>NW_025947446.1:94899-417442 GCF_000764305.2 Hyalella azteca
CGTGTCATTTGACCGGATCTTTTCATGACTGGCGATAGTTTGAAGTAGCTACTAGACTTCCACCGGGTTCGATATGGTGCTAGGCATTTCAAATCTGAACATATATTTTTCCATAGTTTTATCTAGTCTGTTCTTGAACGCGTTCATACTTGGAGCGCCAACGATTTCATCGGGGAGCCTGTTCCACATGTCGGTGATTCGAAGCGAGAAGAAATGTTGTAGGGTGGTGAAGTTGCAGCGCAGTTTTTTAGTTTATAGCCATGACCCCTGGTGTTGGTTCTTGTTTAAAATTCTAGTAATCCTTCGGGGACCTTGTATAAACCATGAGTATACTTGTATACTTCAATGAGATCCCCAAGCAGACGTCGATAACTGAGGCTTGGAAGCTTCATAATCTTCAATCTTCCTTCATAGGACTTGCCCTTCAAGCCTGGAATTATCCTTGTTGCACGTCCTTGAACATTCTCCATTAAATTTCTGTCCTTTTCAAATCTCGGTGACCACACAACGTTTCCAAACTCTAGATTCGGGCGCACGACAGCAACAAACAACTCCTTCATCGCTTCTGCATCTAGGAACTCGTATGAGCGTCTGATTAGTCCAAGAAGTTAGTTGGATGTGTTAGTTTGCGTTTCAACATGCTTAGAAAATTTCAGCTCCTTGTCGACATAAACTCCAAGATCTTTTTCCACACTAGACTTTTCAAACATTACTCTCTCGTTGCAACCATGTCTTCTCATGCTGTAATCTTGCTGTTCATTGTTCTTCCCGAGGTGAAGTACTTTACACTTGTCAGCATTAAACCGCAGCTGCCACGTATCAGCCGAGTTAAGTTAACTAAGCTGTCAAGATCATCTTGCAATTGGGCTTTATTTGACGTAGATAAGTTAGTGGTGCAGGATCTACCGGCAATAAAATCATGTTGACAATCTGATAGGAGATGGTGAGCAGTCAAGTGATCGATAATCCTATCCTTCACAACAGATTCTATTCCATCTCAATCAATCGTCAGCTATAGAAAGATCGGGTTCCAAAGGCCGGATCCCTTGTGAATCAAGTCACGAAAAGTTCAAGAATCGGCAACAGGCCATGGGCCTATTTCTTCAACGCCGACACTTCTATTCTATTAGCTTACAAACAACACTTTTCAGACTGACAGGGCGATAGTTGCCGGGGCTGCTTTTGTCACCTTTTTTGAACAATGGTGTTACTTAAGCTTCTTTCCAGTCAGACGGCAAAGTTCCTTCGTTCAAGGTTTTTTGAAAGAATACTGTCAATGGGCCGGCCAGAACGGTTGCTAATTCTTTGAGCAATCTGGGATGGAAGCCGTCTGGTCCACATGACTTGTTTGGAATTAGAGCTACCAGGCGCTTGAGAACCTCTTCTTCGTGTATTTCAAAACATATCAACGATGCTATCAGGGAGGCTGTTCCACATGTCGGTGACTCGAAGCGAGAAGAAATTTTGTCGCATGGATGTGTTCCAACGCTGTTTTTTGCTCATCTTGCTCAAATGCTCATCTTCTATGGTCATACTCAAGGCTTAGGTCATACCAAAAGCTTAGACTCGCGTGTTACTTAATTAATTAATCGCACATTTTCGAGTGACCGTGTCCAAATATTGTTGATTCTGTAAATCACTCATAAACTTTGCCGACTATTTCGCCATCCAAGTGATTTATTACGTAAGAAAATAACTGCGCGTACAAATAATCTCGTTTCATATCGAATGCCGCGCGACAGCTAAATTCGACTTCGCCTCTTTCAGAATATTTTTTCTCGTCCGACTGCGTCTTAGTTCCAATGATACAGACGTGCCCAACGACACATTCCCATGAAGTTTAAGGTTAACTCTAAAGAGATCTCATTAAATACATAACTTTATTTACTCAGTAGATACGAAACCTGCATCATGTATTCTCATGTCTTTACAAGCCTGTATAACTATTAAAAATAATGACATTAGGAATGAAGCAGCTCCCTGAAGTGATAAGAGTCGTGTACCAGGACTAGTAGTATTCACCGTAAAAAATTTATTTCATAATTGAAGTTTGAATCTACACAAATATGTTCAATACAACTCACACTTGTGACTCACATAGACCACTTTGTGACCGCGTGAAGATAAGAAACGCGATAAAAAAAAATAAATACAACGTCACCACGCAGTAAAAAAAGATTAATAAAGAAAATAACTAAAAAGTATCAGTGAACCCATAGGCCACCGCCAGCGATGCCACGTGCTAATTAAGGTTTCAGTGGTAGGCGACTCAGAGGAGACCTTGACAGTGGCGCTCACTTAAAAATGATCATCCTTCTCACTGTACTGATAATTTCCTCATAAAATGCCGATCATCTTTCTCCCTCATAAAATGCCGATCTTCCTCCTCACTGTACTGATAATTTCTTCATAAAATGCCGATCATCCTTCTCACTGTACTGATAATTTCCTTATAAAATGCCGATCATCCTCACTGTACTGATAATTTCCTCATAAAATGCCGATCATCCTTCTCACTGTACTGATAATTTCTTCATAAAATGCCGATCATCCTTCTCACTGTACTGATAATTTCTTCATAAAATGCCGATCATCCTTCTCACTGTACTGATAATTTCCTCATAAAATGCCGATCATCCTTCTCACTGTACCGATAATTTCCTCATAAAATGCCTATTATTCTCCCCATTCTCCTGCAGCTGTGGGCAATTAGTATACAATATGAAGCTTAATACAGATAGCAAAATAGCTCCGTCTTAAAGCAATGGGTCAAGTGCAGGTTGCCTCCTTTATATTCCATCGGAGTAAATAAATAGAACGTTAGGTTCGTTGGCCCTAGCGATTTATTCGACATTGCACGAATGTCAAAGCCTTACAATTTAAGTAACATTATTTAATCTCTACAGCACTTACGAAGCCGGCATTCATACGAAACGTCTCATATTAAAAATAATACTGAACCAGAGCTTACTACCAGGATCGAAGCACCATCGTAGTTATTATGTGTCGATTAAACATTACAAATTGCATTTCCGACTAGCGTTATACAAGCGGCGGGCTAATTGCATTATCGGATGCGTGATGACTCGTGTGCCACTGACGGTGAATAACAGCTTGATGAACTCATTACGCAATCACACAATATCACAACAAAACTTCTTTAACTTAATGCCAATGTTAATCTTGTGAGCCTATCTAGCCTTAGCTGACGTTACAGGACTGGAGTGGTCTGAACTTGACTCCTCAAATCAACAATTTCCCATTGAGGAATGCCCGTTTGAGTAGCTAGCAACTTGTTACCTTTGGCTTTTGCTAGCATAAAATTTTTAGTCGCCAGGGACCGCAGCTTATATTATAGAATTTCTTAGTCAAGACAAAACCCTAAAAATAACAGTTAATGGTAAAAGGATGATAAACGATGCTATTACTAATTAGGTAATATTGGGCAGCAATGATGAGCCAAAATTGTTTATAACTACAAATATTCAGTATCTTATTATACAACGCAATTGTTACTAATTAAATAGACTTGGGGCAGAGGATGAGCAAGTTTCTTTTTAAGCTGAGCAATGTTTTGAAGCTGCGTGATAGACGAGGATGCATGAACTTCGTGAAGCGAACATATGAAAGTAAGTGTAACCAATATTTTTTCTCGCCAGACAAAGCCTGGAGCTTTACTATTAAATTTCGCCGTAATAATCGTATTCGCTGATTTACCGCATGCGAATGGTGTATTTAGCTTGAAAATCTGCCAGCCATTGGATGATGGAGTTCCGAGCTTGTGACTATCTTTGATAATATGGCCCTAGGTCAGATATCTGTTATGTTCCGGTGCGTTACAGCTCTAGAATCACACTTCATTCTTATGTTAACCCAAAATATTACGGGTGTACGGGACTCTTAGTATGAAATACGAATTTCAGTAATATTATTGGAAAGGTTACGGATAATTGGGGACCAGCGAGTGTCGTATTGCTCCTTTTTTTACTCTCGACGGTGAGTGCCTCTGTTGGCTCATCCTTTGCCCACTGCCTAAGCGAAGGACAAGCAGTATAATATACAATTGAACGCTGCAATAAAATATTTGTTCCCATTGCCGTATTCCTAACTAAAACATCAATAAAATTTATCATAAACACTGCCAGGTTCCTACAATCTCCCTGGTTCTCCGATGTGTGCAATTGTACGTATCAATACGCCTTGAGATCTATTGAGTCACGTCGTTCACTATGGCTCATAATAAAAAATGTGCATATAGCTTTGATGAAACTACTTCCACATGACTAGTTATTGACGATACGAGCGGCCTCGCTGCGCTGCTCGGCATCCTCTCCGGCAGGCGACCTGACACTTCAATTCTTCCTTGCGTGAGGCGGGACCATTCGTTCCCCTGATGTCGTCCACAAGGTCGACGGGACTGGCAAAGATACTGCAGAAGCGCTGCAGAGGCGCTGCAGAGGCGCTGCAGAGGCACTGCAGAGGCGCTGCAGAGGCGCTGCAGAGGCGCTGCAGAGGCGNTTCGATAAATTCTCAGCTTTTCTCATGATCAAATTTCTTCTTAAAATTTTTTTAACAGCTTTTCAGCGGTTCAGAGAGTTTGACGGGTTATATGATGAATTTATCATGCGATTTATTCATTTATAATGAGTTTTGACTGTATGATTCGTATTATTGAGAGATTTTATCAATCGTTATAGGGAATGCACATGCATGTTTCCTGCTTCCTCTGTGAACAACCTCTCGCGCTTGTTTCAGGCGCCAGCCTCAGCAGGTAACCAGCACGCTGGCAACCTGCTTTCACTGTGTACGTACCCAAAGGCAGGGGAATCAGCAGCTGCAACGCGACGTAAGATCGTTCTCCTAACGAGCGGTTTTAGAAAAAATGTTGTAGAGAAAAATTTAAATTAGGAAGATAGCATAGAATCCTACATGGTCGAATAAATATTGAGCTGGGTGCATTTGGTGGCCGGGTTGCGGCGGTAGTAGACAAAAGAATTTATTGATCTCTCATCTCTGCAGGTAAGATCCGTCAAGTTTAATGAACATCTCTAAATGATGACTGTTAATCTGAATAAACGTCAATAAACGTGGAAAACTGTCAATAAATGTACATAACCTCAATAATCGTGATAAAAACGTTAACAACGTTGATTAAAAAAAAGTTAATACCATCACAAAATGTCGATAAACGTTAAAACATAACAAAACGTCGCTAAACGTCTATAGAAGTAATTAGTGATAAAAATATCAGTAAAATTGTCTCGTAGGTGACACAAAACGTCGCTGAACGTCTAAAAACGTTAACAGTAATAAAAATATGAATAAAAGTGTCTCGTAGGTGACACAAAACGTCGCTGAACGTCTATAAACGTTAACAATAATAAAAATATGAATAAAAGTGTCTCGTAGGTGACACAAAACGTCGCTGAACGTCTAAAAACGTTAACAATACTAATAATATACATTTAAAAATTACTTTTTAAAGACAACACTTCTAACGAATCCAGTGTCTTCAATGTTACAGATGTACAATGAATTTATCATTTAGTTTTCGAATATTAACCAAATTTATTTTTCAATTTATTTTAATATTTAAAATTTTGTTTCAAAATTGTTTATTCTGTCAATTGATTCATGCATTGCCTCCAACTTCAAAAAGTGTGCTAAATTTCAGATCAATTAGACAGGTAAAAGTGTGTCAAATATCAGTTATAAGATTTGTAGCTGACAAAATTATTTTTTCAATTTTTTTAATATTGAAAAAAAAGTTTAAATTTTAAAAATCATTTATTTTGACATTTGATACATGCATTGTCTCCAACTTTACACAAGTGTGCAAAATTTCAGATCGATAGGATAAGTAGAAGTGTATTAAACTTTGATTACAAGATTTGTAGCAGACAGACAGACAGACAGACAGACAGACAGACAGACAAACAAGAAGTGAAGTTAAAGAGAAGTGTTGTAAAAATATGAATAAAAGTGTCTCGTATGTGAGCAATAAAGAGACGGCAGCAAAGGATACATCTGAGCGTGCAGGGCGTAGACCGGCTGCATGGCCTTGCTTAGCTCCTCTCCCTTGGCCATCAGCTGATACATGCTCTGCAACATGTCAGGGTCATGTTCATGTATCATGTCAAGCATCGTATTTATATGTCAGTAAACATGTGTGAGACACGTCAGTTGAGACATGTATGACATAAGTAAACATGTATGCTATACGTAAACATGCATGATATATGTAAACATGTATGATATAAGTAAACGTGTATGATATAAGGAAACATGTATGATATAAGTAAACATGTATGATATAAGTAAACATGTATGATATAAGTAAACATGTATGATATAAGTAAACATGTATGATATAAGTAAACATGTATGATATACATAATGTATGATATACGTAAATATGCATGATATTCTTAAAAGGTATTTCAGTGGTGAACCTCAGACAAACAACGTGTCAAACTTAGACGATACGAACTTCGATACTCGCGCGTATCATGAGAATGATGTTGACGTCCACGCCTCACCTTGATGTTGACGTCCGCGCCTCACCTTGATGTTGGCGTCCGCGCCTCACCTTGATGTTGACGTCCACGCCTCACCTTGATGTTGGCGTCCACGCCTCACCTTGATGTTGACCTTGATGTTGGCGTCCACGCCTCCCCTTGATGTTGGCGTCCACGCCTCACCTTGATGTTGGCGTCCACACCTCACCTTGATGTTGGCGTCCACGCCTCACCTTGATGTTGGCGTCCATGCCTCACCTTGATGTTGGCGTCCACGGCGTCGCAGGTCTTGCAGACAGTGTCTCTGTAGGTCTCCACGCAGTCAACCGTCAGCGCCGATTTCTGTACCAGAAAACAATTTGGTTTTGAATGAATTGAGAAACAATTGCCTTAGCACTTCATGGTAATTTATCACGGATTTGCAAAACTTGCTCTGGCGTTTTAACAAGTCCACACAAACTTTAAAGTACGTGTCTTTCTTTAAAACATTAAACAAATACAGAAACTGTGAGATTTAATTTCTTTGTAATTTTGGAGTTTATAAATTCTACTTCATGTAAGATGCTTTGGTAGTTCATGAATTTATTTGTGAGCTCTAAATTTTCGAGTATAACGAGTTTTCATAGCTAGTTTACCGTCAGCAGCTCTTCTCTCGCTACAAAATAAAATTTCCGATGGCGAAAATTAAACATTGAGAGCGACGATAATAATTTGATGGTTAACTTTTGAGGTGCTTGAAGATTCGAGCAAAATAAAGAAAGTAATTAGTGTAAATCAGTCTTGTATCCTTGCCGACTGAACAGTAATTATATTGAGATCTTTTGGAGTCAGATCAAGCAGAAGAGTTTAACTTGTTCCGAACACCGGAATTGCGAACTGAGGTCGGGTAGACCTTGCATAGCAATTTGAGATTTAACAGTAACGTAATCTAAGGTATTGAATTATTTCAGAGATGAGAAGATCGCCCGCTACGACGCCTCTTCTTAAAAAAATGAAGGGATTAACTTGCGGCGCACTTGTTTATCAACGCGATACACGTCCACTAGCCGCGCACGGTCTTTGTGGCCCACTGCTATGCTATGGCCGTGAGACACGAACGCCCTCAAGCCCACACGAACGCCCTCAAGCCCACATGAACGCCTCAAGCCCACACGAACGCCCCAAGCCACCACGAACGCCCCAGGCCCCAGCTAACGTCTCACGCCCTACAAACGCTCCTAGCACCCACGAACGTATGACACCTCCAACGACCAGCCCAGGAACCTTCGCACCATAGTTGTCTCAGGCCTGGTCACGAGCGCTCTTGGTCCCTTATCAAGGACTGTACAGACCCAAGGCTTTCCCAGGCTCCTTCTCCGGTCATCTTAAACCTCCCTAAAGGTGCTTGTACATGGGGACAGCACTGGCCGCCAGTTCATCCGCCGCTTGAACTGTCCACGCTACTGTCCTCGTGTATAGGTGTTCAGCCACTTCAGTAGCAAGTGCCCGAGACGCGGCCTAGATTGACAACGATGTGTTGTTTTCTTCGCTGGAGAAGCGGACAGTAGCGCTGATTCAGCTATAATGAGAGCTTTTGCGCCGCTCTTGTGAAGCATCTTGGGTCAAGTGAATCATGGCATGTTTGAACGATAATGGTTCTAAGAAGAACCCAACAAAGTGGAGTCCAGACGATCTACAATTGTTCTTTGAGATATTCCAAAAATATGAACTAATGTGGAATGTTTGCCATACTGGTTACCCCAACAAAATGAAGAGATAAACGAGTATTTTGAAACTGAGAGAAGACCTTATTAATCAGTGTTTAATAGTTCCCAACGTCGCATTTTTAAGAGCTAGAATATAGAGTATAAAAACAACGTGCAGACTAGAGTTGTTGAAGGTGATCCCACTATTTATTTTCACAGACCTCACTAAGCGGCTTCTAACGACGCACTGGCGGGCGCGAACGAGAAGATAGCGGCACCTTGTACTGTCCTCGTGTCTAAGCTTACTTGCCGGATAGTGACAAAGCGGCCGACATTTGCCAGATATACTTAACGCCCGCACTGTGCCTGTGCAAAAGCACCTTTACGGCCGTGCCTTCCCCCTTATGACCGTCCTAAGCCGTCAACCTCCCTCACGGCCGTTACAGCCCTTTCCCTGTTCACGGCCGTCACAGCCCTTTCCCTGTTCACGGCCGTCACAGGCCTATCCCTCTTCACGGCCGGCCTCGGCCGTTCAAAGTAGCAGCTCACGCCATGCAGGGCGTCCGTGAGGCTGTTCACGAGGCCGTCCACGTGGGATGCGAGGCGCCGTGCGTGGAGCTCCAGTTCGTCCAGCAGCGCAGGGTTCAGGGGACGGTGGGGCGACCCTACCGCCAGGGGCGTGGAAGCACCTGAGCCTGGAGGGAGAGATAGGAACTATTAGGGTTGTGCATAACGATAGGTTCGAGGTGCTAGTAATACCAAGCAGGTAAAACTGCTACTGCTACCTGTCACATCACATTGCAACTCTTACCTCTACATATTCAAATGACCAGCACTTGTCAATACCAAAATAATTATTCTAATTGTTTGACCGCAGTTAACTTCAATTCCAATGCATTTATTTTCAAATGAAAAACTATCGCATATACATTCACGTATGACTTAAAGTACACATAAATTTAGTGAGAATCCATCATGTTTCAGTGCTACAGACATATTGAGGCGGGGCTGGCTAGTCTGATCTTCTCGTGGAGGTCGTCGGCGACGAAGGCCAGGGCGTTGTTGGGCAGCCGCGTGACGGTGCCACTCGACTGCAGGGCTGCCTCCGCCAGGTCCTGGCCACACTGACCCACCACGAGAGCCTGTGCCATCACAACTGTTACTTGAGCTCGGCTTGGGGTATGTTATTGCTAGGAACCAGTATACCTGTTAATTAAGCTCTGCTTGGGGTATGTTATTTCTAGGGACCAGTATACCTGTTAATTGAGCTCGGCTTGGGGTATGTTATTGCTAGGGGCATTTTATCCTACACACCACTGCACCTGCTAATTTATTTTCTACTCAGAACTTTACTTCCACACAACAATTGAGGTGTCCGAGTGGCACCTTGCTTAGTGAGTGGTAAAATTTCAGAGTTGTATGTATGTGTTAGTGATCACATTTGTGTATTGTGCAGGTCTTGTTACAATTAAATAGAAAAGGATAAAAAGAGCATGAACTATTTGAATATGACGTTAACCTTTTATTATTATTTGCACTCACAACTACAATACAAATAACAATATTAATTAGATGAGCTTGATCAAACTAGTAGTGTAAAACAATTATTCTGAACTAAAAGCAATCAAAATTATCATGGATGTACATACCTATTGTACGATTGAACTCCAACAACTTATTCTGTGCTTATATTGGCTAGTTATGACTCATTTAACGTGAAAATAGTCCAGGTTTGATGAATTTATGTCACTTTCAAGATCAAGAGAGATTTATTATTGGTAATGAGCTTGCCTGCACAGGAGCTTCTGGGACAGGTGGCAGTGAAGCAGGAGCAGAAGGTGAGGCAGGAGGGTCTGGAGAGGCAAGGTACGCAGCAAGTCTGTGGTGACTGAGGAGCGCCTGAACTGCATCGTCCCCTTCATTGACGGGTGTCAGCAACTCAGACTGCCACACATGGACCAATCATAACATTGATGAAGCAACGGCATCATAGTAGACAACTATATGTTAAAGAAAAAAATCTCTCATATTATGAGTGTATAGTTGTCATGCTACATGCTATATTGATTAATTAAATTAAATAGATATACCGTATTACAGTATCTACAATCCTGAAGAAGAAAACATCAAAAAAGAAATGAGGTTTTAAAATTCAGCAAAATAGGTTTTAAAAGGAACAAGTTCTAGCCTCCAAGAAATCTCATTGATCCTGATGAAAAATATTGCATTAGAAATAAAATGAAAATATATTTACACTGTTTAGTGGGAATAAAGGTTAATTATTGCTTCAGTTCAGTTAAATTTAAATTCTGAACGGACTCCACTGACTCAGAGGATAGAAACCACAATGTACAAAATGTCAATATTACTAATAAAAAGCTGCACTGCCATCACCAGCAACCATTTTAAAACAAAATAAGCAGCAAACATATAAAAATAGCACAGGCTTGAACTCAAGTGATAGAGAGCACATAATTTTTGCTTCTGTTATGACCTACAAAACTACAATTCACAAGAAAATAACTCAAAATGACCAAAAGTGCACCAAACAGCTCATTAATCAGGCATAAGATACAGATATAATTTCTTGGTGCAAAAAGCTTGTATGTGAAGCAAATTATTTGTTGGACCTAAGATAAAGAAACACTCCAAACAACTAAGCAATATAAAAAACAAGATGATGGCTTACTTGCTGAAGAGTTTACTACAGTTTATTTGTGTTGAGTTACAGTATTCAATATTACATGCACTTCTAATCAGCTTCAATGTTAAAATTTTATTGCAAAAATTTATTCATTTGTTCAAAACTGTGCACAACAATATTTAAAAAGTTTGAAATTAATTTATTATGTGAAGATCTAATAAGAGGGTGCAATGAAAAAATAAGGTTGCATCGTTTTTCACACAAGATATCAAATTTTAAAATATAGGTTTCTACCAAATTGATTCAATTTTACAGGGTATAATATTGATATGCAGAGAGTGATTCACAATTATTCTATGAACATACATTAAAAACAGCATCAACTACATTGCAACAAACTCACCTCATTGCAAGATATTTCAGTGTTAGTGGAAGTGTAATACTGATAATAGGTACCAGAAATATCAAATGCAAGAGCATCGGGGTGACTACCAAGAGATTGAGGGAGGCTACAAGGTTTGTTTCCTTTGCTCTGCCGCAACAAAGTCTCCCTGGCAGATGAGCATGAGTTACATGGACTCAGTTTTGGTGGCTTGTAAATGAAGCCAGAATTAATTTCACGTTTGGTGGATGGGCTGGAAGCTACACTTAGGTCTGATTGTGAGACAGGTGGGATTGGGCAAGTAGAACACGGCATTGAACTGAACTGTGCATGACTTGTGGAATCATTATGGTGCATGTTGTCTTCCACTATGTTCATTACAAGAGGCTTCCCTAAAATCTCAGAATATGATCCACTCATCTCCAGGAGCTTAGCAGCATGAAAAACATTATTTATTGTAGAAATATTACTTATCTGAGTGAATATGAAATTGACCTATCCATATATACATATATATGAGATAGGTGTAAATAGTCAAGAGTGCAAATTGTCACTATTCAATGGAAAGGCACATTTTAAATTCAACAGTATAAACATGATGTAGCCATAATACCGGAAAAAGTTAAAATATGGTCACACAGAAACTTTGAATTCAAGACATCACTCTGGCAAACATTGAAACTTATTTTTTAGTAAATAAATAAACCATGTATTAAGTTTTCTGACATTTTATTTAAAACTTTGGTGATAACTTTTATTGAGGGTGCAAAACACCACATTACATCCATACCACATTGCTGAAATTTATTAATTGTAAAATATTTGAAAGGAAATACATATATTTCCACCTGGTCATATCCCAATCTGAAAATAAATGTAATTTATTTTTCCATTTGGACAAAAGAGCTTAATACACGAACAAAAAATGCCATTTGAAAGGCATATACAGCTAGGTGTTAAAGAGTTGAATAAGCAAAAATTAGACTTTCTTGATTAAAAACTATACATTATAGCATAGTTCAAGGCCAAAATTTAAAAACACACAGCACAATGTAAAAAATCAACACAAACGTGAGAGTATTGGTGCTTTGAATTCACTGCAATGGATATCATGTACTCTGATTTTCATTCTAACTTGTAGGATGGAATTTACACTAACCTTTTCCTCCGCCTGCTCCATAGCAAATGAGGCAGAACATGCGACTCCATCTCTGCCAATAAGATTTCTTCTACTTGAATTGATACCTGCTGCTTTCTTGTCTGATGTTGTGTTGGTGTTTAGGCTTGGCACCATGAAACTGTCTACATCATCAGGATAAAGAGGTTGAATATCTTTAGGCAAATCAAAGTTCTCTAAAACATTCAAAGAACTATTTTCAGAATCTTCTTTGCAACATGGCAAAACATTGCTAGTAAGTATTTTGGTATTTGTTATGTCTTTCATTTCTTTGGTAGTAGCAGGAGTAATCCTATGGTCTGTTTCCTGGGATTCAATCATCATGTCAGTGATAATCCCACTGATATCATCTGCTGACATTGTCAAGCTCTATTGACTTGTAGCTTAATAAACTGAGAAATATTCTGTAAGACAAGAAGTTAGTAAAGTAAGGTTGTCACTTCTACAAATGTAATGCAAAGAAAATGAAACAACATTCCAACTTTAAAACACAAGTCCATTCACCCTTCTATGAGTCAATCATCAACCAATAAACTATTCCTCACAGTCACACAGTATCAAGCCTACATTTAACAAAAGTAACTTAATCAATGAAAATAAAATGACAGGCCTATCACTCTTTTGTTAAGGTATATATGTATAAATGCATATCATACCTACTTTTCCTACTGCAGACCATGCCTCAACGTGTTTAATTGTCAACACTGAACTTTTTATGGTTCATCACATTAATCTACCTGTTTCTCAATGTAACTTAGTCACTGACCTCTATGCAGAGTTTGGTCATTGCATTCTAAAGTTCAGGTTTCCAGATCCAAAATATTGCTATCATTTTTGAAAATTTTCACATATAATGAGGTTATTACAAGATTAAAAAGACATACAAAAGACATTTAGCTGCAGCTCGCAGCTGTATGATGCAGCAGCTGTAGCCATAACATGATGCAATTGTCTTGTGCCTTACATATACACATTAGTGAGTGACTGTTGCTACATAATAATAAACCTACATTCAATCCTGGCTGTCAGAATGCTGCTAATGCTACCAATGCATGCTGCCACAATGCTGCCAATGCAGGCTGCCACAATGCTGCCAATGCAGGCTGCAACAATGCTGCCAATGCAGGCTGCCACAATGCTAGGTACCAATGCAGGCTGCCACAATGCTAGCTGCCAATGCAGGCTGCCACAATGCTGCCAATGCAGGCTGCCACAATGCTGCCAATGCTGCCCAATGCAGGCTGCCACAATGCTGCCAATGCAGTGATGCTGGCTCTACATTCTATAATGCAGGCTGCCACAAGCCCACAACACCACCACCTGCACTGTGTAACCATTTGCACAAATTCATCAGATTGGAATTGTCCTGCCCAAACTGTATGTCTGCATTGACCATTGCTTTTAGAAAGCTCACTTTTTGCGAAAAAATTCATCAAAAAATTATGGCTTCCTAAGACAGACCTACCACAAGATTGGAAATTGCCTAATAGCACAGCTCCAAAATAATATTTATGCTAACAAAGTAATCTTGCAGCTTGATTGTGCCCTTTTGTTGTCAATTAGATAAGAAATAATTCATATAGGCTAACAGAAGTTTTATGGTACCAAAAATGGCAGGAAAAGCTTTAGTTCTGCTGTTCTGGCTTGATTACTGATGAGTGGATATATTCCTTGCCTCTCAGGCCACACTCAGGAAGATGTATATAAACGGGGAAATTTCCCGTGCATTTTTAGTTTTTTATATTTTCTTCACGCACACGTTCGCGCAAATCACGGTCATTGATTCCACGGCGCGCAGCACTCGGCGCGGGCCGCGGAGCCGTCCGACACAGTTCTGATTTAGACACAGTTTTCATCTGAATGGAATGGCAACATCGTCTGTAGATTTCAAGTAACGCTAAACGATCTTCAACTTCGAGTGTGATGTGTCCCTCTGAAGCTATTCTCATTTTTATTAATGTTGGTTGTTCGCCTCTATAATTAACCTTCATCGTTGCAATAAAAATGAAAATTTATAATTAAGATAGATTTCTTCAGGTGCCTGTGTTTTTTTATGCAATTAGCACTTATTAGTGAATGAATGATTTGCGGTGTGGTTCTTTAATCTTGACTTCTGCAGTTCGCGCAATCCCGGCCATCAATTCTACGCCGCACAAGAGCAGTTTGTGGAGGAACAGACGCAATACTCAGTACAGTATGCCTTTAATTATCCTTCAATAATATATGATTTTTGTTAAAACGGAAATTTGGTGAATGAGAAATCTAGAACTTTATTTTGGAAGAAATTATCTCCAAAGTCATATGGCAACAATGAACACCGTATTTTTACATTTCGTATGTTTAATAGCCGCAGTTTATGATTACTGTATGTTCCGTATCCGACAAGCGGAAGCGTCAGAAATAACCCGGAGTCCCGGACATTTCCTACATTTTATTATTGTTAGTTCGACTCGCGTAGTTGATATAAACTTTGATGACCAACGAAATATAACTTTTTAATAGGGAAACTTTATGTTTATTATACTACAAGTAATGATCTTTATTTAATTATAGCCATGTTGAAATGTTGCAATTTAATTATAGCCATTTTGTTGAAATGTTTTTTTTTGTGAAGCCCGCTCCTAGATCATTAATGTTTTTATATACATCCTCATATTGTTAGGGACGCTCGCTGCTTCCATCAGATCTTAAAATGTAAAAGTTTAATAGATACAGATTTGTATGAATAATGCCATTCAATATTGTTAGCTACATTAAATTGAGGGTGGAACATGGGAATGGCAATGATTAATTTATCTGAAGCAACCTTTACAAAATTAGTGTCGAACAAGCAAACGGATGTCATGTTAACCAGAACTCAAACACCACAGCAGAGAGTATTTTATGCAGCTAATGAATTTCGCAAACTTTGCTGGAAGTGAGATTATTGAATTTTAGAAAAAAGGCGGGATAATTCAATGAAGGGTCATGGCAGAACTGCAATCTTGATACTCAATTGCGATTCGTGCTATGATAACCTACATAACAATTTTCACATGATAGTTATATATAATTTTTGCACATTCAAAGTATGCAAGACATAACATAATGCACCCAGATTTGGAAACCATAATTGCTCAAATGAAGCAAAAATAAATGACAGACCATTGCTTTATTTTGCAAATATATATATTCATATTTTGTATCACGTAGCATAATTAGAGCAAACTCCGTTTTAGGCTGTTTGCTTTGAACATTATAAAGCTCTATTTGATCTTTAGATTGTTTCTTCCTCGAATTTAATCGTAGCGATAAAGAAAAAGGAAAAAAGCGGCCTTTGATACTGTTGACGTACAGGTTCATACCCTACTTGCCACAACCAGTCCAGTCATTCATTAGAAGGCACCGATGGCACATCTAAAGCCATGTTGCCTTCTTTAGTTCTGTAATTCATGTCCGATTGAATTGTGATCTATGAATGAATATTCATTACTGTGCTGACTCTTAGAACCTGAGTCCTGAGTTGATGCGTTAGCAAGTTAGCAATCTAGGCAACTCATATCCAACCACAGCACAATGCGGATACACGTTTGTCATGGTTTGTGTGTACGGTCAGTGTGATTACGTAATTTGCTTTGCCGCGCATCCATATTTAAACTATTTTAGCTTTCTAAAAGTACGGCGCATTTTTTTACCGGCATAGTACGGCGCAACACGCAGGTTGTTAAAATGACAATATAAATTCCTGTGCACCTGGCAAATCTTCCTGACCATGGCTCTCAGGCTCTGCCTGTTCTACCAATGAGTCAAACAGAAAAATTGGGCAAAAATCAGGCAGACTTACCAGACTAAAGCAGTCCACCTGTAAATGAGACAAAAATGTCTCATTCACATTCATACCTGTTCCTATATTTACTGATCACATTTTTAATAACAATTAAAATGCATATTTATATGCAATTTTTTAAAATACCATACCTATGCCATAAATAAAATTTATAAAACAAAATCAATTTGTTTCATTTTATATTTTCTGAAAAAGGAGCTTGATATTAAATCAGCCAATAGGAACAAGCATAATGAGGCATTAAATACATATACTTTGGAGACTTCAGGCTTTAAGCCCTAACTGCATAGAGCATAGTACTACTGAATAGAACTGATACTAGTGCATAGCACAGCTGTCCTGCCATTTTTGGAGCCTCAAGATTGAAGATTCTTGCTAGTTGCTACCTCTGTCCTATGGGCCAGCAGGGGTGCACCTGGTGCAGGTGCAGGGCAACTAGAATAAATGAATAACCTTCAAGTCTCCAATATAATTGTTAAAAAAAAGTGCACAATAGGGCCAGTGTTTTTACATGCCATTTTGGAAAACTTCTGCCCAATATTCCAAATAGGATTGAGGCTGTGACCTGTGAGGCATCTGACATGATTTGAGCAAGGTAAAGGAAATGGGATGCATGTCAGACAGTCAGAGGCGGCGAGGCCAGCATTGCCCAATACCAGCATTTCTCTCATAGACTCATACTCCTTTCCAACAGTTTCCATGCACAATCCTGCTACAGGGCAGATAAGTGAGTATTTGCTGAAAGGCATAGGTAGGTGCAGAGCTACAAATTCCCTTCATGGAAATGAACCAGCAAGCTAATGAGAAGTACCTAAGCCACCAATACAACTGCTCTAAGCATTATTTAAAACCACTCAAGGCTCAACAGTTCTATCCCAAGCCGCCTAGCCTTCTCACGATTTGCGGCAAGGAACTCCATACGCCTGCAGCCATAACGCTGTTGGTGCACAGCCAGCCCTTGGCACTCCAGGGTCTAGCCTGTTCGCTCGTCGCAGCGGTTTTCCCCCACCTCAGCGGGTCGCCTGCCGAAGACCACCATTGCCCTGAATGTAATGGACCATCATGTATTTCCTGCCTTCCGGAACGTAGCCTTCAACACTTCAAGCCGTCAGTATGTCAGCCGTGGGTCAAACCAGCCCTCGGTCAAACCAGCCCTCGGTCAAACGGCCACTTGTTGAAGGACAATAAATTTTGGAACAGAACTATGCTATCTGAAACCTAACCTTAGATGCTTCTTCTTCTTTGTGGGGGGTCCACGCTAGGTGGACATAAAGCCACAGGTCTGCCTGATGGGATGACCGTTGGGCCTGAGAGCTTGTTGGTTAAGTTTTTAGCTTCTTGGTACGGGAAGCTAGTCAGTTCTCTCTTAAGAGAGATCAGTTCTCAGGTAGCTCCATATAGGATTTGAGAAGTTTTAAAGGAGACAAGTATTAGTAAATGGACTTAAGACTAAATGCTCATTTGAAGCAAAGCATAAAAGGTAAATGAATGCCGGTACAGCCTCCCTACCTACTTCAAACACCTAAAAGACACGCCTAGACCTTGATAAATACGCCAACAACAACAGTAGATAGAACATAAGTAGCAGCAGTAATCAAACATGTGCATGGCTGCCATGCATGCTTGTGTACAGCTGTTGCATGGCAACCTACAGCTCACTTATCCTACCTGACTTCAATATGAATAGAGTAAAAAATCGAAATATTTTTTGTTGTACATTATCATTATGGTTACCTCCTCCCAACAAATTACACAGAGTAAATTCTACATTATTGCATCTTAAATTACGTTGTAGCTCTTGTCTTGGCAGCACATGACGTTGGTAATCCAGAAGAAAATGCGCTATTGTATCCAATGTATTGCAGGTGGTACATTGATCTGTGTTGCTCATGTTGAATCTATATAGATGGCTCTTGACACTGGCATGACCAATTCTGAGTCTTGCAGCTGCACATTCCAACCTGCGGGACTTTAAGCAGAGCCAAGGGCGCAGTCTGGGTTCTGTCAAGATGTCACTCAAGAATGTGCCCTTCTGAGTGTGAGTGACAGTCGCTTTCCAGGTCCTGGTCCAGTGCTTGTGTAACTTCTCTCTTACAACGTTGAGTGTTTCCTCCTCACTCAAGATGCTCATGGCAGAATATAGATTTTGATGCCCCATATTAGCTACCTGGTCTGCAACCTCATTTCCTTTCACCCCAGCGTGTCCTCGCACCCATTGGAGTATGGTGGACCGTAGCCGCTTGCCTTTTGTGGACAAGATCTTGAATTTTGTAGACGTATTCTTTGTATGAGGGGTTTATAGTGTTCCTGATTGCATACAAAGCTGACTGGGAGTCAGTCAGCAGGAGAATATTCTCTGCGCTTAGCCTCGGGTCCACACTGCAAAGCTGTAGGGCCTTGACAATTGCAAAAAGCTCTGAGCCAAGGACTGTGTGAGCAGGGTTCAGCTTCCATGTGGTAGTGCTGTGTAGAGTTGGCACATATATAGCTGCAGCTGTAGACCCATTGCTGAGTTTTGATCCATCTGTATATACATGCACATAGGAAGGGAAGTTACTATTGCAATAATCATTGAACATTCCCCTGTTGATGCCTGGAGGGGCATCACGACTGCAGGTGCTTTGAGTGGAGAGATGGATATGGGGTTCCAAACTGTAGTGTGGAGGTAATGTTGAAAAGTTGGGCGTGGGTATCCTATGGAAGCTGGGCATGCTCAAGGCTGTCAGAAGACTCCTGCCCCTTCTGGAAAAGTGACTGATGTCTAAGTTATGAGCAAAGACACCCATTGCATGGCAGATTTCTTCCCCAGATTGGCCATGGGGGCAACGCAAGCTTTTTAGGTACCACTTGAGAAAAAGGTAGTCAAACCTGATCTCCAGAGGAGGTATATGAGCTTCAATTTCCATGGATGAAATGGGAGATGTATTACGGGCACCAAGGACAATTCTCAGTGCACTAGACTGTATTGTTTTTAGCTTTTGTGTGTGTTTTACAGAAATGTCACCAAGGTTAAATAGTATACTGCCATACTCAAGTTTGCTGCGGATGAAACTGATGTACACTTGGCGGAGCAGGCGCCTCGAAGCACCCCAGCTGCTGCCTGAGATGGCACATAACGGTGCCAGTCTACGGAGACCTTCATTCTTCAGGTGAGAAATGTGAGCATGAAACTTAAGTTTTGGAGCATCAAAAAGAACACCCAGAACCTTTTGTACAGGCACACTTCTGATTGGTTGGTCTGAAATAAGTACACTGACTGGTGGTATGATGCGTTTTTGAGTGTAGAGCTGGAGTGAGCATTTTGATGGGTTAATGGTAAAATGCCATTTCTTGAGCCACTCGCTTAGTGTATTGAGATAGCATTGCATCACTCTCTGGGCAGTTGCAACAGAATTAGAAACATCAGCCAATGTAATATCATCTGCATATGATAAGACTTTTACTTGAGGGGATCTAGGCAAGTCGCTCAGCATAATATTGAAAAGTGTGGGGGAGAGCACAGCACCCTGGGGAAGACCCCTGCCCAGGTTCCGGCTCAAAGAATGGCATTCCCCAATTTGTACAGAGGTGAGTAAACCTAGTCCAGCTCTCCCTTTTCTTCTTTAGAGCCAGGTGTTTTGCAACTGCAACACATCTTTTGTAGTGAATCAAGTTTGTAAGGGTTGGATGACTCCAGAGTTTGTTCTTGGCTTTTCTTCTGTTTTCTTTGTTCTTGGCTTTTCTTCTGTTTTCAACAGCAGCTTCACACTCCTGATACCACCATGGGGTCTTTCGATTCAACTGTCATGTGCCTGATGTCCTTGGTATGCATTCTTTGGCAATTTCAATGATTTTATTGGTGATGGAATGATTATGGGTTTCTACATCTAGAGGAAAGTGCATATCAGTTAAAATTTGGCTATCTTGCTGAAACAGGGTTGTCCACTTTTTCCAGTTGGCTCTTTTTAAGGCCCAATTTTTCCTTGGCCCGATACTTCTCTTTGCACACCCAAAGCCAAATGTGATCTCCAAGAGGAAATGATCGCTGCCTATGTCACTGCCCCGATGCAGCTCCCCGAGGACCCTCAGATCATGAGTTGTTATGCAAAGATCCAGACATGAAGTTGAGCCAGTACGATTATCGATGTAAGTAGGAGTGTCTGCGTCATTAAGCAGTATGAGGTTGTGAGCGTCAATTAATTTCTTGATGCTCCGGCCAGTGAGGTTATATCTGTTTCGGGAGTCCCACAAGGGGTGAGTGTCCGTTCCGGTCGCCAATGAGAATAAAACTATTTCCGAGCTGATTTGTGTAATGCTGAAGTTCTTCTATTGGTATATTTTTGCAGGGGTTGTAGACATTCAGAATGTTGATACTGTCGCAGTTGGTATATATTTCAATGGACTGACACTCCAATAAACCAGCTGGAAAAGGGATCACTTGCTTTGGTTTAAAAGTAACATCCTCTCTTATTAGAATACCCAAGCCACCTTTCTCTCCTAGTCGATGCAGCCATAAGGATTGATACCCAAGAAATTTGGGCTCGTTCTTCTTTAGCCAGGTTTTGCACAATCATACTATTTCTGGTTTTTTGGTGTAAATATAGATTTTCAGCTCAGATACTTTGCCTCTCAGACCATTGCAATTTAACTGATATATTTCTAATTGGGACTCTTGTGCAGTAGGTTGCTGAACAGAATTGAAATTTGAATGAGCCATTTTAAATTTTCTTCTTTTTGGAGTTTCTAGCAGTCTTGGTTTGTCTCTTTTGAGAGGATGTTGGTTGTTCATTAATGGCCATGCTTGGTGGGTCAGGACAGGTGGATGTGCTAGCAGCTGTAAAGGTTGCCTCAGTTGAAGCAGGTTCTTCAGTAATAGTGATCTCTGCATGCAGCTCCCTCAGCAAGGCCTCAGCAACACCACTGCCAAAGTGTTTCCTGGTTGCACTTATGGTCAGTAGTTCTTTTCCCTTCTTATTTTCTTTTGAGAAATCTGTAAGGATAATCTCTTTCAGAAACTTGCAAATTGATACGCTGAGCTTCTGAATTTCACTTCTTATTAAGTTGGTAAGAGTTGCCATTGCTTATTCTTCTATCTGAGGTTTTTCTATGACTGCATTGGTAGGACAATTATTTGATGGTTGTGGCACATATGACTTGGTCACTTGGCTGTAAGTAATCTCAGGAGATAGAGATGGTGTGATATTTGAGCAGGGTGAACTTCCTTGGAATGAGCCTTGTGATCTATGTACATCTACTTCGGTAGTGATTATCTGAAGAGTACTGTTGTTTGGCATGCTTTGCTGCTTGTGTGTTTGTACTGATGACTGGCTACTTTGGTTGATTTGTGGCTCTCTTCTTGGATGGGGATTTGAGTACAGCAGATCTGTTTGCTTCCTGGCTTGGTCATATGACATTCCACTTCTTTTTAATGCATCTATGGCCTTGGCTTGGACATTATACCTGCAGTCTGGGCTGCTGGCAATGTGTGGACCTCCGCAGTTTGCACACTTGAAAGTTGATGACGTACACACATCTTTGTAGTGATTTCCAGCGCAGAGCAGGCAGCGTACAGGAGCAGTACATCCACTTGCAAGATGTTGAGGTCACTGGCAGCTGTAGCATCTAAGGGGTGGTGGATTATATGGTCTCACTCTGTACAAGATGAAACCAAAAATTACTTTTTCCGGTAGCTGGTTACCTTCAAAGTCTAACTTCAAGACCAGGGAATCTTGTTTTGATGCTCCTGAGAATTTTGATAGTCTGGTGATTTTAACAATATTGCAAGCTTGTCTCTGCATGCTCAATAAGTCATCTAGGTCATTTTCATGTCCGACTGGACCAATGACCCCAGAGCAGATGTTTCCCATGTCAGATGATGGTTTGTAGCATTCAATTTGCCATTTACCAAGTTTAGAGGTAGAAAGCAAGGTTTTAATTGCTGCCTCTTCATTTGTTTTGAATTCAACTGCTACAATGTTTCGTCTTTTATTTATGCGCACATCTTTGATTGAGGACTCTTGAATTATTTTGTTTAGTTCTGCAGCAACTGAAATTGGATTTAAAGAAATTTTGCTCATGTCCAGAGACTGTTGCTTAATTAGTATAGTGTTTTCATTTCCAGATGACTGAACAGTTGAATTTGAGGGAAATGATCTTAGCTGCTTGAGATTTTCTGGTGGTCTGGAAAGTTTAGAAATAGCTCCTGAGCCTCTGGTTGGATTTGTTGTATCACCTAGCTCTTCCTCTGATTCAGTACTTATTTGCCGCTTGCGACTTCTAGGATTTTTAGGTTGTGATGACATGTCTATGCCAGTTCCAGCAAAAATGTCATCATCAAGCACATTTGGTATTTGTTTGTTGATTGCCATACTTTTTGGTAGCAGAAGTCCAGGTTGCACCATTGCACACTGTTTTCCAGTATGTCTTGCGTTGGTGTTGCAGGAACTATGTCCTCTTCATCTTCTGGAGTGTCAGAGCCTAGTTCTGACATCATGCAGGTAATTTGCTATAATTTCAATACAAGAGCGTTTACTGCTGTACACAGAAACTTAAGAAATGTTTACACAGAAATACAGTCAATTGACAGGTGGTTTATGACAGAATTACAATTACAGAACAATAACTAAATTTGTATAATAATATTGCATAATAAAATTGATCAATTGATGGAAAATACAATACTACCTAGTACAAGAAACAAATGTCTAATGATCAAATTAAGTGATAACAATTAACAACAAGAGTTAAATATAAATAATAGTTTGAGCTGGCTCGCAGGCCTACTCCTACCTACTGCCTCTTCTCTTCTCATGAAGAGAAGAGGAGGGGGGAGGGGCGAGAAAGCCAGCCGGGTTCTTGAAAATTAAATTAGACACTTAACTTATATACGAGTAGTTACTAGTATACAGAAAAGCAAATTCAAAATCAAGTTGATAAATGTGTGGGTATTCTGAGTATTACGTTAATCACGGAGGAAAATTTTACGTTAATCTCAGAAGAATTCTAGTAATCACAGAGCACAATCGTAAGGTGTTTACCGTATGAACGGCGAACGCCGCTGACTCTCTCCCCTTAGATGCGGTGAAAGTACAATTACGTAATTTAACGATGCCCGGAAGTCATATGCGATCCGCGGCCTGGTGGTGCACGGCAGGTGGCGGTCAAGGCCGGAAGAGGACAAAGCCGACTGCCGAGTGGTGCACGGCTGATTGGTGTAGTCCGGACAGATCCAAGGCGTTCGATTCAGGGCTTATTGGTGCTAAAAATTGGTGGTGCACGGCTGCGCTCCCACCCCAGCATATCACAGGTATTCCGCAATCTGTGGTAACAATATAATGAAACCTCAACAGCTCAACTTGCATATTTATTTCGTTCCGTAATTAGATTCGTATCATGAAATGTTCGTTTGTGGAAACAATATTGATATGTAGTGGATATCAACACAATTAAATGAAATATAGCCGGAAATCTGTTCGTAAGCACCGAATCAGATCATAGTTGAACTATAGAAGGTTGACCCACGAGAAGTTTTGCCTTTCAGTTCAGCTTTCTTGTTACTTTACGTAGATCGAGAAACGTAAACAAACCTGTCATTCCCACGACGGATTGGTTGACTGGTTTGGACGCATTTCTATGATTGGTTTATGCCCGTGACGTCACTGATATCACTGACGTCACGGGCGAACAACAAGCTTCATCCGCAAAAATTAGCTTCTCATGGGTCAACCTTGTACTAGTTCAACCATGGAATCAGATCTGCAAATGGTTTGCAAGCAGAGACACGTTCTTATGTGGAAGCAAAAAATCTAGAACCTCTGGCTCGTATTTTGAACAGTTCGAAAGTTGAGGCGTTCGTAAGTCGAGGTATCACTGCATGTAACAGTTTTCCGCAACTGAAAATTTCAGCTTTTTTGGACAATATCATAGAAATTTTGCTTAGGTAGGTTAGGTGGGTAAATCAGCAGGAGCTGCAAGGCATAAATTATCTTTTCTTTAGTATCAAATCAATCAAATAGGACAATTTCTTTTTACTTAAAGGGACTAAATCGAGCAGTTAAAATCTACGCTATTGTTGCAGGCTGGAAATATTCTCATTCTGTAAATCAAGTTTTCCTGACATTTTTGGAGTTGCAAAATTATTATTTTCATATGTAATTTTAACAAAACTGCGCGATTAAGGAACAAATTTTGAAAATTAGTTGAAATACGTGACAGAGCTTACGAGATTACAGAAAATTTTCTTATCTGGAATTACCTTATGTGATGTTATTTTTTTTATTAATTATTAAATTTATTTAAATGATTGATTTTTATATATAATTTTAAGGAACTCGAGAAAATTAGTGTATTGGTCAAGGCTTGATTATATGTTTTAACACGTTTTTCTTAACTCAGCTTCGCGTTTGTTTGTTTGTGGATTTGTTTGTTGTCCAACAAACAAATCCTAAGGTTAGAACTACCTTAACTACCTTAAATTTAAATTTGTTTAAATTATCTACCTTTTAAAGACAACACTTCTGAATAATCCATTGTCTTGGATGTTACACATGTACAAAGAATTTCTAATTGTATTTTCAGATATTGAAAAAAAATTATTTTTCAAATTTTTTAAGATATCAAAATTTTGCAAATTATCAAAATTATTTATTCTGTCCAAATGGTGTCCAACATTGACAACGAAAATTAGCCCACTTCTGGTAAAAAAAAAGCAGTTTCAGCGTTATTAGGCCGTAGACCTGTCGCCGATTCTTAACATCGCAGAACATTCACAGCATTTTGCGGTCTCGAACTCGCAACTCACTGCTAAAATTCTGCTACGCTTAACCGCCCGGCCTCTTTGCCGCTTCTGACCAGAAACTGGCGCACATAGCTGGGATCGAACCCGTGCCTCTCTGCGCCAATCTTGGTACTCTGAACTTTAACCACTGGGCCACCCTGCCTGATTGCTCTAGAGATCTGAAATTCGGCATGCAGGCTATTTTCGCCGAACAATTTCAGATACAATCATAAAAACTAGCAATTAGAGACCTAAATTAGCTTTATTGAGTAAAGTATATATATATACTTTACTAACAAAAATTGACTCGTAAACAGGCCCTGGGCCCAACGCCAACCATCAGCATGCAATATCTACACATAGCCTCAGATCAATGAGCTGTGGGTAGCTCCGGCTAACAGTAAATCCGCTGTGCACAACACAGCCACTGCTTCACAGCGCCGGAGCCCAACTGGCCGGAGCGCAACAGGCCCTACCGCAACAGGCGGCGCAGGTTAGGTTAAGTTACGTTAGGAGTAGCTGTTGCGGTAGGGCCTGTTGCGCTCCGGCCAGTTGTGCTCCGGCCTGTATGCGCTGCGGCCTGTGACTGAACGGAGGTTAGGTTAAGTTACGTTAGGAGTAGCTGTTGCGGTAGGGCCTGTTGCGCTCCGGCCAGTTGTGCTCCGGCCTGTATGCGCTACGGCCTGTGACTGAACGGCGCTGTTGTGGTGGGCACTTTGTGTCAAAAGCCGTGAAGATGCCCGGCTGCGTTACGCTCGGGAAGGTATATGAATCGCACTGTGGACTTGGGCTATGCTGACCTCTGGCTATCCACCCCCGGGCGCGATGAATTGAAGAGTGATTATATTTGAGTGGTTCTCCGAGCAGTTCGTCCGAGTACATTATTCGTGCATAATAAGCTGCTAAAGTTGCTGCTACGAAAAATTTATCGACAATGCTTATCCTCTAGTTGTTCATTCAAATTATAACGAGTCCTCGGCATTGCCTCGCACATCGTTATTTGAGGCTTCCACTTACTCATTATAATATAGATTTTAGTATAGGCTGTACTTCGCTATTCTCATGTACGAGTGTAGTTTGTTGTATTGTAGTGTTTGTATGAATTATTGTAATATTCTTGGTGGCCAGATGACCTTCTTATTGCAAATTCCGCGATTTAGTAGTTTTAAAGTAGTTTGGCCGGATAGAATTTATGATTGCAGTACATACTTCTTAATAAAGATTTAAATGTCCGAAAAAAAATGAAAATGAAATTCTTGCGACGGAACCTATATATATACAAGCGTAGCATATATTGGGTTAAAAGGCATTTTTCGTTGGCGGACTCGGCCGTTTTTTAAGCCATCTGGCAACCAAGGTAATATTGTCTTCCTGTCTTAATCAATTCGACGTGTCCTTTATTTATCTTAGACAAGTGTCCTTTGTAAGTTTGTTTATCTTAACAATACAGAGCCTCAGGGCTCAGAGCAGAGTCAGTCTCAGTCTCCTATCTGTAATTCCTTTAGTTTACCTAGCCATACTTCTACCCCACCAAAGGATGCTGAAAAATTATTGCATAAATTATTCAGATAAAAGGTTCACAAATGGTCCTTTCCATGAATTGCCCATTTAAATTATTTTTCAAAATTGCTCTATTAGTTGATGACCCAATGCAAACACATTTGCCCTTCAAATCTCCTCTGTGTGCAGTCAAGCATTTGCTAGTATGAAATTAAAGAAATTGTTATTGTTAGCTGTTTAGCACACAAGTTTTCAAGAGGTCTGTATGAGCTTTTATTCAAGAATCTTGCTTTTGGGCATTATTCTTCTATGTCATTGAAGCATCTGAACTTCTGAAGCAAGTCCAGATATTTTCAATTCAAATCAATATTACTGTTTCTATGCTGCAATTGAGATCTAGAGGAGCTATAGCATTGGAATCTTGAATAAGATATTTTTAACAGGTGCCACATAGTAGATAATGGCATAATGTCATGATAAATAGTATTGGTAATGAATAATAATTATTGTAATTTGTGGTACTATGCACTCATGCAGTATGCATCCTACCTAATTCAATTGGTTGTATTAGATAATTAGTTTAAACTTTTAATCTTGCAAGGTTTTACATCATAGATGTTGGCACACTATGACTATGTACAAAAAATTTGGTGCAGTGCATATGAGTTTACAAATTCTAATTCAAAGTATGTACTTTTCTTATTTCTATATTTTTTAAGGTTTACAAATGGTTCTGTCCTTGAAGAATTCTATCTAAAATTCTGTACAGTTCAGCAGTTGCAGGCTTATCAAGTTCTCATTAATAATAATTATATATATACCACATACTCTGTGGTAACTTTGAATTTAAATAAATTTCATATTTCTTCATAATTGTGATGACTGTTGGAATAAACCACACTGACCAGTGTTAAAATAATTAAAAATGGTAAACTCTGATTGGCAATTCAACAGCTAATTTGCTTGCCTTTTACAATGTAGTGCAAATGTCTAATAAATAACAAATATGTGGTTATGAAACTTATGATCATTATATGATTTACATTTTATACATTTGTGTGCATTGTTAATTGTTGTTGTAGCTGAACTATACAAAAATATTTATATGTAGACCTCTTAATGCTCTTATAATAATCAAGTTTTTACTGAGGCTTTCTAAAACAAAAGTACCAGCATACTCAAAATCAGCACCAAGCCACCAAGTGATGACATGGTGCTGACTCGTTGACAATTGCATAGTATTTTAAGATTGATTGCTCCTTGTTACAAAACCTGTATACATCTTCTAAGCACGTGACAGCATTTTCCATAACTTAAGAGTCACTAACAGTATTTGCATGCTTCACTACAATTAACCCTGATAATTTTATTTGGCAAGGAGACTTGAAAAATTCTCAAATGAACTAGCTAGTTGACTGCTACTTTAGTAGCTAATCAATCAGCTAGTTTACTGTTCTAGAGCCAGACTGAGAGATCTGTAAGACATCAAGAGAAGCATAAACATCTAAGGCATTCAAGAGTAACATAAACATGGGGCAATATATAATGTGTATGGAGAACAAGTAGTTGCATGACTGTACTGTTGTCTACTTCATTCTATAATAAAATGTACATCTGAAACCCTTTTGTTTTATTTCACCTTTTGTTTTCAGGGTGGTCACCTTCTAAATTCTATCACTTCCAGTGAGAGTATGAGCCATGACATGTGACTGATGTGAGATGTCATTATGTATGAAATGGACGGATGAAATAAAGGTTGACCCTTGACTCTCATCACAATCAACTGTAAATGGGAGCATCTAATTCTTGAAATTTGTCATATAATATCTGCTGAACAGGTTAGTGTGTAGTCTAAATTCTTTCTCTCTAAATTATTTAAGCAATTTTAACTTTCAGAGAGCAACTAAAGTTAAGAATGGTACTGTTGCTCTAGAATGTTAGATTTATTCAATCTTGAGATTTGGTTCCAGTATTTATAAAGACTAACAAGGCAAACTTTTATTGATTTTTGACCTTGCATTCCAATTTTCCTCTGTTAATTCCTAAAAATGTATTTGTGACATTTATCTGGGTATACATAGGCTGCTAACAAAAGGGTCTCTATTAATTTATGTCAAATAATTTAAAGAAATTTTAACTATTGCAACTATTTTCATGACATGCATTCTTTATCGAAAATGAATAAAAATTGGCTAAATTCAAGACAATCGAATGATCAGTCATATTTCTTGCCTGCATTTAGTTACACGCTTCTTTCAGCTCTAATTTTCATGATTTCATGCATGAAATATCAAACAGCAGTAGATGATATTAACATAACATAACAACCGCGCTGAACGCGGTTGTTATGTTCACCCCGGCGCTGAAGTGTAGGCCTGATGTGGCCTGTTGCTGATTCTTTTCCTTTTCGTGACTTGTTGACGATAGTTTGAAATAGCTACTCGACTTCCACCGGGTTCGATATGGTGCTAGGCATTGACAGAAATATCTATAAATGATGGAAATATCGACTTGAAATGTTCTAGTTATCACAGTCTTCTTATCAACTTATGTTTGAAAGTTCTATTACGGGTCAAATTATAGTTTGTCATGCAAACATGAAGACTCTTTGAGACATCAGTGTTGAGGTACATCTATTCCATGCATTAAGGGCCACACCACAGTTCACGGTCGCTGGTACACCGTCTTTAAAAACATGAATTTGAAATGCTCTCGGGAAATCTTGTCGCTCTGAACTGAAAAGACTTTGAGATTTGCGGTACGCCCCAGTCTCGCAAGATTGTGAAGTAGAAAACCCATACCTCTCTCCTAAATTCGTTCGATTTCAAAAAGAATGGACCCAGATAGATTCTACACACCAAGAATTCATCGCTTTTGGACCTTTTGGCTAAGATCAAAGTGTAGTATGGATACGACTGCTAGCAGTATGGAGCCATCGACAGCGGAGCGAAGAATTTCACAGCCTACCCCGGAGCACGAAGCACAGCAGCTACCTGCAGTTCCTGATATACGGCACCCAACTCGCGAGGGAGCAACTGTTACCCTATACTATCCCCTGCCTCGCAGCCTGCCCTGCACCGAACCTGGATGCTCATGGCAATGCGCCTCTACTGATTGGACCCATAGGAAGCAAACCCTATGCAGACACTTGGAAGGGAGACACCTCATCGCTCGACCGACGTTCAACATCACATGTGCTGGGTGCGACGCCGCCCTTGGCATCAGACCTTCACGCCATGCATGTACAGCAGCACCTGCAAGGGAGATAGTGGCAAGAATCCACACCCACGTTTGCCCCCGAGAAAGTTGCGACAAATCTTTCCCCACAGCTCGGGGCCTCCTGAATCACATCGCAAGGCACAACAGACGCGATGCGCAAGAGCTCCGAAATGCGCTGGTCCACGCCATAGAAAACGGCCAAGACAGTCCACCAGCCGCAGAAACGCAGAGGGATCTTAATCAAACAAATGAACAAATGACTCAAGAAATAGACGCTCCAACTGGAGACGCTGTAGACGACATTGCTGTAGAACTGCAACAAACAATGAATAGCACGCCTACAGAAGTTACTCCCGAGACCGAAGAAGATGATGTGGCTAGCAAAGTCTCCGCTCATGAAGAGCGGGACGACAGCATCGACATTGCTGATGAAGAGCACAACGAGAGCACGGAAGTGACTGAGAACACTCGCACAACCAATGACGCAGAAGGGCCGACTGAGTGGGTGCTTGAACAATTCATCGCACCTCTCAACGGACTGGCTCGAAACAAAACTGGGATGAATTCGAACTGCTTCTCAAAGATATAACAACGGCAATGAGAACACAGCAAAAAATTCGAGCACCCACCGAAGAGACGAGGAACTTTAGAACTGTGTCACATATTCGCAAGCTTTCAAATAGAACATATAAAAGTATTTTCAACTGTAAGACTGCTGTCCCACTTTTGCAGGTGACTGGTCTTATTTGGATTAGCTATCCCTCCAAAACATCATTTTGCGTATTTTGGCTTCATAATATTTAAAATCAACCCTGTTATCGCTTTTAGAAGAAAAATATCGTACGTATTGCGAGTCCCACAGCTTGGGTTAAAGTGAGCTTTTTTTACTTTAGGTGGCAAAATATAAATGGTTAAATCAATATTTTTATTTAAGTATAGGCGATATCTAGACAGGGTGTCCAGAAGCACCTCAGCACGGCGAATTTACGCTTTCCCTTTACCACGTTTTACTGGTATCGTATCATATCTCTGTCTACTTAGACTACGATATTTTGTGCTCCTCTCGGGGCCATCTACAACGAAGATGAGAATATTATTATGTTAAAAATCCCGTATGCATTGCGCCCTGTTCTTTTCTTCGAATTGGTGAAGTACTTGTCACGTGATTTTTCTGTTTTCAAGACTCGTTCACATACTTCGAATAATTTACAAGCACTTGATCGTTTGAGATAGCCAATAAAAAACACATATATCAAGATTTACTGAACCAGTTAATCAGCCCCCTCACCTTCAAAAGTGGTAATACTAAATTTCTGAAATTTAAACTCTCAACAATTCTGTAGACAATACTCTAAGCATCATGAGACTAGCTCTATATCGAAGCAGTTTTGATAGCCAAACGTTGAACCCATTTGCGAACGTCTAAATTAACATCTNTGGAGCGGGAGGGTATCAAAATTCCAACGAACGTAGACGTCAGGAATGTTTGTGCACCGTGACTTTGTCACGGTTACAAAAAAATGAACCGTCTCCACAGCAGACTCACATCTCGAAAATCATTCAGAAACATTCACGGCATGCATGCAAAAAGGCCAGAGTCGTACATTAGAAAAAACTTTGAAATACACCAGGTCGGAAAATCCTGTAAGCAAGCATTACAATCATTTTTAAAATATTGTCAGAACTATTTGTAAGCTGCTTGGGCGTAACTGTATTTAGGAATAACTTAAAAACTCATTTCAAACAATACCACTGACGAAACAACAAATATTGGTAGGCCACGTGCTAATGTTCAGTTGGATTTCAACTTGAGATGTAGAATCTGAACTATCTTAGTTAGAAAAGGGAATGCAAATGCAGTTGAAGGAAATAGATTACGTGAGAAGATTGATACTGAGATTATTTCGTGGACCGATCCCGGAGGTAGTGCAATACCGGGCCGATCCGCGGCAAAGGTGGAGCAAGCTCCTAGCACTTCGCCATGATCCAAAAATCAGATTAATATCGTTGACCCCACATGGGGGTCGTATCAGATATTAAGCTGATAAGAACAGATACTACACTTTGATCTTAGCCAAAAGGCCGAGAAGCGATACTGTTAACGCAAAACTCTTGACACCGGCTCACCAACACTGAAAACATGGAAATAAATTCAAGAAAATGCTTCTTTTAGGGGTGTAACTGAGCAAAATGGAACCTGGCTGGTAACGTGGGATATAATTACTTTCAAATTAATTGTTTAACTGCGGTTGATCATATGCGGCTTGATAGCGGAAGTCGTTCATGGATATAAAATGATCTATGATCGATATACAATATCACAAATGATACTTATAACATGTGGCCGAGCATTCGTTAACCCGACTGGCAGAAAGACTTGACTTTTAGCTGAAGAGCAAAAATAGACGCTCAAATGGCGTAGCTAGGAAAACTTTATTACCTTCAAAATGATCGGTCGTAACAAGACACTTGTGTGATAATTATCTGAGCTCTCTCAACTAGCATTGAAAAACACACATTTCTTAATTTCAAGGGAGTCCAAGCGTTACATTTCATACAACAATCCAGACACATCTCAAATAACAGGAATTTTGTCGATCCCGACATTAGTTAAGGAATACCCGTCACACGCACGCAGAAAGAAACATACCAAACGCACGATGAATTTCATTTTTCTACAAATGAAATAATCCGTCAATCAAAAATTTACTCTTAGAGCAGTTGATCAACTTAGATATTGGACGGCAATGATAAAATTTTGCACGCAATAGTATGAAAAATCGTGTTAGCAAATAAAACTTTAATTGCGTTAGAATAAATATTTTGAAAGTACGAAGTACTCAGCATTTTATTTCCTGCATGATTGTTGACTAATTTCATTGTATCAAGGTTTTGGAGGAGCATATCCAACGAAGTAGAGAGAGTTCAAGATTTATTGGTCTCCATGAGGAGAACGGACAAAAAGTCGGAGCATACCACTCAGCCGGCGCACGGCCCCTCCTAGACTCCACAAGGAAGAACTAGGAACGGTCATCAGGCTCGCAGAGACGGATCTCTAGCGAGTAGTTTCCCGCTCAGGACCGTGCGATGAACTCGTCATCGTGGCTTAACCGACGCAAGGAACCTGAACACACGCGCAAAACCGGGACATTTCCGGTATGAGAGACTCATCTAGAAATGAATTTCTTCCGCGTCAACACAACTTTTTCTCAAACAATAATTCAAAAGTCCCACAAAAACTCAAATATTCTTAAGATGTGTTTCAAGTAAAATTATTAAGTAAAATACGCGTATGATATAAATTGCACCGTTCTTTGCTCCTTCAACAAACAAGCGAAAACGAATGGAAAATTAGAATTTGTTGCTCAACACGGCTATGAGTTTCAAATATCTAAATATCTCACAGCCGAAAAGATACAGAAATTCACGTGTCTAAAATTTAGTGAAAGATGTTAGTTTAGACGTTCGAAAATGGGTTCAACGTTTGGCTATCAAAACTGCTTCGATATAGAGCTAGTCTCACGATGCTTAAAGTATTGTCTACAGAATTGTTGAGAGTTTAAATTTCAGAAATTTAGTATTACCACTTTTGAAGGTAAGGGGGCTGATTAACTGGTTCAGTAAATCTTGATATATGCGTTTTATCTTGGCTATCTCAAACGATCAAGTGCTTGTAAATTATTCGAAGTATGTGAACGAGTCTTGAAAACAGAAAAATCACGTGGCAAGTACTTCACCAATTCGAAGAAAAGAATAGGGCGCAATGGATCCGGGATTTTTTAACATAATAATATTCTCATCTTCGTTGTAGATGGCCCCGAGAGGAGCACAAAATATCAAAGTCTAAGTAGACAGAGATATGATACTATACCAGTAAAACGTGGTAAAGGGAAAGGCTACCTACACATTCTAAACCACCGAGACACATGGGGGATGTCCCGGTTCATAGCGAGACAACCGGGACGTCAGCTATAGTTGAAAACTTACCAGTTCTACCGAACCGAGCTGCGTAGCTTTTAACGAATTTTCCATTTTAGGTGAGGACTCTGGGCGACCTCAGCGGGACAACCGCGAAAGACTTGAGCATGAGCAGCACGGTCGCCGTGTCCGGTGTGACGAAGTGCTTCCGGACACCCTGTCTAGATATCGCCTATACTTAAATAAAAATATTGATTTTACCATTTATATTTTGCCACCTAAAGTAAAAAAAGCTCACTGTAACCCAAGCTGTGGGACTCGCAATACGTACGATATTTTTCTTCTAAATAAGATAACAGGGTTGATTTTAACTATTACGAAACCAAAATACGCAAAATGATATTTTGGAGGGATAGCCAATCCAAATAAGACCAGTCACCTGCAAAAGTGGGAGAGCAGTCTTACAATTGAAAATACTTTTATATGTTCTATTTGAAAGCTTGCGAATATGTGACACAGAGGCAAGACAAACGAAAAACCATGTCACAGGCGTGAAGTGCAAAACAAATACACATGAACGCCTAAATTATTAGTTCACTGTTGAATAGCCAGAATTTCGTCAGTAGTTTCTAAAACAAGGCTTCTTCCCAAAGAATTACGTAATGTTATTTCGAAAAACCAAATAAATATAGGTTTATAGATATACTGTTAAGAATTTACCGCCGAAGTAAATAAATGCAGGTGCAGTGGGTAAATTTTAATCCGCTTAGAATTTCGCAGCACCGAATGGGTGATACTGCCCCGTCTCGGAAAGGTTAGAATGTACGTCAGTCTTTCTATAACGATATTATTTTTCGGGGGTTCAAGCAATTCAATAACTATAGGATTGTAGCTCATAGATTCTGTTCATTTACGCTATGGTTTCAACTTAAACGTCTTCATGTAAAGTAAATAGAAAAGCTTCCACTCACGCAATGTTTTCAGAGCTTTATAGAAAATGCAGGCTGGTATACTTTGATAGATGCATCAGATTGCCGGAACCAATGCCAGGCTTGCAAAAATAAGTCATCTATGTTAATTTTGTGAAATAGATCAATGAAGGGTCACGGTCATGTTGACAATACATAATTTTTCTCCAAGCTAAATTATTGTTAACAATTTAAGTTATGTTCATACGAATAAGTCAGAATTACACTTATATATTGCTAACGTCGATTATTGATTTTATTACGGTATTCTACTGCGAAATTCACGAAAAACTTGCACAAATAAAATGGACACTTACGGTTTAAAAGTTGTGCTATTAACGATCGATGAATATTGTAGAGATGAAGTAGTAAGCTTTCTTAAGAAGGGTTAATTTTTTTGTTTATCATGTCAGTTTTTTGCTTGGTTATCTCGCTTCTTGTGTTGCATGTCTTCGTGGATAACAGTTTTGCAGGGCAAGTTATTATACCGGCAACTACTTATTTATTTATGCATTCACGGCCTTACCTATAAAAATATGCTTCAACTTTGTATCGTCTCAAATTGCCTAACTAATTATCTAACTATTGACCTTAAAAAATCCTGTAACTATTGACCTAACCAATTCTCTATTTACACTGCGATATTTCGAAATTAATATATTTCTTCGCAACAATAGCGGCTACCTGAAATCTAAATGTATGGGTAGCTCCTGATTTGCGGTGTGTCGAGCGCGCGTGCATTCCTTCAAGTAAAATCTAAATAAACATGCTGTTGAAGTTGAGATTTTGTTTTCCTTCTTTACAACATCCAAACCCTCATATTTTCCGGCCGTTATGCACTTCCAGAAACTTAGTTTCCCTCAAATTTACTCAGCCTTAATATTGAGACAAATAACGTGAGGGAGAAGTGTTAGTTGTAAACATAAGTTTCGACAGGTTGACGACCCACAAACAATGAAAAGTTCATATGTTGCATAATATGAATTTCAAGAATATAGGATTTTCCTGTCGAACCATCATATCGCACAACCAGGCTCGGTCAAGAGATCCTGCAGCTCGATGTGTAGGTAGAATGCATGGGCCAATTGCCTCCCTACGACGACAGTGGTAAAGGCCACCTCAAACACTCCTCTAAAGAGTTAGGCCACGTAATTAGAATAATCTTTGTTTAATCTGTCAATGTTTGTTCATGGTTCCTATTCTTTACTTGAAATTTGGGCATAGGATTATTCTTTTTATGTAGGAACGTTTTGACGTTTGATGCTTATGATTTACGCCTCAATTGTTGCCTATTTCTGCAGGCCATTATTACTTACACTGAGAGCATTGTACTTTTCTCGTTTTTTCATGAGCAAGCGATCTGTAAACTAACTAAGTAATAAATATTTGGACTGTTTCTCATTACAGATGAAGCCCAAAACCATACTGCTCAGTAAACCAAATATTCCCACGTACAGAATGAAAAAGATGACGTACACCTGCTCCTCGGCAGACACGGCGGACGAGTATTGTGCACCTGATATCACGGCCACAAAGCAAACTTTTGGTAGAATTTGGATGGGCTTTGGTTGAAGTCTGTTCCAAATCATCTTCTGAATTAAAACATCACTGATTTGACTAACAGATAAAACTCCTCAATTTAAGTACTCAACTCCTCTGCCTCTCTAACCTCCAGCGAAGCCTCCATATATAGGTAACTTGCAGAAATACGTCATATATTCTGAGCTGGGCAGCGCTACTTTGAAATGTAGCGGCCACTACCGCTACCGCTACATGCTCTAAATGAAGCGGGCGCTACCGCTACAATTGCTGAAATGCAGCGCCGCTACCGCTACCGCTACTTGTAGCGCGCTACTGCCCACCTCTGGCTAACAACTAACATGGTGACACTAGTAAGTAGTAACAGCCTTGTACTATAAGGCCTCGGTACAATACTGCATCACAAGGTCTCGGGAAAATACTGTACCACAGGGTCTCGTTACAATACTGTACCACAGGGTCTCGGTACAATACTGTACTACAAGGTCTCGGTACAATACTGTTCTACAAGGTCTCGGTACAATACTGTACCACGGGGTCTCGGTACAATACTGTACCACAGGGTCTCGGTACAATACTGCTCTACAGGGTCTCGTTACAATACTGTACCACAGGGTCTCGGTACAATACTGTACCACAGGGTCTCGTTACAATACTGCACCACAGGGTCTCGGTATAATACTGTATCACAAGGTCTCGGTACAATACTGCATCACAAGGTCTCGGTACAATACTGTACCACGGGGTCTCGGTACAATACTGTACTACAGGGTATCGGTACAATACTGTAGCACAAGGTCTCGGTACAATACTGCATCGCAATGTCTCGGTACAATACTGCATCACAAGGTCTCGGTACAATACTGCATCACAAGGTCTCGGTGCAATACTGTATCACTAGGTCTCGGTACAATACTGTACTACAGGGTCTCGGTACAATACAGTGCGCTAAAGTACTCCCGTTACAGTATTGTACCCGGAGTGGTTGTATTGCACAATACAACAACCACTACTGCACTATAGCCCACCATAATGCTCACTGGGTATTCTGTGCAAATTTCATCGCTCAATACGTCTTGTAACTTTATAATGAATGATTAATACATTCAAAACCTCGTTAACGAATTAAAAATGTCTTTCGTTACTAATTTTTTATTTACCACTGCAAACGAAAAATATTGTACGATATATAGAAAAAAACTAAGAAGAAGATTGTCAATAAAACAAATTCTCCGGTCTTTAATGAAACATGCTTAAATGAACAAATTCTTCCAAAACATACTAAAAGAAGTGCATGGTAGAATAATTTTCTCATAAATTCGCACAAATTGGAGTCCAGAAACATTTCGTCACAAAGACGGTGCTCAATTCATGTGGAGTGCGTCACGTTTCACGTAGCGTAAATTAGGAGTTCGCTACAGGCGCTACTGCCGAGCGGGCATGTGTCCTTGGCGATTCCGTTCTCCGAGTATTCGTTTGTTACTCCGACAAAAGGAGCGGGCATTCAATAATTGCTTTGTTTTATGCCGTATTTGTAATATTTATTCAATCATCTCAGCATTATACTTAATTTCGTTTGATATTATTTTTTTGGTTCTTATTTTTTTAGTTCAAAGCCCGAAAGCCGTCTCTGATCCGAGCTGATTGTATTCTGCTATGGAAGATCAAAATGCGGCTGGGCGGCCGGCAGTGACCATGCTGGGCCGCCACGACATGAGCCATCAGGGCCCCACGGCCGATACCCGATTGGTCCTTCATCCTTGGGCCTCGAAAGTCGGCAGCCTGAGCCCTGAGGACGAGGTAGATGGCAGGCTGGCCACTGGCCAGCCCTGCCATGCCGCATGCGTATCAAATTTGTAAAATTTTAGCCAATCGTAGGTATTTATTTTAACATTTTCTCAATCAGTTTAAGGTGTAGCATGTAGGCTGTAATAGGCTAATAGCTTACGCTGTATCCTGTTCCTGTAATCTGTATAGTGTATCCAAAGTGGCAAACCAGAGCTTTTTAGAATCAGTTCATTTTTAATTTCCTCATTTACTCAAGATTTAAACTAATTTCTTAAGTATGATAATGCTGGTATCCATGATACTTTACTGGCCTACTTATAGGACTCAAAAATGAACTTGAGGGAGAGTCTAAAAAACTCTTTGCTTTGTCACTATGAGTGTATCATTGTATGCTGTAGCAACAGACAGTGTTTTGTTGCTCTGCCAACATATTTTCTTTTGACAAAGGTTCTACATTTCCTGTTTATTGCAACATATAAACCCTTGATTTCCAAAAAACTGCTAGTTGCATATGCATTCAAAAAATCCTACTTCACAAGTTACAAGATTTACTTGCATCGCGCAGATTCTAGATGACATATATCATTGCAAGAAAAATATAGATGTTGGGAACCATCACCATACTAGAAGGATCAGGTAAAAAACAGTTAAAATAATTTCAAACATAAAATGACTTTTGTTAATCAAAAATCTTTAAATTAAATGAAAAATTTCTAAAGCATTCACTGCAGGATTGGAATTTTCCTAATTGTTTCTGAAATCTTGAAGCTCCAATGTGATGAATTTTTAAATACAATTGGAATCTCGCAGCCCGATTGTGCACTTTTGTTAACAATTAGATTATTTAGATAGGAGGTTAGGTATTCATCTGGCAGAAATCTTGTGGTTTCTCAAAGGCCGGAAAGCTCTAGTCGTGGCCCTAAGCCTAAAGGTAGAAGTTTTCCAAGCTTGATTCACTGTAGATTTTTATGGCACTCCCTCTCAATTGGAGTTTCTATCAATCAAGTACTGAAGATAGGAAGCATTGCGCCAGCGTGCAGAGGGTGGAAGCAGTGTCGCAAATATATGGGTTTTTAAGCCCAAAGTGTTGCCAACGACAACCATTTCCAAGATGCGTCGCCAGGTAATTTTTGATGAAAAGTCATTTATGCTGCGTAATAAAAAATTTCATCTGCACTGTGTTCGGGTAACAAGTGCTCGCCAGCGGCAGGTGCATAGTGACAAAGCAGAGAATTTTTTAGACTCTCCCTCAAGTTCATCATGGATAGTATCATGGATACCAGCATTATCATACTTAAGAAATTGGTTTAAATCTCGAGTTTTTGAGGAAATTAAGAATGAACCGATTCCAAAAAAGCTCTGGTTTGCCACTATGGGCAGGTGGGCGTGCAAAAACAGGAGCAAAATGTTGTAGGTAATACGCTTATTTTCTCTCGCTAAGCATAACATGTAACATTGATTAATTTGATTAATGTTAAAAGTGATGGGCTTGTCCGGGAATTGAACCCGGGACCTCTCGCACCCGAAGCGAGAATCATACCCCTAGCCATTTCCAAGATGCGTCGCCAGGTAATTTTTGATGAAAAGTCATTTATGCTGCGTAATAAAAAATTAGTTACAAGCCACAAACTTATTTACAAGGTTGCATGCATGTGTTATCCCAAATAACTAATTTTACCCTAAAAACAGTCTGATTGTACAGCAAGTGTCAACTGAACATGTGATAATGCAATCTGACTGCTCTAATGTGACCGCAACTATGCAATTGTAAACTTGTTGTTTACATTTGCGTTGGATATTTTGGCAGGAACTCATTGCAACTGATTTCTGGACAAACTTCACTGCATCCTGATCCATCCAACGTACCGGAAACCTTACTTTTTTGCAAATAGTTGGCCGAAGACTGACAAATTTATCAAATGCAAGAATTTCAATCTAAATGTGTCGACAAGATCTTCTGAAGGCGTAAATATTGCTACTGAAGCATCGCCACAGATCTTGCAATATTCATCCACTTTCTGCACAGTGGGCATTGCGTAAGGCTCACTTACCTCAATGCTTGGCGTGGTCTAATTGTTTGTTAGAAAATTCCAAGAAGTCATGCTCTCATTGCTCTGCAGTGGAGATTACCATGAGATCTCTTTATTTAATAAAAATTTTTCTTTCCTAATTAGGCTAATTTTTATTTGTTGGCAATTTTTGTGTTTAAATATTTAATCACCATGATTGTAGCAGCAAGCAGTGACTTGAGCCTTGGGGGTTTGTTTGAACTTCAAATCCTGATGCAGGGAAAATTCTGGTCAGGACACTTGCAAGATGAATTTTCATTGCAAGATTTTGATGCATGTGTTTATTAAATTAAAATCAGACACCAGTCTTGACCTAATAAAAACAAGGATAGTTTTTATTCCCTTTGATACCATTTAGCATACTGAATGTTAATTTTTACCACTTGTCCTGTCCACACATGAGTTTGTCACATACTTGCAATAAAACCACCAAGGAACTAATTAACCAATAAATTATTTATTGACATTATGCTTCATCCTGCATTGTCATAATTTTGTTATCACTTTGATTTCTTATAGGTTGTTAAAAGCTAATTTTTCCTGATTCACACACATAAGTATGTCAAATTGAAACAGATGAGAATCTAATTGAAAAGAAAGCTATTTATTGACATTACGCTACTACAAGGGTACAAGCATTGTTAGAATTATTTGTGTCTCCCTTTCTCATAGTTACACAAAATTTTAGCACCATTTGCACACCCAACTCAAACATGGCCTAATCAAAGTACATGTAATAAATAACTGTAGGAGTGGCCTTCAAATAATACTTGTAGATCATCAATGCTCAATGCTCTCTACAGAAGTTGTATTTGCATAAGTGACTCAAAGCTTTGATTGGTTAATATTTCTTAACTGGCTTGTTTCATGCATATGAGCAAAATATGTTTAGCAACAGACATATTTGCTTTGGACAAAAGTTCTATGTTGGAGGTTTGTTGCTACATGTAAATGCTCAATTTCCAAGAAGACTGCTGGTTGGAGTTTCTATTAATCAAGATAGGAAGCATTGTGCAAGGCTCACTTACCTCAATGCTTGGCATGGTCTAATTGCTCTCAACATATTTCATCAAAATGATTCAATATTCCATATGCTACGACATGAGATCCATGTCACTGTAAAAAGGAAAAGGTACTACCATCGTCTCAAATACAACAATACCAAATCCTGTTACTAATTATGCACCTACCAAATTTGTAAATCATAATAGAAATCATCATCCAGTAATCTTTTCAATTTTCATCAAAGCTATAGCCCTTTCATGTAAAATATAAATTAGGAAATCATGTTATATCTTGATATGTTTAGTGTTCACTATTAAGAGTTTTTAGACTTTAAACTCACTAACATACAGATTAACTCTTGCAATATATCATGAGTTTTCAGTCTTTTATTTTAAGAAACATTTTTATTCAAGTTTATGTTCAATTATTTAAAGTATAATATCTGATGGTTTTGGAACATTAATTCTAATGTGAATTTGGCCCAATCATAATTTGGCATAATTTATTATTATGTAGAAAAAAAAGCAAAAATATTAAATCTCAAATCTGACAAATTAGAAATTTAATAGAACCATAGAATTTTCATATAAGAGATCATTTGATTTATTTTTAAGAGAACTTCATTAGGAAATGAAAATTCATGCTAGATATTTGTTCTTTTCTGTTAGTTTAACCAAAGCCATTGGCAATAATCTTATGGCCAATGGATTTTTCTATTTTTATCATCTGAATTGTGTTACAGTAAAGTTTAATTATTTTCTGATGAATTTTAATGCTACTAACAGGCTTTTTTTCAAGTATTTTAAAATTTTATTGGGTATTCTGGTCTTTAAACTTTTGTATGTATAAATGAGCAGGAAGTGCAAGGAGCCAGCCAGTCATTTACAGATTAAAAGTGCAAAGAACCAAACGGACAAAAAAATACATGTATATAACTGAGATCAAAATAATTTAAAATAGAAGTTTTTCTACGCATACCAGTATCTGTTTTGGCAGATGCTGTTTTAATTTATTTAAATAGAAATGATCTTCAAAGATTGACTGATTTGCGCTACAAAAGTTTGGGGATGGGTTATAATACAATCCTCGCTGTTAACCAATTATTGTAAAGGCAGCAAATGAATGCCAACTTTGCTAAGCCTACTCAGCCTGGTCAGCGAGACTGATGCTAGTGCACTTATAGTTGCAAGAGTGGAAGGTGGTGTGACAGCCAACTGCGATGTTCCTCTAATTTTGGTGCTAAGTTCATTAATTCAATATGACTGAGGTACAGTAATTTAAAATGAATGTTTATTTGCACCAAGTGCATGTGCACCTCCAGACTGTTATTGGTTGCCAGACAAATCCTCAATAATACTGGCAACATTTTCAGCACTGAAAACCGATCTTGGCAGCACAATTGCAAAACTATACATGGTGGGTCCTGTCCAGAAAGAACCATAAGAATTGGTCTGGACCTGACATTGAATAAATCTAGCTTTAAAGCTGCAACTAGAGATTTCCCACCATTTTTGGAACCACGAGATTCCTGCTAGATGATTTGGCTCCTATTTACATTTTAAGAGAAGAATCAAGCTGCAAGATTCCCAATGTATTAAAAATTTGGAGCAATGAAATTTCAGTAATAAGTCGTTAAATTCAAATTCTGGCCTGAAAAGGTTGGAATTCTAAAAATTGGGGTTCCTGTATTTAAGATTGATCTAGCTTGGTAACTTGCTTCCCTGCATGTACCATAAAACAGAGTCACTTGGATCATTTTGACATTTTAGAGAAGAAAACCCCCTTCTCAAACAGTTCTTGCCCTAAAAAAATTTTGTTGATGGCTCTTGAAGTACACCATGAGATTGCCTAGAAATGCACAAAATAAATTTATTTTATATATTTACTATGAGACTATTTGTAGCACGAAAAGTACAGGCGCTAGATATGGTCCAAGTCATCCCATTTTAAGGTACTACCTATATGTTCTCATGTTCATATTTTGTACTTCTCCTGAATTCCATCTACTTAAATATGTTTGAACTTTGAAAATTATTCTAGTTTAATTTATTCACTCATAATTTCAAGTTGGCAATTCTGTTGATATGATTTATATTGTTTTATTATTATAGATTTTTATATATTACTAATTAAAATTTGTTAATTATAAGGACAAGAGCAGATGGGGTACAGAAAACCCAATTGTTCAGAAAGGGAGAAGACCAAACTAATTTTGGAAGCAGTGGTAGATCTGATAAATATTCATTATGTCATTTGCTTCATTTAATTTGACTTCTCTTTCAGTGAGTGCAATGAAAAGACAGAAGAAGTTGTTTTCTCACACTGTTTTGTTCCCTCAATTTCCATCATATAAACTAGGAACAAATGACCAGTCTTGTGGATCCTTGGGTGTTAACCATACAAATGGGAAGGTTGATGCACCAAATCATTTGGAATGTGGTCAGCGCACATCTCCTGAAGAAGTAGATTTATTGAGTAATGACCACCATGTTGGTGAGAATGAACATCCTCAGCAAGACCTGGATACACCCAATGATCCTGACTATGGAACATTGGAAGGAACAACACATTCCTCTGTAGAAAATGGCAGAAGTCAGAAGATCTTAAAATCGTGTGATGTTGCCATGGAGTGTAGGGAGACTCAACTACGTAAGTAAATACATCATTTAGTTTGGTCATTTGGGGATTAAATATCAAATTTACATTTTGCCTCCTAATGCACCTAACCAAGAATTCGCATTGCACTGTTCAAAGGTATTTCTTGTTGGCTTTATTTAAATAATACAATTTTTAGGCATTTCATGTCTTATAAACATAATTATTCAAATATTTAATAATTGAAATTGTCCATTGACACATATCACAATTTAGAAATTTATTACTAGTTTTCAACTCATGTCTGCATAAATATGAGGACTATTATGTACCTACTCACTATTTTGTACACAGAAGAATTGTTTGCCTGATAAATAGATTAATAATTCCTGTTCTATTTTATTAGACAAAGATATGGCAGTCATGCTTGCTATGAGTATTTTAGCTTCTGTATGTAGGTTGTCCGTACTGTTAACAGATTATTTTAAACAGTGCCATAATATTGCCTGGTCTCCTACCACTAATGACCAGTTATTTATTTTTCCATCAAGTTGGCAACAACTGTACCCTTAATGAAGGATAATGAAAGACTGATTTTAATAACTAATACCTTTTGAGTGAAAGTACCTATGGGAAAAAGGAAATGCACTTGTGTATCTATATAATTTCATTAAGTTGTAAAGAAAACTATTAAGTGATATTGGAAGTACCATATATTTTGCTGTAAAAGATAAATTATTCAGTTTCATGCAAGGAGCATGGATGAATGAATCATTGGAGTGCAGTAAAAGTGATGTTGCTTACAGGAAAGATAGTTCCTATTATTAAAATTCCTCTTGCTAAGTAATCCGTTTTCAATTGTTTGTTTTACTGCAAACATAACAGAATAAAAAGTAGTATATTATATAATAAGTAAAATGACAATTCAAATTAAATATCTACAATATCAATGTGACTAAAAATGATTAATGATTTTTATGGTCATGAAGAACATGGAGGTTGAGCTGAGAAAAATGGCATGTATGCCCCTGAGTGTACATGGCATAATGGCATGTATGCCCCTGAGTGTGCATGGCATATGTCTCTTATACACATCTAGATGTGTATAAGAGACAGGCATAATGGCATGTATGCCCCTGAGTTTGCATGGCATAATGGCGTGTATGCCCCTGAGTGTACATGGCATAATGGCATGTATGCCCCTGAGTGTGCATGGCATAATGGCATGTATGCCCCTGAGTGTGCATGGCATAATGGCATAATTCTTCATTGCTTAGGATTGATTTTTCTGATTTTCTTAATGCTGGAAGTTTTGCCTCTAGCACTTGTTTTGCTAGGCACTTGTTTTCTATTGTCTTGAATTCTTTTAATATGTCCACTATTTTGTAACCCAATTAAAGTTGGAACAAATTCAACATCAAAATATTGATTGATATGAGTCCCATTTCACAAGCATCAAGAAGAAAATGCCTAATAAATTCATCTTATCTTATTCATCCTATTTGTGTAAATTTGGCTTTTCTTAACAGATTGCACTTGTACTCTCTAAATATTTATATATAAGTACTTGGCAAATTAGGCATACATTCTTTATCAATACAGGAGACGAATCCCTGAAGTGTTGTCGGGTGCTGTCAGAGCTTGTCCGAGGGCTGACTGATGCCTGCAGTTTCCATGACTGGGATCAAGTGCTGGCTCTTCTTCCCTGCATTGCAATACGTTTTTACCCTTCCCTCTCCATGCAGTATTCAGTGCAGGTTAGTTTTGAGTTTTCAATGATCAACCTTGCCTCTCTTATGTAGGTGATGTTAGTGGAATATTTTATATTTTCCACATAGGCAGCAGAGTGTAAACTCTGCAGTAGTGGAATTTCAAGGCACAGCTACACTTGAACCTAAATTATTAGAAATTTTTTAACCTTGTAATGCTCAGAAGTCACTTACTTATTTTGTGGAACATCTCACTACTTTAGCTGAGCTTTTGGTAACATATTCATGCTGCACACAAATGAATGCCACTGTTCTCTAAGTTCAATGTTTCCTATACCTACATTAAAGTTTGTGACATATCATGATGGTTCTCATTAGGGGGTTCTTATTACAAATATTGCTACTCACCTTCCATTTTTTCCCCATCTTATTGTTATGTATTAGTTGATAGCAAGGGATTTTCTAGACATCATATTGATCAATAGCAACATGTTGTTTTATTACATCTCCATGCTTTGTTTCTATAGTGCGCCTTACAAATAATTTTTTTCTTTACCTAAGTCACTTCTAAATTACTTGTGCTGTGAATTGCATTTGGTTGAAAAAATGTCATGCATAACATTTAGACTGCTGGAACCAACCGTATCACCTACTGATTTTGCCAAAATATTATGAGTTTAATGCAAGTATTACAATTAAATATAGGTACCTATTAGTAAAATCGTGCATCTCTAAAGAAGAGATGTGTTAAATAAATGTGCAGCATATATGGTACATTCTCAGTGTGTTAAGTTTAATTTATATAGTTTTTAATGCTGGATTACTTTTAATTACTTGTATCTGTCAATCGAAATAACTGTCAAATAGCCTAATCATGTAAACAAGCTTTATGGAGTAGATTCTTTCTAATGGTTGGGTCTTGGCATTAAGCTTTGTTTTAATGTGTTGGGTACAATTGTTCATGCAAGTTAACCCTTGAACATAAAGTTAATGGAATCCTAAATAACAAATAACATCTTGGCTTCTCCTCTTGCTTCTTTTCCTGTGTGCCACATCTCTGTAGCCCTGCACCTGAACATTTCCTGTGTGCCACATCTCTGTAGCCCTGCACCTGAACATTTCCTGTGTGCCACATCTCTGTAGCCCTGCACCTGAACATTTCCTGTGTGCCACTTCTGTGTAGCTCTGCACCTGAACATTTCCTGTGTGCCACTTCTGTGTAGCATCGCATACGAAGTTTATATCTCTAAAAGTTTACCTGCAGCCTGAAAATGTATTTCATTTCATTGGTTACTCCCACGCTATTAACTTTGGAGATGCCATAAGGCAATAAATATATGATGAAAATTGTATGAATCTTGTATAGGTTGTAATCTTGTTTATTTTTCACTAATGTAACTACATATATTATTTATAGTTACATTAGTGAAAAATCTGTATGCCTTCTTGGAATGTATTAGTGCTAACCAATTAAAGATTTGAAGAGGTGGGTAATTTATTTCAAATAGTTATGTCAATTATTTAGTTCTTTACCATCCATTAAGGCCCTGATTGAAAGCCGAGAGGCTTCGAACAGGCTCGGCTCTTCCCTAAGCGTTTCTTCACTAATTAGGATAGACTTTACTCCACTCGCAAATGAGATGGCGATATGGATTTTTCCATACTTACCCAGCTATTTATTTATAAGCGTCGACCAGTAACAAAAGATATGTAAACTTTGTACTAAAAGAGTTTTAATAAGAGGAAATTTCAAGAAACTTTGAATATTATTGTTCATCAAGTCTGCGAATTTTACACTTTTTTCGAGATATAAACGGGTTGTAATTTTTATTGTCAATTGAATGGTATATTCGGCATTCCTTGATCAGCTTCCTTGTTATAGATATTTTCCACCAGAAAATATTTATGATCGAGTCTGCTGATACGCGGAGGGAAAATCCCGCATACTAGCTGCTCAAATGGAGACGTTGTGCAATGTTTGAGGGGAAAGAGACGTCGTAAATTACCCCCATTTCTCCCCCTGACGGGTGGCATGGTAAAGGCGAAGTCAATGAGGGGCAAAGAATAATACGTGGCCAGTGGTCGGCCTATCCAATTAGTTATAGCCGACCGTTGGCCATTCCTCGGCCACCTGAAAGCGACCAGTTCCCGCGAAGAATGGTCTGGCTAGGATATTATATTACAAAGAGTACAAGCTCGAGGGTAGCGACTGGCCGAACTTTGGGCAGATCAAGGATTTTACACGATGGTCGCGAAAACCTCCCTCCCAGACTTCGCTGCATTTTGACTACAAGCCTTAATGCTTACATAACCAAAAAAGCAGTTTTATGAATACATCAAATAATGTATTTGCTGATGAATTAAATGGAAATCTACTTTTTTTATAATTTTTTTTTGCATCTAAACGCCAGGTAAAGGTATTTTCTACTGATATATTCCAATTCTATTTTGTAACCAAATATTAAGTAGAGTTTTGCTCAGAAGACAATGCCATCAAGTTCTGGTTTTGCTGGCAGATGGCGATTGCTCTGGAAAACTGTGGTGCACTCAAAGGAACAAGTGTTGCAAAGCTGGTGAGTTATGCTGCTCCTAATCTGATGGCACAAGATTTGTGCAACATTGTGCAGCATTTTGAGCGCACCAGAACTGCTGCAAGAGATGGTGCCACAGACTCTCAACCCTCAGAAACTAACCTCCAACTGAAGAAGTTGTTGGATGACATTGAAAAGGTGAACTTTGCTGGGCAGCTTCCATGTTTTGCAAAACTTTCACAATTCTGAGGTTAGAGTTGTTCATGTGTCAATATATATGACTCACAATTATCATTACAATTTTATTCCCTGCCATTGACATTGTGAATAATCTCCTAGTGTAATGTTGCTTTTGGTATTTTTCTAAAGGTTAATTTATCTTGTATTGCATCCATAAGGGTATTTTTTAACAACTTTATCATGCTTGGTGTTGAGAGATACTTCTATGTATTTGCTGGTGATTGAAAATTGAGAGAATTGTATCCGAATCACTCCTCTCTGCTCTGTCTTTGATGTTCCTTCTTCTTCAGAAAACAATAACTCAATTAGAAGTCTAATGGGTTTAGATATCACACTGATTAAGAATTACCAAAGCCTGATTTCTGAAGTAAAACATAGACTAAAATGTAGAACTATATGATGCTCTCAAATGCAGAATTGATAATATATACAGAATTTAGAATTGTAATTTGGCTCTGTGCCATTTTATTTGATGTCTCTTGTAGAAAATTATTGATTTCCTATGTGAATTTTTCACTTATATGTGTAAAAAGTTTTATTAGCAGTGGGTGTTTAGACACTCTTGTATTGATTTTCTATGAATGCCAAGGTTTGGGTAATTAATTTGAAGGGCATGTAAAGCAGCATTGGAGATTATACAAGTTTACTTGAAAAATTTTCCCTCCATTTGGATTTCTTTACCTCTGATAGCTTTATGGCCTATGTTTGTTTATAAACAATACCTGCAGATACTGATGGCTACCTACAGATACTGATACTTTCTTCTAGAGAAAAAAATGCCATATAAGATAACGATATTCATTTGCTCTAGAGCAACACAAACATGATAGGATACCAATATTTACTAGCTCTAGAACACCTCATATATTGAAGAATACCGATATTTACTAGCTCTAGCAGCTCATATATTAAAGAACACCGATATTTACTAGCTCAAGAAAATACTGCCCGCTATATTCATGCAGCTGACATGTTTCAGGTGGTGGAAGACCAAGGTCATGGAAGGTTGCAGTCTCATCGCTCGCGCTGCTATGACGTCGCCTTCGCGAGTGCCTACAAGGGCATCATGTGCTACGTCCGCTGGAGGAAGCAGCACCGCAACGCCCAACTCGCCGCCATGGGCCCCTGCAGCTCTGCCGATGTGCCACTTGATGTTGTGGACCACGGTTAATATTCTGCTTTGTTTGAGGCCTTAAGGGTGGTTGTGTGGAGGCTATGATTTTTGATTTAAATATGTCTGAAAGAATCCACATGTTTAGGTATATAACATTACCTCCTTGATCTCTGCGTTTCTAGCGCCACAACAAGTATTAAGCAGTCCCATAGAATGGGTGAGATTGCTGGGCAATTGTATGGCTGATATGAATGAGAATTGCGTAATAAGTGCCTTTATTATCTTAATGATTGTATTTAATATTTGAAAGCCACTGTGAGCTTGATTCACCTGCAGTGACCTGTAAATTTTTTGCAGCTTTGGGTGAGCTGACGAAGGATGTGCCTGATGAGTCCGTGGCTGACCAGGCGGTGCTGCTAATGGAGGAAGCCTTCAAGACCTTCAAGGAACCCGTGAGTTGCCCCCTGCCTTCACCCCACCTCCCACTCTCTCCTCAGTTGCCCCCTGCCCTCACAGTTGCCCCCTGCCTTCACCCCACCTCCCATGCACCCCTCAGTTGCCCCCTGCCCTCACCCCACCTCCCATGCACCCCTCAGTTGCCCCCTGCCCTCACCCCACCACCCTCACCCCCACCGCTATTCTTTTTTGTCACCAGACTTCCTCATCTGCCCATCACCCCTGCTATTCTCTCACCCCTCCCCTCTGTCCCTCAGTGCGAGTGGCTGGTGACGCCGCTGCTGGAGGCGCTGGAGCAGCAGCGTGGGGCAGCGTCGACGCAGGCGCTGCTCACGAGCTACTTGGGGCGCCACCCCCGCCACGCCCCCGCCTACCGCACAGCCCTGCGCCACGCCCTCGCTCACTGGCCCCACCAGACACAACTCCACATCGCCCTCATGAAGGTGATACTACTATATATATCAGGGCCCTGCTCCATGCCCTCGCTCACTGGCCCCACCAGATTGATTAGAATAAGAAAAAAAAATAAGTAGTAGTTTCTATCATGTCCTATATTTTAAAGTTGGACACTCGGAGTGATTACTCCACCAATTTCACGTTACGTTCAGGTTCATGTTCAAGATATTCATTACTTATCGTTTTGTCAGGTTTTCGCCGAGTGGCGCTTGATAGGCACGTATGAAAAGGTTCTCCTTTGGAAAGGTTACGGCAAAAATAGTACAAATAGAGGGTTGTAATGAAACGCTGATACATTTCATATTAAATTGAAAAATGCAAGTTTCACATCCTACGTTAACAAAAGTCTCTAGTACTTGAAAAATGAAATCTGAAAACAATCAAAAGTCCAAAACCTGTCAGTTTACATCATTAAAATCATCTAATTTTACCAGAACGTTGCAGTCCGTTGAGCCGTACGACTGTTGTAAACGACTGTAACGTGCGCACACGTTTGCAGTCGTATGTTCAGCGGCCGTACCGCTGCTGTATTCTCGCGTCTTCTTAACAGTTGCTCTTTCTTTATAGCCGTATCTCCCGCGCTATAGCGATGTCTCACGGCCGGTCTAACCGTAGAATTTATGACGACTGTACTTCGGTTGATGACTGTGACCGTCGCGCTTCTTCTGATGAGAGTTGTGACCGTACTATTGATGACCGTACCGATGATAATTCTTGGTGTAGAGCTCGAAACTTAAATCTTCTGATGACGTGCGTTATAATCGTTGTACAACTCGTGGCCCTCTCGTATTGTCTCACGGCTGAATCGCAGCCGTAGTGTTGATGTTGATTTTCTTGACGTGCTCACCGGACTCTTGGCTGCTTCTATAAGTCCAGGTTTCTCGCGACCGTCAATGTTCGAAAACAGTAACACCGCAGCCGTTACGTCCGCTGACTGCAGACCGTGCTTGCTTGACGGTCACCTCCTTAGAACCAACCTTTGGCGCTAATTTTAAGGTCCTTATATACGCTAGTGTCGCGCACAGTTAAGCCTATACCCTCGAAGTGACGCCACATTCCTCGAATGGAATGTCCCTCACGCTGAGCTCGCTAACGCTCGATGTAAACTAACTTGTTCCCACGGCCTCGAAACAACCACGTCTTACATACTTGCTATATCGCTTCGACCCGCATTCTTAGCATTCTTAACACCTACCCATAATACATGTTCAATATTACCCATGTTCAATATAACCTACTTTATTCATTTCCATTCAACTTCCCTAAAAAAAGGCTCAAGACTTTTTTCTATCCCAGACCGCACGGAAGAAAATGTTGCAAAAATTGAAGACCAAATCCCTTAAGATCAACGTTAAAGTATTGACGAACTTGCGGAACTGTCCCAAGTGATTTGGAATTCACCACAACAAATTCTAAAAGAATATTTTGGATCAATAAATAAACAGATTGAAAACTAGTCCGGTATTTGGGTCCCTCTTCTTACATTAGGTCTTGTACGTTCCTTTCAGCGTGGCTTGCTGAAAGGAATTTTCTTTGGCCTCCAGAGGCAATGTGTTCTGCCTGGCATTTCACCAAGAATATTAAACAAGGCATTGATCTATGCGAGAATAGTAGAGACGTTGACACTGCAATCTTTTAAAGTTAAAATCGAATCCAACTGTTATTCCCGAAATGCTGGTGAATCCAGATTAGTTGTTTTTAAGTCAAGACTTGTCAAGGCTCTCTATGATGTCTTCTGTCTTTAATCCGCTTGACTGTTAATCAGTTTTAATGGGTGGGTTAATTTCTGTGTATGCTTTGTCTGAAGCTCAGAGTTACTATTGCACAACCTTTATCTACGTGTTTCTAGCCCCACTATAAATATTTAGCGACCATTTTAGTTAAAGGATTAGTAAGAAATTACGAAGTAAGAAGTAAGTTACTAAGTATAGTAAGAAGTAACCTAGTAAAGTAAGAAATTGTAAATATTTATTAAAGCAAGAAATAACTGAGAACTCAATATGCAGCGTATCCAGCGGCTCTCGCCCGGCGACGACAGCGTCCTGCTGCTGACCCAGGCCCTGCTGGACGACCCGCGCCTCTACGACACGACCCAGTGTGGTGGGTGCCCTGAGGGTGTGGTGGGTGCTCTGAGGGTGTGGTGGGTACCCTGAGGGTGTGGTGGGTGCCCTGAGGGTGTGCTGGGTGCCCTGAGGGTGTGGTGGGTGCTCTGAGGGTGTGGTGGGTGCCCTGAGGGTGTGGTGGGTGCCCTGAGGGTGTGGTGGGTGCCCTGAGGGTGTGCTGAGTGCCCTGAGGGTGTGCTGGGTGCTCTGAGGATGTGGTGGGTGCGGTGGTGTTCCCTGAGGTTTGTTTCACTAATCTCAACTTTCTCCACGCCATCATGGAGCTAATGCGCCGTGTCCACAGAAGAGGCGTTCGGTCTGGCGGGGCTGGACCCTGAGGAGGAGGCCGTGGCAGACCACGATATCGCGTCCGCGTCGTGCCCTCCTGACGACAGGAGCTTCAGGGTGAGGGCCGTCACGTCGACTATTTATCTCCGTTATATTATCATACGTTGCTTTGAGGAAGTCGTGATTTGAATTCGAATGTGTATTGTATTCTCTGTTTTGGATTTGCAGACAATGTGAAGTGACAGGGTACTCTTCTCGCGTCTAATACTTTGATGCTATGTTAGTAATGTTTATTATTGCTAATTAGGTCATCGTGGTTCTGGCCACGCAGGTTTTGTGTATATCATTGTGGTGCTAGTCACGCAGGTTTGATTGAAAATGTTGGTATTAAAATGCAATTAATTCCTCACGGACAATAAAGCTGCTGTAGTATTCCACATCACAAGGGTGAAGAAATTTGTTGAACTCCGAACGTTTTTGTCAAGTATTAATTAAAATTAATGGTACATTAGAATTGAATTTTATAAATTAAAAGCAGGTATTCCTTACTAAAATCTAGAAATTAACACTTGTTCTCCAGAGCGAGAGGAGCAACTCTGACGGCAAGGCCCCCTCAGAGCCCCTCGGCTGCCCCTTGCGTAAAGGTAGGTAACCTCTTTATCTGGGGCTGTACTATCTTGCATTGTTAAGGCCCATTCACACTTGAGGCAACGCACGGGCGTCAAGCGCCTCAGCGCCCCTCTGTGCAGCGTCTACGTGCGCTTCTTGTGGGCAACGAAGCGATTGACGAGCTAGCAATTCACAGGCGCCCTGTCTCGTGCAACACAGGCGCCGCACTTAGTGGACGGCTGTCTGTGGTCTAGTGAGGTTGTTTGTATACGCTGGTCCTTCACTATGGCAACTAACGCCACACTTATTGTTCGGACTCGCTCTCTAGTAGAAAGGCTAATTGATCTTTGTAGAGTTCAGTCAGAGGAGTATAAAAGTCGAAATGCAAAATAATCAGCTCTGGTGAAAATAGTTGAAGTTTTAAGAAACTTTTGTGTACAAGTCAACATTGACGAGGTTCGCTAGATAATTCATACGTTGCGTTCACAATTCCATCGTGAAATGAATTTTATTGCAAATGAATCCCATTGAACATCAATTCCATCATTGTGCTTCAGGATGAGTGGCATTATAGCCACATCGTGCTTCAGGATGAGTGGCTATCACCACGTTAGCCCTACCTATCACGTTTATTAATTTCATTATCTGAAATTAATAAATATTTTATACTCAATTATCTTGTTCCTGAATCCTAATATTTTCAAATATTGTCAACACACAAGTTTTGTAGGGTGCTGATGTATGCATCAGAGCTGTGCGCTAAATGTTGAGCTGCACGCTAAATGTTGAGCTGCACGCTAAATGTTGAGCTGCACGCTAAATGTTGAGCTGCACGCTAAATGTAGAACTGTGCGCTAAATTAATCTCGTGGTTGCAGATGTGGTGGTGCGCAGTCATGTGTTCTGCGTGCGCGCGCTGGTGCGCCTGCTGCACCTGCCGCACTGCCTGCGCGTCCTGCGCCCCTGGGAGCTGCTCAGGCGCGCCCTTGCCAGCCTCCACCTTGCCTGGATCAGGTACGCTCCTGGACCTGGCAGTGCTGTCCTGCTGCAGGCAGTGCTGTCTTGCTGCAGGCAGTGCTGTCCTGCTGCAGGCAGTGCTGTCCTGCTGCAGGCAGTGCTGTCCTGCTGCAGGCAGTGCTCTCCTGCTGCAGGCAATCATATTCGACACTAGCCAAGATTAAGTGGACTAATAAGTTTATTTTTTTCAGCGAGTTCTTACTCCACGAACCAAAAATTTTATTTGAAATGAGCATCCAAATATTTTCCATATATTCGTGGCGTGGACGTTCTTCAGTGAAAATGTGGAATTTTTCTTGCCGCAGATGCTGGAACTGCTCAGGTTGTCGCCAGTCTCGTGAGGAGGTGTCACAGGTGGTGACGTTGTGGTGGTGGTTGTGGTGGCAAGAGTTGAGTTCATCACAACGTGATGACAACGTTTCTCACATGCCATCGTGTAATGCCGACGCCAAGCTCGTCCTTAACCGAGCTGTGGTGTCGCACATCCTCGGCGTGGGTGAGTTCTTGGGGCGGTCTCATCCACCAATAATTGCTCAATAATATTATTAATTAAATTATGTAATATGAAAATAAATAATGATATGCAAATATGGTTACCAGAGTGCCAGTCTTGAGGAATACCTAGAAAATCTTCTGTAACTCCTCAATGTGGTTTCAAAGTCTTATTTTTCATTGGATGGTATACTGTAAACAATTCCACACTGTTTCTCGTTACGTTTTGCACTCTGTAGTGCGATCAGTTGTCTTCCGTATTCAAGTGCGGCTCGATCAGCCACAATATTGTATCTTGGTTAATGCCTCGTACAAAATTAGCACCTGCTTCTGAGTAGCGGAGTTATCGCCTTTCCAGTGAAATAAATTTCCATCAAAAACCCATTTAGAGCCTAAAGACGACCCTCAAAGGCTCTTAGAGAACCTCAGAAAGCCCTTGAGACAAGTGTAGTTCCCTCCCGCCAGACTCGTGCGCGGACGTGTGGGTGAGCGTCCTGAGGAACGGTCGTTGGCCGGGGCTGGCGGAGGAGCTGCAGAAGTGCTACTTCCAAGACGGGCCCTACGCGCACCGCTTCACGCAGCACCGCGCCGCGACCGCGCGCCGGTGAGGGGGAACCACGCCATTTGAGGGGGAATCACGCCATTTGAGGGGGAATCACGCCATTTGAGGGGGAACAACGCCATTTGAGGGGGAACAACGCCATTTGAGGGGGAACAGGGGAACCACGCCATTTGAGGGGGAACAACGCCATTTGAGGGGGAACCACGCCATTTGAGGGGGAACAACGCCATTTGAGGGGGAACAACGCCATTTGAGGGGGAACCACGCCATTTGAGGGGGAACCACGCCATTTGAGGGGGAACAACGCCATTTGAGGGGGAACCACGCCATTTGAGGGGGAACAACGCCATTTAAGGGGGAACAACTCCATTCGAGGGGGAACAACTCCATTCGAGGGGGAACAACTCCATTCGAGGGGGAACAACTCCATTTGAGGGGGAACAACTCCATTCGATTGCGAACAACTCCATTTGAGGGGGAACAACGCCATTCGAGGGCGAACAACTCCATTTGTTAGGGCATCTCCTGCTCATATCTTATGTGATCTTTTAGTTGAAATTTCGATTATATTTTATTGTCACCTCGCTACCACGTAAGTGTGCTAGAACATTGCTTGGAAATTTATCGCTTTTTCTTGCCACGGTGGTTATTTTAGTATGGTGTTTATTTTATTTCCTGGCAGGTGGTTATTTTGTTACGCGTCAGTATTTTTATGAAATTTTCTAGCCGTTATCATGGTGACCTTCCTGCCAAAGTTGTTCAACATCACGTTTCTATTCTTTTGCATAGCACTGATTTTAGTTTCTTTATGTGCTACGTTGTTTCTCAGATATATGAATGTAGCGAGAAATATGGTAGCTACACCACACAACCTCCTCTCCTCATCCTAAAGAATAGTAATAGTATGGAATATTTTTCTCACATCAGATGAGAAATAAGATATCAATTTATGTTACCAAGTATTTTCACGTGTTTGTAGTAATTCTTTAATAATTTCTTACTTGTTGAATTTTTTTGAATTGAAACTGCAATTATATTTTTTTTGCAGGTATATGGTCATGTACGGGCATAATGTCCCTTCCTCGGTCAAGATTCGACCGCCTATCATGGCCGACAAGCATGGACCTGAATACCCGTCTTTGCCGACTAGAGTTCTTTCTGTCAGCGATTCTACCGTGTCATTTGCTTCAACTCCTTCGTCACGGCACGTTCAGGCGCCGCAACATAATTCAGCCGCTGGTTACTCAGGAACTAAGAGAGCTGGACAAGGAATGATTGAAAATGAACGGTCTCCAACGAGGAGATCTGATGCTGGTGATGACATCGCCCGACTGTTTGCTGGCGAGCAAAGAGCCCCTAACGGCCTCTGCTCAGACAAGCGTCGCACGATGTTGGAACATAGGTTTGGAGAGGGCACGTCTGAGGCCTCATCAGGTGAACAGTGGGCTGTCCCTGAAGCCCCAGGTCCATGCAAAATGCCTGGTAAAGCGTCATCGGTCTCAGTGAAAAAAGATAGCGAAAATAACATTACATACATGCAGCAACTTCGCGCGTCTTTAGTGTCTCCCGTTGTGTCGCGCTTTGCGCCTCTGTTAAGTGAATCTGAAGTAGAGGAAGACAGCCACTCCTGCGCAAAAGGGGACAAAAATACCAAACTAACGAAAACTAAGAAAATGACCACGAAAAAGAAGCCTGCCCCAAAGAAAGCCCCAAATAAAGCTCCAAAGAAAGGAGTCAGTGAAAATCGCAAACCGTCCGAAGTTAAAAGTGCAGCTGCCGATGAGACTGAAAGTAGTAAATCTTCTGGACGGTCGTCTACAAAAATTGCTAGGAAAGGGAAAGGAAGTCATCAGGGAGACAAAGAACCTTTGTTGAGCAAGGGTATGAGTGGTGCCACGGATCGTGTACAAGATCCAAAATGTGTGAGTGTTTCATGTTCAGATGGGCGCCGAGGGAACGAGTATACTGATATGCAGAATGATGCCGTCGCAATTGATACTCATCGCGATGGGTTGGATGAGGTGGCTTTAGATCCTGCAGATGGTTCTCCCGTATCACCGAACCCTTCTTGTGGAGCATCCCAGTCTCAGCCTATTCCTTGCGGCCAAGTTCAATTTCGGGAATTTTCTCAACACGAAGAAATAGATGATCAACCTGATGATATTTTGTCTAATATTATTGCTACTGACGTTTCGCCTGATCTTGGTCCTGACGTTCCAGATGTCGGTTGCGGGGATGAAGAAACTGCTGCCTGCTTCCAGTCCCAAGATAATCTTCAGTCTGCGAAGGGTATTTCTGTATGTGAGCCTCATGAATTTCAGTGTCCGCTTTCTCCTGATGACATTCCTGGATCGCTTGAAATAGATGAAACGGATCTATCCATCCCGAGACTGTTCTCATCAAGACTCGATGTGTTCTCCTCTAATACATCGTCTAAAAAGAACGATAGCAGGTTAGATAACAACCGTGTTGACTCAAACGAGGGAGAAGATCCTCTAGTTGATTCGACAGACTGTTCTAAGCCTCGCAACACTAAGAAAAATCTAGTCAATGAAGGAGGAGCGGCTTCGTCTAAGTTAGCTGCGTCTGATGCGCCAAGTAACGCACGCATGCGCGATCATCGCATCCCTCAGGACTTCACTGGAAAACCAGGTTCCGGCGACCGCCTGTGTGGACCGCCATCGCCCCGCCGCAGTATCGGCGCAAGCCGCGCTCGACCACCACCTTCAACCACAACTGGAGGACGCGGGTCGGATGCTGGAGAACACAGTCGGGATCCAGTCAGGAATGCTGGGCAGAAATCTTCGATTGCATCGGTAATTGAAAATCAAGTCGGCGGTAGAACAACAAAAACTTCGGCTAAAAGCTCCCGGGGTGTAAGTTCGGATCGTATTCAATCACGGGATGAAGTTCAACAGGTTTTCAAGTCCTCATTTAAAGGCAGGAAAGATGATGACTTGATTAGCGACGGTGAAGATTTAGCTCGTTCTAATGCATCTGGGAAATTTGCATGTGGCGCGAAAAAGACGTCTGTAGAATTGAGTTCGTCAAGCAACCTGTCGTCGAATGAGGATGATAGTTTTTCGAAGAAGCGAGAATGTTCAGCGCATGGAAATGCCTCCAAAAGATCTGAAAGACTTCGTATGTCTTGCATTCAGACTTTGGAAAATTATATTTCTGCAAACGCAACTGAGACTCGACGCAGACGTAGTCCCATGCGAGGTGCGCAGCGCAACGATGATCTTAAGAACTGCCGCGTCTCGCTCTCTCCTGTGCTTCCTGAAGGCCCAGCGTCCAGTCATGGACCTGGGCACATGAAGAACGAGCCTGATAAAAATAAAGGAGGAACTACAAAACTACGTAGATTTCAAGAAGCTCCCGCTGCGAATACGGAATCGTCAATGGATGCAAAACATGATGCATCACCGGGATCTTTCTCTAGCTTTTCTGATCACTTAAAACGTAAGCAGCGCGATAGAGCTCAAGTAAAGGAACCTCGTTCATCCGTGGTCCCTCTGTGTGTGAGTTCATCTGAAAACCAAACACTTATTGCAGAGAAAGAGAAACGTCAAAAAAATTGTAAAGAAAATAAAGTTGTCCTGGACTTTGAAAAGAAAGCGTTACTTCAGAGTTCCCATGAGGCTCCTACAGTCGCGGCGGCCTCATCCAATGCTAGTCCTAACACATCTTCACTCACCAAATCTGAGTCCATTTCTAAAGCGCGCTTTACTAAACCTCATGATAATTTGAAATTGAAGTCACATGAAGGTAAGAGAAAGCTTCCAGAAACCTCTGAACCCTTACCGTCTGCCGGTTCTGGCACGGACGGTGACTTCGAGTCGCGACCAACAAAAAAGAAGCCCAGGAAAAAAGCATCAACCGAGTCCAGGAAAGAAGCTTCAACCAACGATGGCGACGATTTGATGGAAGGCTTCGCAGACTTCGCTTTGCAGCAGTACGGCGTTGATCTCTCTGAGCATCGCAACACTTGAGTCTCGCTTAGCGTTGAATTTGTCGCTCACTATTTGCCAAGTCTCAATTTATTGCTTGAAAATTTTTTCCCAAGTTACTAGTGCCTTTGCCTGCAGGTTGACCCGACTGCTTTATAGCCGAAGACTGCAAACTTTTTTACGTTGATTCTGCAGTTCATCAGCTCAGGTTGCCAACTGATTTTCATTTCATGTTCTAAGCTTGAAGTCATTTTTACTTCTTAATTTTGATGTTATTTCGTTACTTATCGAAGATATTTTTGCAATGGAATGGTGTGCTGAAGATCAATTGAATAAGAATTTAGTGAGCTGTATTATTTTAACAGAATTACATACTTCTGTTGTTGCAAATTTCGCTTATTAATTTTTCTACGAATTGCCGAAATGTAATTTTTTGTTTGTTTAGGATCGTCCACAATAAAGGAACAGTATAATTCTTTTACTACATTTTAGTAATATTCCTAACTTTTTCACTATTGTCGTGAATTTTTCCCCATCTTCTGATGAGATTTATTGTTTTTTTCTCAGTTTTATGAATTGATTTGTGAAGAAAGGTTGGTTGATATAAAAATATATCAACACATTTTTTTACCGACCTTACAGGTTTTTGAAATTGCATCTGATGGCTAAATAAATAAAGGTGATCGAGTTCCATGTTATGTTTATCCTGCTTGAAACGTGCAGCATTAGGCGCTACACGAACCGTAACGTTCGTAGTACTGTGAAAAATCGGTACAAAAGATTCTTAACATTCATTCATTCATTAGATAATTTTACTGACTACGTTGGCGTTACGAAAAATTTCTCCGCCTTGACATTTTGCAGCCGAACAAAATTATCGCGCAGTGAGTCAATGAGTTCGTAAATATCGCCGTAGCCTGACCTGCTGACTCACTACCCCTAAGCCATTCTAGTCATTGCCATCGCCGTCGCATTGCGAGATTTGTGATGGTCCATAGTTACATACCAGAGATTTTTTAGAATCAGTTCATTTCTAATTTCTTCGTTTATCAAAGTTAAACCAAAGTCTTATTTATGATAATACTGGTATCTATGATACTTTCCTGGTCTACTGATAGGACTCAAAAAATGAACTTGAGGGAGAGTTAAGAGCTCTCTGCACTGCCACCACATGTCACTATGGTTTTGTCCATTAGCTAAGAAGAAGGGTTTAGATTGATGACAGCGTGAGGGTCGCCCTCTACGTAGTCGACGAGGCGGAGTTCTGACTGGTGACTCGTACGGGAAAGAATTTCATTGTCAGTAGCTGAATGACTCACGTGAGAAACAAACGAGGTTCACTTAATATTTAATGCTTTATCTGAGATCGGATGACTTGAGTAAGAGATCATATAGCAGGAATACTGGAGCGACCCTACTACGAAACTGCCTCTGCTTGAAGCAATTTAGATGGAGAGTTCGTATTAATATAAATCCGTCAATAACATATAATCGCTTCTTAAGTAAACAATTGATTATCATAATTTAGACATAGCAGTAACGAGGAGCTGCTGAATTCTGCAGCTAAGTGCAAGATGCTGCACGGTCGATGTCTTGGTGAACGGACCACTGTAACCATCGATTGAAGGAACAATAATAAGTAATAACTAAGAACAACAATTTAAATTTTCTGTAGCGAGGTTACGTGAGATTAAGCTGAGTTATATTTAGCCCCTGCTGAGAGGTGGGGTCTAAAAACAGCCCTGCAGTGGCGCTCCCTGCGGCTATTTTTGAGGCAGCGAAAGTTCTCACCCGGGACAGTGGAGAGACGCTCCCACGCTCTGCTGCAACTGCTCCGCTCTCCAGTGAACAAAAAATATAACTCAGTACTCACTGCAGTGAGTGACAGAGAGCGCATTTTCTCGTCGACGAAAACTTGAGGTCACGGACGGACGGACAAACAGACAGACGGACATGGCGAGCACAATAGTGCATTTTTTCCATAAATGAGAAAATGCGCTAAAAACGTGTGACTCGTGTTGAGTAGAACGGGTCGGAGTAGAACATAAACATCCGCTCTGCTTCTGAAAAAACGCATGAATTCTGTTGTGTCTTAAAAACGCATGAGTAGAATTGTCTGAATAGTGACCCACACCCACAGCAATGATCAGTTAGGGAACGTAGCATTCAAATGCTATTTTATCTGGCCAAACTGAGGCAGGATGACCCACACAAAAGCAAAAAAAGTGCATCATTTATAAGACAATGTCTCCCTCATTTCTCTGACTGTATCAAGCCCCCCTCCCTGGGAAAAATTATGACTTCTGTCATCAGAAGTTTTTTACCAAGTCTTTTAGAAGACTTCTTTCTTTACCGAGTCATCAGAAGTCTTTTCCACGAACTACCCGAGTATTTTTTTTTTAGAAAAAAATTAATTTTCTCGTTTGTGACACTGTGACAGTAACAACCACGTCTCTCATTAAAAAAAGATTATATTGTAGGACATGAGCAGTCACGGTCTTCACGGCAATGCTGAAATTGTATTTGAGGCTGAGACTCATACCGTAGAATAGCGGTGACAGATTAGGCCATTACGTCTGTCGTCAATCCTGAACGTCGCAGAACTTTTCACATATTTTTGCGCTTCTCGAACACGCAAATCACTGCTCCAATCCTGCAACTCAAAACTGTAACCACTTTAGGCACCGTTACCACACTATAATTATGTATGCTTGTAACTGTAAAAAAAACCTGTTTGATGACATTCATTTAGCTACCACAGCTTGTGATGCGGCACTTCACACTCGAGATGCAACAGCTCCTATGTGTACTCTCTTGTTACTGAGACGCTTCACGGCTGCCAGCTGTTAATAATGTAATTAATGTTGAACACGAGACCTAACTCTGCATGCAGGGGCTCCTGGCCATTCTCAAGTAGGCTGTGTCACTCACACCGCACCAGTTAGTAGTTTAACCTGGGCCTGGCAGTTTAACCTGGACCTGACAGTTTAACCCGGACCTGGCAGTTAAACCTGGGCCTGGCAGTTAAACCTGGACCTGACAGTTTAACCCGGACCTGGCAGTTAAACCTGGGCCTGGCAGTTAAACCTGGGCCTGACAGTTTAACCCGGACCTGGCAGTTAAACCTGGGCCTGGCAGTTAAACCTGGGCCTGACAGTTTAACCTGGGCCTGGCAGTTTAACCTGGACCTGACAGTTTAACCTGGGCCTGGCAGTTTAACCTGGGCCTGGCAGTTTAACCTGGGCCTGACAGTTTAACCTGGGCCTGGCAGTTTAACCTGGGCCTGGCAGTTTAACCTGGACCTGGCTGAATGTTCTCAATTTAAAACATACTGGGAATACAAATTAAATTCAAGCCCTATAGGGACTGACAGATAAGAATATACTCCTCTAAAAGCTGATCCTAGATCTTTAACGTATTTGCAAAGAGAAGTGAGCACAGTAAATATCTGAAACTGCGAAAAATAAACAAGAATTATTAAGTGCTCGTTGCAACCTGTCGTTATAGATAAAAACCAAGTTGGTAATATTCTGGTGAATGAATATCTCGGCATTCGCCTGGCTGCTCATAATCGACAATGTTTTGAGGCCTTGAATAGCGTCTTATATATAACAGCTCCATTGACAAGGATGCTTTCTCACTGCCATGTTTTTATTGCTGCTCAAGAAGCATAACGTATTATGGCTCCCTAGGAACAACTCTGCTTCGTTTAGCACGAGTTGCAACTGCCACCGAACAATTTGTATGAACTGTCGTATAGAAGAGAGATGCAAGCGTCAGCCTAGCAGGTGCGTGATGCCATGTATCAGTGATGCCCTGTATCAATGATGCCCTGTATCAATGATGACAGTGATGCCCTGTATCAGTGATGCCCTGTATCAGTGATGCCCTGTATCAGTGATGCCCTGTATCAGTGATGCCCTGTATCAGTGATGCCCTGTATCATGATGCCCTGTATTAGTGATGCCCTGCATCAGTGATGGGACTTTTGGTTACAATGCCCGCACGCTGAACACTCAGAGTAATGACTGGGACTTTGTCCAATTACCAATGCACATTTTGCTCATATCATCCTAACCCAGATTGGCCCGACAAATAGGAGTATCTGAGCTACATCCTGCTTGTGCAGTGGATGAGAAAGTGCCATAGTTTGGACACCGTGACCCATTTCTTTCTCTCGGTGTTCCTTCTTGGCTGGTCGCATCTGTGGCGATTTATGCTTAATATATACCTATATGTACCATATATTACCTATGTTTCAGAATCATAGGTGAATAATATTGTAGGCGCGTAGAAATTGATACAAAAAGCGTGATCATCACCAAATAATGTAAGTAAATAAAAGTACATTGGCACATTGTTATCATAAGCGTCCCTGCGACCATGAAATATAATAATTATAGGCACCTGTAAATTGTTGCCATAAACGTCCTCATTGTAATGAAACCTTTGTTAATAGTTACAGGGAAGGGTAAATAGGCATAATATGCTTCCATTCATCCAAACAACTGTCGGAAAATGGAATTTATAGTTAATGAAGCTCAAACTCTCGAAATTGGCAAGGAGTAACACTTTATTTATCTGTCATTATATTCACCCTCAATAAGAAAAACATCAAGTGAATTAAGAACAATTTAAACAAAGTTATAAGTTCTTACCAAACGCCGTGCTTACTGAGAGCGTTTAGGCAATATGCGCCAGTTGCGTCGTTCTATATAATCCATCATTTTGAATCAGATGGGAAGTGATGTTGAGGTTGCCCCTGGTAATATTATGTAAAATTTGATGTATTGTAAAACTGTATTTAATGCAATGTAATACAATGTAATGCAATGTTTTTTATTTTAATGTAGTGTAATTTTATGTTATGTATTGTAATGCGATTTGATGGAATGCAATGTAACAGCGGTATCCGCGTTCATAAGACCATTGGATCAGTCGCTGAATCTGAACATCGCACAATTTTCACAGCTTATTGCGATCTCAAACAAGCAACTTACTGCTCCAAATTTGCTGTACCTATAACCGCCCGGCCACCTCGTCAATTCGATCAGAACTGCAGCACGTAGCTGAGATCGAACCCACAACTCACAGCTCTAATCTTGGTACTCTAAATTGTAATCACTGGGCCATCCTGCTCGAATAAACTTCTACTGCGCCGCAAAGAATGTTATGAACTTCAATCCATCAAAGTTTCAAGAAAAATAAATAAAAAATATTTGATTGAGAAATTTTCTTAAACTTTGCTGCGAGACGAGGATATGCGAGTGTTCAATTTCGTATGATCATAGAATTTCTCGTAAGTCAGCAGGTTCCTAAATTCATAATAATTCTTGAGGATATTTTCACCGAACGCTTCGATCCCTTATACTCATGCACTTCATGAAGTCCATCTCTTTGGAGGTGAACTGGTACTTGAAGTTCAAGTCATCTATTAAATATATAATTTCCTTACAGGACTATTTTCTCACAACATGGTAAATTTGCAACGATATCCTACATTGTGAATCTTCAGGTCCCGTCTCCATGTTAATTCAAGCTTTATATTACTGGCATTCCTGACAGTCAACAAATCTTGGAAGAAAAATGACATGGCGGGAATTAGCTAACTTAATAATTCCTCGTTAACGTCTGTTCTAAATCAATGAACAAACATACAAGATTAGTTGACCCAAATTAGGAAATTCATTTATAAAAAATGTTGAAATATTCCTTGTGCTCAGGTATTTATCGTCCTCACGGGGCTTAAACGCATCGAATAGCTAACAAAATATATCCATGACCATGGCCCGACAAGGTGATGCGTTTCCACACAAATTAATCTCAATCCAGATTAACTTGCTCTTTATTCATAAATAATCTTAAAATGGACATAATCACAAGCTGGTAACTGCGGCCGCTGGGATGCCTCGTACTACATGCCAAATCAAGGTAAATTCGCACAAGATTTGTGCGGCAAGAACAAAGCTAAACCCTTACGGTAAAATACAGTTCCTTACAGTAAGGAACAGCATGCTACATTTCAAACACTTATCTGGGTTGGAAAGGCGAACACCGAGGTGATATGAAATAAGTTGTTCTGAAAACTTGACGTGTATTGTGAGATCTAAATCTTGTTCAGTTCAAACTTTCACGGTCTCTATGCCTGTGCGAGCTTCTCTTTTTACATTTTATAAGTGGTCGTAGTACTTATGCTTCACCATGTATCCACACCAACACATCCAACATGCCACACACCAGAGCTGACACCAATACATCCATAATGTCCAACACAAATACCACAACTAACACTAACACATTCATCATGTACACCACAGCTAACACCAACAACGTCCACCATATACATTATATCACAAACACTGCGAATAACACCAACACATTCACCAAGTACACCACAAGCACCACAGCTAAATGCGACCCGTATAGTTAATAACTTAAGTTCAGTTGGCGACCTCGCCTTTGATGAAGTGAACGGTAAGGCACTTAGCCCTCCTAACAAGTGAGGTGAAGCTGAGTAAAGAGTGAGCCTTTGTCTTCCTAGGCTGCATTGTGAGCTAGATAAACTAACAACGAGCATCACTTCCCTGCACAGACGGAGCTGGGAGCAGACGCAGGGAGATAACACCAGGTCTGATATGCATCAGTTCCCAGCCCAGACGGAGCTGGGAGCAGACGCAGGGAAATGCAGTAAGCCAAAAGTGATGAGGAAGAGCCTGTGCGATGCAGAGCAGCGAGCGCCGCTCGTCATATGAGCGGCCAAAGCCGCCGCCCAGAATAGCGCCTGAGTCACGCCGGCTGCGGTACACTTGGCACCCGCCACACACGGCGCCATCTTCCCGTAGACTTTATCCGTGCCTCGAGCAGATGAAATACCTACTACGCCCTCAATATAATGGGATTTTTTATGCTGAATAAGAATTAATGACCAATGCTAAAAATTTTACTAAACCGTAAGCACTTCTTGTAAGCTATCATTTTTTCTTAAAATGATCGAATTGGTTCTCTTGTCACGCAGGGCCCATGTCTTGCTTTATACCTTTACAGCCTCATGTGCGGAAAAGAAACGGAAAGGAAGCATCTTTCGTCGTGTCTAAACCACAAATGCCGTGAAATGGATTTTTTTGCTATGCACTCGATACATTACAGTCGAAAAACATATTACAACAGCAGCTTGCTAGGTAAGTCATTTCGTTCAATTCTTCAGACCAAGAAACCGATTTTGTTATCTACAATTGATCCTATGAATTGAAGTGGATATGAAATTTAAACCATGACAAGAGAAAGCTTGCTCTCCATGCAATGCACCTGAGAAACTATGGTTCTCCGTCTGCTTCAATTTCTTTTACATAATCAATTTTATGATATGCATGATAATCATTAGTCTCCTTAACATTATGCTATTTCCTTCTTTCAAATTAAACAAGATGGTTTATTGAACTTATGGAAATCTCGGAAAGTCTATCAAAATAAGTTCTTGTTTCATTGCTCCATTCACTTATATTTTTCATTCTGGAGTATTTTCACTCTTATTATATTGAGTGAATGCATCTAAATAGGTAAATCAAAATAGGCCACATCAGGCCTATTCTTCAGTGCCGACTTCACTATAAATAAATGAGTGTGTGAGTGCAGTCGCTTGTACGAGTCTATAGGTGTAGCTCGAATATAAATTGCATGCCAAAGTCTTGCCTGTACTCATCTAATATGGGTTACTAATATATTATTAAATACCTAAATGCCTCAGCATGTTATCGCAACGCTTTTATTTGTTAAATAAGTTGAAAATATTACATAGTTCGTATTGAACATTAAGTACTTATATCCTCAGTCTGCTGAAACGCAAGTTAACAAGGAATTTAATAGCAAAGAAAACGCCAAGTAAATTCACCAAATCGACATTGAAAACGTTTCGGAGTCCAGCTCCATCGTTAGTTCGGCAATCTATTAGATGAAAACAATAATTATGATTTAAAATCCAAAGTCGGATAAAAAACCTAGAAGCCCGCAAAAAATATAAAATAAACACAAGAAAATAAAAGCCTAGCGATTCACTATTTCAAGAGGATCAGAACTGTGTGCATTATTGAGACACGGTTTCCGTTTGAAGATATGTATAGTGAATCCAGAATCCTCAAGTTCGAACAGCCAGAGTTGAAACCGAGTATTCTTAAGTCACTCTTCGATACAGCCACGTCGCACTGTTCAGCATGGAGGCCCACGGAAGAATGAGGAGGCTTGCCGAGAGGCAAATTCGAACGATAGCTCCTGCCACTGTGTTCAGAAACCCGGATTTAGAAGTGTCGAGACGTCATTCCAACGTACGCGCAATAGGTGCATATATTTATATGGTCCAACGTGATGCGTGTATATCGTTGCACGCATAGGTGCATGTAGTCAGTCCAACGTGATTCGCTATAGGTGCATATAGTCCAACGTGATGCGCTATAGGTGCAGCTTGAGTCAATATTATAGGTGCAGCTAGCGCTCTGACTTTGGATTTTGAATACTAATGATTGTTTTTATTTCATAGATTGTCGAACTGACGATAGAGCTGGACTCCGAAACGTTTTCAATAACGATATGGTGAATTTACTTGGCGTTATATTTGTTTCTAGATTCCTTGTATTGAACATTGCAATGGCAGTAGAGTTATCCACAGACTAGTCCTTTCCGCTTTGGGTAGTGCTCACCGTTCCACAACGACATCATGGGGGGAGCGCATCCGTGCACCACCAATTTTGTGCACCAATAAGCCCTGAATCGAACGCCTTGGATCTCTCCGGATATCCACCAATCAGCCGTGCACCACTCGGCTTTATGACTTCCGGGCATCGTGAAATTACGTAATTTTACGTTCGCAGCATCTGAGGTTAGGTTTCAGATAGCATGGTTCTGTTCCAACATTTATCGTCCTTCGACAAGTGGCCGTTCGACCGAGGGCTGGTTCGACCCACGGCCTAGGCGAGAGAAATGGCTTGAAATGTTGAAGGCTACGTTCCGGAAGGCAGGAATCATGATGGTCCATCACTGGCATTACATCCAGGGCAGTTGTGGTCTTCGGCAGGCGACCCATCATGGGTCCAACTCGTGGTTGAACTAATATAGTTCAACCATGTGTACAACTTATGGGCAAATAAGACCTGGTGCTCTTGGTGTCATGTATTCAGTGAACTACCAAATAGAAAAAACTTAATTCGGTACCAAATGCACACATTTCTGAAAATGAGACCCCGGGATTTCGAAAGTTACGCATATTTTCAATAGATTTAAGAAACGTCAAATTAATACGCATGCTGATTAATGTTCTGGTTACCAATTGTTCAATTTGTTAAAAATTAGGTTATTTTACGGTGAATTTTGCAATTGGTCACATATGCCACGGAGTTATCATAGCTGAGGATGCAAAATCTCATGAGTGCAAAACCCAAATACTTATGCCAAGGCTGGACGAGAATTTGAATTTCATTTATCTAAACTTGGACTGAAAATTGAGTACAGAGGATGCGTCTCGCTGGGTTCATATGAGGCCACTTCAGAAAACGCGTTCTACGTTGTTGAATACATTTTTGAACGCCCATGTGCCAAATTAAATTTATTAAAGCTAGAATTACACAATATATTATTAACTTAACACGCTGCTCACGGCTTTCCCCAGTTTGTCAACTGTTAACAGTTCAGCATAAACCTTTCTGTCAACTTTGCGTTACATTGATGCCCAGCCGGGACAGAACCCTACCAGCCGGGACGGAATCCTAACACGGTCTTCTTTATTATTCTGTCCCGGTTGGGTCAGAAAAAATTCAAGACTTCAAAATTTTAAGTCGTGTCGATCAGGGGAGTTTCTTAAAATGTGACGTCGCTGGCTAATGGGGCTGACAATTTCAGCAACATATTTTGGGATACGGCTATCGTCAATCCACGAAAAAAATTATAATATGAGGTCACTCCGCTTAAAGTTTCGGCGTAACCAAAGGCTGTGAAGATTGTTCATTCTATTTGGCGGCTCTGTTCGAAACCAAGTATGACTCGACATCCAAGGTTTGAAAGCTTGGGTTGTTAGTGAGTGATGTCGTGTGTCCTTTTCGGTTGGTGTGCTGTGCGAAACTAGGGTGATGTTGAGCGTGATGCTGAGAGTGATGCTGAGAGTGATGCTGAGAGTGCTGCTGAGAGTGATGCTGAGAGTGATGTTGAGCGTGATGCTGAGATGAGAGTGATGCTGAGAGTGATGCTGAGAGTGATGCTGAGTGTGATGCTGAGTGTGATGCTGAGAGTGATGCTGAGAGTGATGCTGAGAGTGATGCTGAGAGTGATGCTGAGAGTGATGCTGAGAGTGATGTAGAGAGCTTCACGTGTTGTCTTTGGCACGGTAGTTGGTGCTGGTCGCACATCATAGCTGCTCGAGCAATCATCGGGCAGTTGAGCAAATTAGACATTGGGCGGAATTAAAAGATTCGCTTTGCTCTTTTGCGGCCTTAGACTATAAATATATTGTTGCAAGTATTTTATTCCGAGCAGTTGTTGCTTTAGGAAGTAAACCGGCGGCTGCTCGATAGTTTTTGTGTGAGTTAAGTAGCTGGTCAACCCGGCATGTGATGTGTGCGTTCGGTCGGAACATTCCTAGAAGAAAAAATTTGTCTTACTTACTACGTATACTTCATGAACTTAACCTCTTTTGAGATTAAAATCTCAAGCGTATTCGTTTGTCACATTATTAATATAATGTCAAACAAACATAATTATATTTATTATCAAACGAGTCAAATATATTTATTATTTTCATGAATCTGATATGTTATTACTGTCATAGATTAGATACCAGTCAGAAGTAATTGTATAAAACTGTGATTCGATTCAAATGTTTCCCTCAGTTAGCCACATTTTTTTTTCATTCATTACAATTAAGGGCTTTATTTACATTTATTTTCATGACACGATGAAATCAGGTAAAAATAAACAACATATTTTAGATTCCTATTCTAAAATTTACCTTTTACAGGTAAAGAGAAAATCATGAACCGAACAATGTATACCGGTATCTGAATTACATGCAAGGTTATTGTCAAATTATTATAATTTTTATTGATTCATGAATCGTTTCGATGTGAAGAATCGACGAACCAAAATTTCAATGGAAATTTCCCGTTAACGAGCATTCGTCCAAAATTACCGAGTAATTAATCGCAGAGATTGGCAATATGAATATCATTAAAATATTCAGCATTAAATTTTTCTTTCGTTATACTATTATTCTGGAGCTTCGTATCATTACTGTAGAAGATTTGTCAATGAGAAGCACAATTAATTTTTTAAAAAGAAAGCCAGCGAAGACTCAGTTGATATTAAAAACTATTGGTTAAACTATAGACGTTCTGCCTGGCTGCCGTCTCTTCTAGACAGAGAAAAAAAAAGTTAATAGAAGTTCAGCCTTCAACGCAGAAGAGAAAAGAACAAAGCTGTTCTCGGTGAAGTCCCGTAACGAAGATGGGCCCCAAAACACTTATATTTCAATTGCAGCCCTAAATATCGTTTGAAATTTTGTTCATGTTAAAATTCCACAGAGTATTTGGTCACATATCTTCTATCCAGACAAGAGATTTAAAGTTAGGAAAAAAATTTAGTAAGCGCTAGCGAATAAAAAAAGTGACAATAAAGAAAGTGACAAAACGAAAAGCACATTATGATACCAAAATAATAACGGACCAAATTACTAAAAAGTTTTGGGCGAGTCCTGAATACGGAGTGACATTGGCCCACGCTCTCTAGCTTCGGTCTATAGAGGGACTAGACTCTACATCGTATGTACTCAAGAGAAGACAACGTTAGAATCTTGAAGTATCAATTTTTTAGTTAAGTTAGAGGAGTATCCCAAACCAGAGGTTGAAGAGCCCATTGCATCACTGTAGCGCAGTGGTTAGCGCCACTGTTTGTGCCGTGACCGCGGCACCGACATGAGAGGAGCTAGCTGTGGGTTCGAACCTTGTGAAGCGCAGTTCATTTCTCGGTGTCGCTGGTGGTCGGCTCACGGTAACCGTCAGAAGGTGGTGCTTTCAGCATGGCCTTGAGCTGGTATCCCTCAACGAACTCTGGGTATTCTTTACCTGCGGGAATCTTAAGGAGCTGAAATCCCGCAATACATAGATACAAAAAAAAAACAGATTCAAAAACCCCCAAAAAAGAATCTTTAATCGAATATAAGGAGAAAAATATTTTAATAAAATTTTATTTCAACGGGAAAAACTTTTTTAATGAGATGAATAAATTATTGCAGAAGGCTTGATTTTCATTTGAAAATGCAGCTGTACTCATGAACACAATTAATTGAGTGAATTAAAGTGACGGTCTTTATCTCCTTAACTCGAAATAGTAAGAAGAATTAACATGAAAATTTATGCATCATCAGCAGGATTGCAGTAAAAAAGTTTGTTACGCGCAGCTATTCACTAATTATGTTCTGTGAACAACCGATCCGCTTTAAATTAACTAGAGCGAAATAAAATATGGTGACTCGGATATAACTATCAACTTTACGATTGTCGACACTTCATTAGTTTACTATCCACTAATATTATTCATCATATGATTATTATATACATATGGTATGTAAACTACGTCAACGCCTTGCTTATTTATTAAAATTTTATGCAGAAGATGGCATTAAACTGTGAAATTTATCGTACTCCTATTAATTATACTGCTTCATTGTTGGTCGTATCTTAATCGCTTATCTAGCGCAAAAAATATATTGTTGCAAATGTTTTATTCATAGGAAATGTTGCTCTAAGAAGTTAATCGGCGGCTCCTCGATAGTTTTTGTGTTCCGTGCGTCTGAACTTCACACCAATTCATCACCAAGGCTAATTCCTGCAACAGATCTATGTCCTCAATGCTATGACTAGGTCGACATATATGTCGTCTTTTTAAATTTTTCAATAAATAAATTTTAGCAATATGTTATGGTTGTTATAATGGCATGTTGCACTTACAACGAAAAAAAAATTGGCACTTAAGGGTTGAAGCTTGGTCCTGAAACTGTTCTATGTCCTAACTTTTCTATATCCCATATGCGACGGTCGCCACCAACGAAATCTTTATGTTGGCACGCGACATCGCCTTCTGAAGCTTTCGTAGCTCGACTCTCAAGGACGCTTTTAAGTTGAAATTCGCCCTAAAGTAATAATAATTATTATGCAATGAAAATTATAGGTATATATTTCGAACATTGTATACTTAAGGAATAATTTTTGTCTATTTAAATTTCCAAGCGTTTTTGGACACGCTTGCTGAAAATAAATGATTATTGATGATTATAATACCAAACTTTTGAATTGTTGGGGCTCTTGTGCTTTATTGTAAAAGACATAAAAAACTCCTTTTAACTCACTTTGCTGTGTTACGTAATAATAAACAAATTATTCTCTAGGTTGTCCTAACGACAAAAAATTATGCTGAAATTTCTCATAAGTTAAACCACAGTTCCATATTAGAATTGACACATGTCTCTTACTTCGTCGGAATTCTGGCAAGAAGCGATTTCTCGCAGCTTGAAGCTGCGCAATATTACATTAAGTCTCACATGTGCTCACGACACAAGTTCTTCATTAGTTTTAATGGCAGCATCGGTGGGCAGTTGTGCGACGACCTTGCAAGGAAGCTATCGGTATTGTTGTAATCAAGTATAAAAAGACGGTTACAAACCAAGCTTGGCTGGCGCCATGCCATCTCAGGCACTCTACAGCAGCACGCACACCCGTGCTCCCACTCTCTCAGTCGGTACGTTTGCTCACAGGGCTTTAAACAAGGGACTACTTGGTATTTTAAAGCTATTCCTTTGTTGACTGGAACAAGAACTTGTAATGATGGCAGCTCGAATATTTGGAGATGAACATAAGTGAACTGCGCGTAGGTCTAGCACTTTGTGTACAGCGCAACAAACATGAACAATTGAACATGCATGCTGATCTTTCGTACAGTTTTCTGAAGTTGGATCTCCTTAAAATTTGCTCAATAGGATACAATGCTGATGAAGGTGATAGGAAAAGTATCTTTTATAGTCACAAATTAAAATAAAGTATCAAAGCATTGTCTCGATATTTCTTGGCCTTCATTATGGTAATTTATGAATTTTTTGCAAGCTTCAAATGCACTCTACCAGCGTCCTTTATAATTTTAATGATTCATATAAATTGTATCCTCGGTGATTTATGTTTACGAATATAATTCGCCAAATATTTATATATTCACACGTACACGCTGTTGATCAAAAGCAGAAGTTTTTTTTTCATTATTCAATGTTCCTCAACACCTTGGCATTTTTAAAGTTATACTTTAAGCATAAAACACGATCTCATTAACGAACGTTTTTGAAACAAGCCAAACTTCAGCCACCTCTGGCAGTTCGAGCGCCCAAAGGAGGACCACTCATGTCTCAATGCCACGTCTTCCTCTGAAATAACAAAGCAAAGGCGAGAGAAATGATCACAAACAATTCATGAATTATAAGATGCCTCATTATAGAATAAAAGACTGTCAAGTTTTTGGATACTAATATCTAAAACGTTATGTATTTGGTATATAATACTTTTATGCGGATCATCAAAAAAAGCTGTTGTTGTATTACTGATTTGACTCATATATCCCGGCATCGAAACAAGCAACTGAAATGAATTCCCGGGCAATATTTGCTTCGAAGAAATGATTGCTACCATCAGTAAGATGTCCCGAGACATTCAGTAACAATAATACTGAAAAAATCATTAAAAATACAATTTATTTCTATAAAGGTGCAGGGCGTGCGGAGAGGAATATGAGGGCAGGATTCCAAAAAAAGGACATCAACTGCGGGAAAAAATTGTTTGTGCCTGTCTTCGCTCCTTGCAAAAAAGTTTTCATAGTAATAAGGTACATAATTAAATGAAACTATAACATCAAATTTGCAAGCTCACTCACAGCACGTGTAAAAATATTTAATCTGAAATGGAAGGCAAAAGTCTCTAGCTCTCACAATGACTGTTGAGAGCAGCGGGGATTTTCCAAAGAGACAAACGACGCTGAATTTCCAATTGAATATCTTTGCTTTACAAGTTGAGTGCATAGAAAGCAACAATTAACATATTAACTCTTGCTTATAAAATATCAAGACGTATATTAACGATTTGTTGTAAATGGAACGCATACTAGAGGGTGCCTTTTATTTTGTTTCTCTTCTTGCAAGGCGAGCAGAGAAGAAGTTTCTCAATCAATTATTATGGACTAAAACAGCACGAGCAACAGAAAATAACCATATTTTGTCTCTGAGTAATTTCACATAAATAACGCATTACGAAGTGTTACTAGAACACCAATGGTTCCCTGGTGTCATATATGCACCATGTCACTAGAACACCAATGATTCCCTGGTGTCTATATGAACCATGTCACTAGAACACCAATGGTTCCCTGGTGTCTATATGCACCATGTCACTAGAACACCAATAGTTCCCTGGTGTCTATATGAACATGTCACTAGAACACCAATGGTTCCCTGGTGTCTATATGCACCATGTCACTAGAACACCAATAGTTCCCTGGTGTCTATATGCACCATGTCACTAGAACACCAATAGTTCCCTGGTGTCTATATGCAACATGTCACTATAACACCAATGGTTCCCTGATGTCTACATCAACCATCACGGCGCGACCCATCGTCACTACCACCAGAGGAGGTCGGGGAGCTCTTCCTGGTGGCAAGAATAGCCGCTGTTTTTTGCTGCACCGCCGCCATTATCGGATTTATTTAATGTAGCTCTAATCATGCTGCTTTTTGCGGTGCTCATGACCAGGCAATTAGAGCTCTGGGGCTAATCAGTCATTCGCCAGCTGTTGTTTAGGACACGCCTATTGTTGCAGGACCAATAGCGCACCTTGCCTGAAGGGTTATGAATTGGTTTGGTAATGAATGAACGGTTCTAACTAAACTATGCTTCATAATTAATAAAGATAGGTCTGATTGGCTGGATATTTACTAACTATTAATGATATTCTGGCCGCTTTGATCGCTTGCACTAATTCACCTATCCTTCTAATTATGATGGATGAATTTCGAAAGAAACTGATGCTTCATTCATTCTTCGTTAAAGGATTAGATCAAAGCAATTACCTTAATACTGCATACATGATATTCATGCAGATCTCGACTGTGATTGCGAACGCCAGTCTAGAGCTCTCTGAAGTCAGGCAGATATTTTCACCAACGCTGTTCGCTGTCGTGCGTGAAGGCCGTGCGTGTCTACAACCACGCATCGCTGTCGTGCGTGAAGGCCGTGCGTGTCTGCAACCAATGCGTGTCTACAACCACGCATCGCTGTCGTGCGTGAAGGCCGTGCGTGTCTACAACCACGCATCGCTGTCGTGCGTGAAGGCCGTGCGTGTCTACAACCACGCATCGCTGTCGTGCGTGAAGGCCGTGTGTGTCTACAACCACGCATCGCTGTCGTGCAAAGAGGCTTGCGTGTTTATAGTGCTACTCATGATCCATTCCTTGGATTCCAAAAAAAATTATTGCATTAACTTTTTTCCGTCTACCTTCTGCCAACTAGTATGGATACTAGCAGCTCAAACGTTAGTTGGTTTGTGGCTGATTACTAACATTACTAAAGTTTACACGATTATTTATTTTGATACGATGAATTGGAAGAATGCGATATGTAGTGAAATTCTGATCTCAGAAAGAACTTTCGAATGAAGTTGAGTGAAATCGTTCGAGCTCTGATTGCCTATGCATGACATGCCAAATAAGTTTTTTGCTTCTTGACAGTGCAACGTGGCAGTTCAACGATGTGAACGTAATACGAAGCAGCTTCACTTCTCGTACGGACGCGATTGTGGAGAGTCAGAACACGAAGTAAAACTCGAATGTCGCTTTGCAGATGTAGAAGCTTTTTACGAATGCTTACTGACTACTGCGATCAAATGCTCATTCGTTTCTTTACCCCGTACTGTCAAACCAAGAAAACATTTTTAGTTATTGGGCTGCGATACTATAAAATGAACCAGCGGAAAATAGTTGTAGATAAGAAATATTGCAAATTTTCACAAGATTTGGACGTGATCCAAGTCAACGACCACGCTTGTTACATAACAACGTTCGGTCGAGACGATCTGTAGAGTATGGGAATCTCAGCATTATGCCGACCATAGGGGTAGAATTAAAGCCTGAAAATATCGGTGTATGGTCCATAGTTATTTGTTGACTCTTAATATAGTTTTGTGTTCACTGCAGAACAACAAATATTTCATGTTCTCTTTGTAAGATCAATCCACTGTTTATCTGATATGGAAGCGTAGGAAAAACTAATGAAGCAGTTACTCAGCTAATATGCAGTAGATAAAACATGAAAGAGAATTAAAGACCGGTAACTAAGTTAATCAGCAGGTTAATTAGATATGAGGGCGCGTTGGAGCCCGTACCACTAGCGGTAACTCAGTTAATCAGCAGGCTTGTTAGATATGAAGGCGCGTTAGAGCCCGCAGCACTAGCGGTAACTCAGTTAATCAACAGGCTTATTAGATATGAAGGCACGTTGGAGCCCGCAACACTAGCGGTAACTCAATTAATCAGCAGGTTTATTAGATATGAAGGCGCGTTGGAGCCCGCAGCACTAGCGGAAGTTAATCAGCAGGTTTATTAGATATGAAGGCACGTTGGAGCCCGCAACACTAGCGGTAACTCAGTTAATCAGCAGGTTTATTAGATATGAAGGCGCGTTGGAGCCCGCAACACTAGCGGTAACTCAGTTAATGAACAGTTGAGCAGACATAAAGATACGTTGAATGTTGCAGTGTAGCGGTAACTCAGTTAATCTATTGTTGATCACACACGGACGCGTGGGAAGACTGTAGAATTGCAGTGTCTCAATTAGATATTTTAAGATGTGTGAGAGTAGAGACGAGCGGTAACTCATGCACTGAATGAGATGATTGTCTGCCTCTCAGACGCTGAGACGCCCAGAGAGCAGCAGGACAAATGCAGAGGTAGTATGACGTATGCAGAACGTAGGATCAGAAATGGTTTAATGTTGTGCGTAGCTGATGTATTGATTTTATGTGGTGTTTTATGTTACCTAACGAGGATTTGTGAAAGATTTTTTATTTTATTTTAACATATATTTATGCGAAATATTTTTGAATATCCTCACTTGACGATAGGCCTCCAGTTTTGCAGGTGCTCTTCAATCAAAACTTGTCCAATATAAACTACTATCCTCACCCATGCCGTTCATAGCGATGTATACACGAAAGGAAATACTTTTTTGGACACTTCCAATGATATTTCAACTCTTTCTTATTTACTGATTCAATAATTACCCTCATATAATTATATTTTTATATCTTCAAGATTTTTCTTTAGATGTTGAATGATCGTTAATTTGTTTAATATAACTATATTAATTTATTCTAGTCAGGCCAGAAGAAATAAGATCCAAACATTTCTAAGGACACTACCTCGGACAAGTAGCACGTATTACTACGCAGAGACAAATAGACGTCGTAATGTATTGTGACGTTCAATTGTGTCGAAACTATCAGCTTAACGGCGAGCAAATGACACTCGTGGTCACGATGCGCACAATAGAAACTTTGACAGAAGGATAATGGCATGAGTAATGCACGCAAATACGAGGCGATGTCGTGTGAAATTAAATTAAATAGGCACTCACCTCGTGTGGCCATCAAATTTGGAAATAAATGAGAATCTGAAATTATTCATCTGTCGTCTTTTCAGGGAGTAAAACCTCGTATTGGAAATGTGCTGAAAATTTTATGTTATATTTCACAATGACTAAATGGCACAAATAAGTGAATTGTATTAATTATCACATAATGAATTATTTATCAAGGCGCCAAAGATTTATTTATTTGCGATGAGTGGCAGCACATTTCACTATGGATAATGGGAATGGGCTGTTTACTTACAACCACAGTTAGTTATTCCTAAATCAGGTGCAGTTTGTATACGTTGTACATCGCAACGTTCACATAACACTAACAACTATTTCTGCAGCCCTAATGTCTGATAAGTACTTGAATATTCGGTACCTTATCCGTGGACTTTTTCAGATTTATGAATAGAGATTTCTTTTTAAATTATCTTAGGTTGAAGAGTGATTCTCGCTGCTTCATATACGAAATAAAAGTTACTCTGGCCCTTGCTTCAACACCAGAATCGGAAGAGTTAGATGGCACGGAGAAGGTAGAAGTTAATAGCAGAGTAGCGCAGTATGCGGGATGCTAGTAATTTGTAAATGCTTTACCTTTATTCACGAATTTTCTGTTTCAGCGTTAAAAATATTTGGTAAAAAAATTGAATTTTTTTATGAAAAATTATATGCTACAATTAAAAAAAACTTTGATATTTAGGCTTCACCTTATACATAAATATTTTGGCAATATATTAACACATTCGACTATAAGTCTTCTTCAAAAATATTGGTTATAATTTGATATATCAGATTTCATGATGTAAATGATTATTCTTTCTGCAATTTTAATGAGAAACAATAGATCACTACAAATAATTTGTATACTTGTTATCACATCTAAAGTGCTGTTGCTGTAGTAAAGTTTAATTGATCCAATTTGCTAGGACGGTTCCTTAAAGCATGGAAAAGAAGAAGCAGGAAGTGCAAACTTTATAAGAAAATTTTGATAAGGTATTCAGAGAGCTAAGCAGCATAGTTCTCTATGCTTCGTAACCGATGATGTAGATAAATAAATTAGCAGATAACAAAGCTGTATTTCGGAAGAGAAGAAATTGATAAATGGTAAATAATAATCTTGAAATACTTCTATCGTATAAGTCACGTGAAGTTACGCTCGTGAAGTGGCAGCGAAATTTAGTTTTGAAAAATTAGTTAGCTGATGAAAAAAAAAAATTTAATTAATTTCAATGAATGATTTGGGATAAAGATGCAGTTTCCACAAATAGAACGCAGCAGTCTTAGCCTCTGCATCATTATTCCTGCAACTTGAACGCAACATTGTCATTTCCTCTGCATTATTGTTCATGCAACTTAGACGCCACATTAATGACACTGCACCTGCATCATAATCCTACTACTTGAACGCAACAGTGATAGAGTCTGCATCATTTTCATACGAATATTGAAAGACAAGGATAATTATATCTTTCTTGACCCGCGAACAATCTGGTACTCGAGGACTTAAGAGGATGTCGGATCTGTATATCTGTATCTTACTTATTCATCTTCAGGATCTGTTACAAGAGAGTGATTGAGATAGCGACTTCCATGAATATAGTCTAGTGCAGATTTCTACCACTTTATGACAGTGAAACATTCTATCGTTAGTTGAATATGTCGAAAGACTGAATGATCATTCCACGTCATGTGCCAGCGTAACTGAGGCATGATGCAACCTACGAGGCATGACGTAACCTTCGAACTTATCTTTCTTTGGGGAGCAACAAATTGCTGTCCCGTTAATTCACTTCAGAGCTGAACATACGAATTATATAGCCTTGGAACAAATTTACTTTATCTTTCTGGAAAATGTCCCCAGTATTTATGGAAATTTATTCAAGTTTCTAAAATTTTCGTGAGAGCAAATGGAATCGAAGACTAACGAGACAAATTTTCTCAGGGAGAAAAAAGTGTAAGTTTCTTTACATAATAAGTACTTGCATCATTAATTATTTGCTGAATTACCAGGAATTAATATAAAAGAAAAAACCGTAAATTAAATCCGCTATATCGTTTGGTTCGGAAGTAATTTTGAATCGTTAGGATTTTACGTTTCTTTTTTTTCGTTTCAATTTATTCCGCTTCAAATTTGACCTCTCTCGATTAATGGTCCTTGCGTTCCTTTAGTATTTGAATTGCCGTTGGAGCAGGTCTCAGAAATGGTTATGATTAAGATATGGTGAATTTACCTGCTTTTTTATAACTTTAAAAACAAACACGTCGAAAAAGTGTGCCCCGATTATTGGCGCTCATAACTTATGAGGTTCTAGATTACTCTAATCTCATGATTCTAAAACTGGTAAAGTGTCACTGGAAGGTGGAATCGTTACAAGCAAATACCTTTAACAGGCGCATCTTACTTGCAAAACTACAATAATTATTAAGTTATGACCGACATATGACTGCGAATGCACAAAAACTGAAAAAAAGGATACAACATAAACGTAAATAAGTATATTTTGGAACACCACTAGCAGGTTTTCCATTGAAGAGAAAAATATTGCATATTTTATGACTTCGAAACTGAAGAGAGAATTCCGTGAGGCGCAGCAAGTGTAATTCTTATACGTTTCAGTCCACGGGCAAGCATGAAAGAGAGCATTTAGTACCATAAGAGATTATCAGCCAGAAACTAAAGGTACAAATTCCCTTCTAGGAAGCAAACAATGCCAAAACAACAGCCACTGTCTGTACGCAGAGCTGCAACATTCATCTATCCCACGCAAACTTGCACGTCATGCCTTTAGAGAGACTGCTTCACGACACAGTCTTTACTAATACATACCCTTGCTGCTGCCGAAAAATTATTATTATTTAAAATTTGTAATGGTTTTATTATTTTTACAACACTTCCCTTTAACTTCACTTCTTGTTGTCTGTCTGCCATAAATTTTATAATCGATATTTAACACGCTTCTACCTCTCTAATCGATCTGAAATTTGGTACACTAGCGTAAAGTTGGAGACAATGCATAAATCAATTGATAGAATAAATAATTTTAAAAATTTAAACTAATTTTATTTATTATTAAAAAAATTTGAAAAAATAATTTTGTCGGCTACATATCTTATAATCACTATTTAACACACTCCTACTCGTCCAACCGATCTGAAATTTTGTGCACTTGCTTAAAGTTGGAGACAATGCATGATTCAATTGACAGAATAAAAAATGTTGAAATTTTTTTAATAAACTTCAAAAATTAATTTTTTTAATATATGATAATAAAATTGGAAATTCATTCTACATTTGTAACATCGCAGACAGTGAATTCTTTAGAAGTGTTGTCTTTAAAAAATAATTTTTAAACGCATATTATTTTTTGTGTCCATAGACAACCACAAGTGTACGTGTACGTACCCTAAAAATATTAAAGAATTCATCCCCCATCAAACCAAACCCTTATGCCCAGTAGTCGTAGAATATAATGCTCATCTGAGCCGACTCGCAGCCTTTAATAACTGCAACTAAATATTAGATGTCGATTGTTCTTTCACTTAAGCTTATAAAAATTGTTAACAACTTAAATAATTTTAATTACTTTTTACACCAGCAATTGTATCAGAATGGGCCGACAGACATGGCCATGCAACTTGTCAGCTGTTAAATTATGATAATTGCTGTCTTGAAAATTTTATTGTTGACTAGTTTCCGCAACTCCTTCCCGGCACCTAAAGAGTGACTGAGCCTAGCGGACTTGCATGTTTTTCGGCTACTGGCGGCCGTGGGCTCGTAAATATTTTAATTCGTGAAAAATTTATGGTTTTGCTCGTTATGAAGAAAAATTATCGTGAAAGGATTCTCGGTACTTATATCAATCAGATTACTGTCAAGCTGATAGAATTACCGTGATCGATATTTACGACAACTTACTGCGATAACGCCTATTGATTGCGATGGTTCGCAATTGTTGTAGAATGTAGACCACCTGAGAGGCGACAAAATATGAAATCCAGGCCACCAAAACTACTGGTGGAAAACAGGATGAAGGTGAAGAACGAATATCGTTTCCAAATTTTATTTATGCTTCAGTTTCTCTGAAAAGTTACACTAACCTCGGCTCTCATAAACTCTATACGTTACGTAAGAGCAACACCAAGTAACTCGTCGATTAGTAGAAAAATGCTAAAAAGCGGTTTCAAAGGAAAATGATGTTATATTTTTTCCTTTATTGAATGATTATCGGGAATCAGACTTTTTTATCACTCGGTACTTGGTCTTTGAATTTTTGAAGCCACGGAATAAGAAGACAATCAAAATGACAACTCGTAAATCCGCTGACTGTGAAAAAAGAATAACACTTTATGTAAAAGAGTCACGGCAGCACATAAAAATTCCTTATCTACACCTTTACTTCATAATTCTTCATCAAGTTCAAATAGGTCATCACGCATAAATAAAAGATATAAATTTGTAAATTAATAATACGTAGTCGTGCATCTCAACATTGCTAAAATTTTATCAAGACCAAACAGCATTTATCATCAAGCATAATTTCATCTTTTACGCTAAGCCACTCAGTAAATGGATTCACGTTTAACAACGGAGGGCAGCAATGAACCGAGTCTAATTATATTGATTCTGAATCGGAATTTAGTTCATCGTCTTCATACCACAGAGTGCGTGGGGCGAGGGCCCAGGAATGTGCCTTGTGACCAACATGGCACTGAACATCCCTCTATACATCCCTCTACACATCCCTCTACACATCCCTCTATACATCCCTCTAACACATCCCTCTACACATCCCTCTACACATCCCTCTACACATCCCTCTACACATCCCTCTACACATCCCTCTACACATCCCTCTACACATCCCTATACACATCCCTCTACACATCCCACTACACATCTCTCTACACGGCATCGCTGGTAGTGAATAGGTCATATATAAGCAGCATTCCAGGGTATTCTGCAAGGTGTTTCGCATCGTGATTCCTAGAAATCTACACGTACCAGTGACATCTACAGTTTCCTACATAATTTTCAGCTTGCAAACGTGTGAGTATAAGAAGAGGCCTGCAACCTGACGGCAAGTGGGAAAAGAACCTCTGTCACCCCGGGGGCTGAGGGGGCCCATGGCACGATGCCCTGAGACGGGAAGGCCCTGTGTTCGGCCCCTTGTTATTCAGCAGTAGCTCTCCTCCTCTCCGCCTGACCGGAGGCACCTGCCCTCAGTGATTCAGAAGTGGTGTGTCACTCTTGTTCCTACCGTAGCGACTCTCGTTGGTGTAGTGAGCTGTGCTTATTGTGCCAAGTCCTGTGATTTGCTAAGTTTCATCGTCTCTCTCTGCAGTAAGTTGCTTCAAATGGCAGTATTAATTTGTTTGCAAGGACTTGACAGTACTTAAGACATATTTAAACTGTCTGAGGGAAAGAGAGTTGTGCAATGAAACAACCTGTCACACATGCTGCTTTGCACCATAACTATTTCTGAATAGAAGATTTGAATAATGTGTTACACCTTTGTATTTTCTCTAATCATAAATACTAATGGCCCAATAGTATTTTGTATAAAATATTCTCTGATGTTCGTTGAGTCCTTGCGAGGAATATTCTCTTGCAAGTAGCAACGGCTGCAGAATTACCAGTGATGTGGACAAAAGAAGCTGTGGTGAGCTCGACGGTTACTAAGAACCTGCAGTCGCGCGTTCAACCACGAGAATTGCGTTTCGTAATGAAATAGTTAAGCTGTTTTGCTACATTTTTTTTCTCTCGCGGTCGAACATGACAATATAATTTGAATTTTTCGTGCTCCATGAAGACACTTGAAGCGGTTTACCACGCGAAACTTTTGATTTTCAAATTTGATTTCCATTTTCGATCCTTTGCAATAGATACAGTACACACATCCATCAATAGGAGGAAATGTACAAAAAATATTTCAAAATACTTGTAAAAATTTTACTACACTGAAAGTCAAAACATACATACGAAATATGCTAGTCATTTTCCCAGTTCCTCTATGAAGTTGCATATTGATTGTTTGAGGAGAAATGTAAGTGGAGCTGTGGCCCTGCTTCAGACACCGGCCAAATATAGGCGCCTGGCGGGTGCCAACCTGAGATACGCTGCCAGCAACCACCACCGATCGCCACCGACGCGTCAATTTGTGCTCTGAAAACTTTTTTCTCTTCGAAATTAATATCTTACGAAACTATATAGCAATATTACAACTCATTCACGATTAAATCTAGCAAGATAGGCTTAATTTGATCTGTTCCCGCGCCTGTTTCAGGTTTCAAGTGTGATGGCTGAACTTTTATCTGACAAATGATGTCGGAAAAAGATGGGATGAACTGCCATATACTCTAGACTGCTTACATAATAGCTCATTAGAATGTAATAAAAGCGCTACATGCCGGTAGATCTTTGTCGGTTTTTCAGTTCAATTAAAATAGTTAAATTAGCTCTATTGACTGAATAATTGTTCTCGACTATACCTTTAATATAAATGCAAGATAAATATAAGATCCAAATGATAAACTATTGCATGCCAGTTTTGCGCGCATACTGTACTTTCTCACCTTATGGTGGAGAAGGCAGTCTCCCCGAATTTTAGCTTGATATTAATATACTATATTCTTTGGGAGAATATACAATTTGTATTCATAAATTCTTGAGGTCCAAAAAGCGCAGTTTTATTAAAAATATCAAATTTATTTTTCGTTCATGATATGAGTCAAACTTTTATTCATGACGATCGAACTCCAGGGAATCGTTGCTTAGCGCCATTTTCATTTCATTAACCGCCGTAAAATTCCACTGCAGCGCACTTTGAGGAAGTGAAAAACCTGCTGGGCTCGTTAAGGCTGCTTTTATTGATAGGTTTTTTATTTAATTGCTAATTGATTTGACTATTACGTCCGAAGTAGTTCAACATTTGTTTACAATTTTTTCGCCCCCTGATTATGCTTGCCGATTTCTCAGCGACTATTATCAATACAAGCAGGCATACACAAAATAAATTGACGGTTATGATACCAAAGATACTTTAATGTTAATAGTTAAGCGCAGTGGAAAATTATCACCTCGATTTTCTTCTTCTAATCGAATACAAATCTGAAACCACTTGATTCATCAAAGATGTATGGGATGCCGAGTAAATATTTGGCATTTGTGGTGAACGTCGCGAAATAAATTTTTGAAATTGGCAAAGCTATTCTGACCAAATTATTTTTTCATTACATTTCTGAATCGACAAACGTTTAATTTATTATACTATTCCATGTGACGAGGGCCATAGTATATTCTGTAATAATCATTACTGCATTACATTACATCGCCTGTAAATAGTAGCCGCGATCATTTATTTCGCTAAAAATATACAATAATTTTTATCAGATGAGCGGTCATCTTTATCAGATCATCTTGGTTATCGTACTGTCATTGGCTCCTGATCATGACATCGCTACCATGCATAATGTCACGTGACGAGATTTTGAGTTTGTCAATGTCAGTAAGAAAATTTCATATACTTAAATTTACCACTAAAATTAGCTTAGGAAAATTTCTATCTTCTAATATCTTGAGAAGTCTTCAAAATTCTACAATGTGCATAAATATGCAAAGCTGAATGTGAATGTCCTCACTTAGTTTTACAACTCTTCTTTTATAGTAAATTTTTGGAATGAATAAATGGCGTTCAGATGAATGAGATACAAAGTTTTTAGATGCTTCTTTGGTATATTGCTGACAAGAACGTTATTTTTGTATCTAAGCTATATTGATACTATACATCTTTTCCGTAAATTTTGATTCAAAAGGCAGAGATTGTTGCAATATATTTCTTATTTATGAAAGTTGTGAGTATTTACAACAACTTATCTGGATTATTCGACTGCTTATCCACAATACATTCGGTATTGGGAAATGAATTGTACTTAAAATTAGTTTTTAGGGCTGAAATTATGACTATTTTCATACAATCGTTATTCAATTATAGGCAGTGATGCATGATAAACTTTAGAAACTTTTATTGGCAAGAGAATTGACTTGAATAGAGTTCTTGAGGGCCTGCATTCTCGCAGCCGAGGAACGGAATCTCTTCATCAAATTGGTAAATCAATTGGATATGAGGGCCGGAACCGCGTCTAGAGACGAACTGCTGCAAAAGTTGACATGGAAGCGGCCGAGTCACCACCAGCTACACACCAGCTTGTAGTTCATACTGTCAAGAATGGATTTTACGTAAATTTTCATTACAGTAAAAATAAATGCGGAACATTAGCAGGAGCGAAAAGCAGTGAATTCAAATCAGTTGGTGGCAAATAAAATGTACCTGGTTTCACCTGAGATAATATTGCCGCTCAGTGTGCTAACGCACTCTTAGGGAAGAGTTGAATTCAAGGAAAAAAGAAGAAATCAGTAGAAGGAGGATGCTTCAGACGGAAAGACAGTTAGTAAAGTTGAAGATTGGATGGTTTGAAGTAAGATTAAAGTTAAAGCGACTTGGCATAAACTCTACGACAGAGCTGTAGTTAGAGCCTCGTCAACTCAAGTTAACAATTAAATTTGAATAAATAAGATAATTGAAGTCTGAAGCATCTCACACGAAAATTAAGCATAGACTTAAGCGAACTTAACAAAATGAAAGAAAATCGGGCACGCAAACCAAGGAATAGACAAATCACAGTTCTAGGGAGATGATTAGACTTAGGGTTGAAAATTGCTGATGATGTAGCGGCGGCTGACGACAGGTAGTTTGTAGGTTCACAAAAAAAGTCTTAATGCCGCGGAGTCCCAGTTCCAACCTCTGACTTCGGAATCCCGGCCCTGAATTAAACTCCCTAACAATAAACTTACCCTAGATTGAACGCAACAATAATCTTATTCTAATGAAACAAAGTAAAAGAAATTAACAAACTAAGTAACTGTGGGAAATTTCCCACAAAATCCCGAGTCATCCTAAAACAAGGTAGCTCGGTGGATTAAAATTTGAATGTCGGTTGGGTTTGGTTGGTTGAAATTTCACTTACAAAATTAAACTGTACTTCAAATGATGAATTTAATAATTTAAATGTTTCATTTTAATTTTAAATTGTGTTCTAATTTAAACGAATTATGGGAATATTTAAGTTCTATATTAAATGTGTTTTTGAATATGACTCTTTTATCAAATAGATACTGAGATTGAACATTATTATTTTATGATCCCGTTCTAGGTTCTTAGCCTCAGCATTAGGCGTCCGGAATTTGATCAAAAGTTAGTAAGAGATTGCTTGGATTTCTCTTTTGTTCGTTGATTTTTCATTTAGAAATCACGTCACAAAATAAAATTTCAATATTTTACTATCAATCTCTCAGCTAGCAGGCCGTTGAACTAACTACATGTTATTTGATTGTTATGTTACTATATCCAAATTTGTGTAACTCCTACGAGAATTGAAACAAATTTCAGAGATCGGGGGTTTGCTGGCTGTTAGCGATCATTGTCTTGTGGCGAGGAAGCGACTCTCTAAAAGTTTCTCAATAAATGTAAAATGAATTTAATGGCATGCACAAGTCCCGGTATTAATATATATTTTATACATTATTTATTTTAGAGAATAGAGTCCAAAAAACTTTACCTGATCTTGCTGAGAATATTGGCGACATTGGAAATTGAATTCGACAGCATGGATCGTCAAATTCATGTTTAAATTAAAACAATCTTCTGACGCAATCTTCCATTATTAAAAATATCCCCCTTCTTGTATATGAATTGAAGATACTTAAAAGTAACAGTCATGAATAATATTGCAAGTAACTAGTTGAGTTGAAAGCTTACGGACAGTGAAATTTGCATTCATTTATGGAGCCGGGAAGTGTTTTGAATAGTATTTTGTTATTGGTAAATGGTAACCTGGTATTCTTTTTCTATAACAAATAATCTAATTTGGTTTTAATCTACAAATTACAAATAATTACAGTTTAATTACAAATAATTACAGATATAGCTTAGGCTTGCAAATTACAAATAATTAGTTTAAGTTTATTCACTTGTTAATCTTTCTCTTCCGTTAGCGGTTCATCTCACCATAGGCAATTTGATATCTATTCATACTCATAAACTTGAGATATCGCTGATCCAAATTATGCTTCGTGCGTTCGTTTCTAACAAGCTTGCCGCCATCCCACGTTGTTCAGGCCAATCATATCTATTTATTTACCTTACATATCTATTACATATCTATTTATTTACCTCGCTGCTATTTAAGACAATTACCTACCCATGCAGTCCACTCGTTTTACCAAGACCTTATTCGTCACAGAAAACTTTGACTGCTTATAAACAATTTCTCAGAAGTAAAATTCGTCTTGCGACCTCATCACTTGCCTTCGGGGTGTTTGGGTTATCTGCTTCGATTCTCTATAAAAAACTTTTCGAACGAATAAATATATTTCAATTTAAACGAATTGAAAAAATGAATAAATAAATCTTGAATACAAAATTTGGGATGACGGGGCAGCGGCTAAAATTTATGTAACCGTTTATTTAGCGTCTAGCGTACTTGCAGCTGCGTCCCACCTAACGCACGCGTGTAGTGCGTCAGTACAGACAGTGGCTGGCGGCGAATCAGTTGTCACAAATACTCAGGTACACGAAATGTTAAGATCCGTGAGACTGTCGAATGCTGGCCGCGAATTAAAACAGCAGCTAATGAGTGTTTTAGAACTTCTGCGATTCCGTTTTCTAGGAATAATTCTGCGTTATTAGTAACTTAAATATTCGGAGTGTTTTCCGTAGAGTTAAAAAAATTCTCAGGTTAGTTTTCTTCAGATTTTTCTCTCGTGTTTCCAACTACAAGAAAAATATTTGGTGAACAAGGTTATTCCAACACTTCTATACATGACCTTAGTGTTTCCGAGTTAGAGAGTTTTCACACTGGACGACTCAATATGGTTAAAAACACAATTTATCTCCTAAATTCCTGCGTAAACGCAGCTATCGCGTAATAAAGCTGTTTTTTCAATGCCGACTGATGTTGGTCAGTGGAGGTAGTTAAGTTACAGGTCTTCCAACGTATGATATTTTTATCGATTTCACTGCAAATTTGCTTTAATCACCCATAATATTGCGAGCAATACTCGATTTGATCGATATGTTCTGAGCCAATTCGTAATTTGTAGTTAGGTTTTTGACTGATAATCACTTTGCATAGTTACTGGATAACGTGAAAATAAATAATAAACAATAAGTTTAGCTGTAATAGATAAATCGATAGATGAATGTGCAGTTACAAATCACTGGTAGATGACGCCCACATAATTTTAATATATGATGGATTGAAAACTGCGATTCACATACTACACACACACACATTTTTACTTTTACTAATTCGTTAGCGATTGTGCAGACTTTTGCTGTCTAAATTAGTTGTCACTTATATTCGTATAATAAATTTCCAGTTAGTGATGGTCTCTTTAGAGAAAATTTTACAATAAATTAAAATATTAATTCAGTCAAAATTTTCAATTCGGGGGCAACTAGAATTGTGTGTGCAGTGTGTAATTTCAAGATATTTTTTGAAAGAGATTTTACCTGAAAGTCATTCTTTGGCAGCCTATGTCGATACAAAAGAACCTTCGAATTTGACCATATTTTTGAAAAAAATCGTTTCTGAAAAAGTGACGAGCGGTTGGAAGTCGACGGGACACCCACAAATTTTATAAACAAACGCCGAGCTGTTTTGCTCATCGGCGCTGGTTGACGATTTTCTACGTTACTCAACGTATGAAATGCGTTCCCAAACTCGGCTGCTTGTTTTGTGCATTTGCGTGATTTTGTAAAGTGTAAAGCAATTTAATTGATAATTTTTATCGATACTTGTTCTTCAAGGGATCAATGTCGACTACAGGGGTACGGTATTTTATCGGTACTACTGGTATTTTATGGCATTTTACAAAGATAGGGCTAATACAGAGTGATTCTTGGGAATTTTCTGATTTAGAAGCTCAATAAAAATAACTAGTAAAAATATCATTACGATATAAATTTTATTGAAAAAGATTTTATCTTATTTTTTGCATCATTTAGTATTTAAAATGACATCGGACAAGTGACGGCCCCCATTGTCAGTGCATTCAGTTAGTCGATTTTTGAAGTTCAGTTCAATTTGCTGAAGCATACTGACGGGTATTTGGCGATGGCTTGGCGCATTTTGTTCTTCAAATGAAGTAGGGTCCTTAGACAGTCATTGTAATTATTGATTCAAGATAACCCATAAAAAATCACGCGCAGCCAAATCGGAACCAGATCTGGATCGGAACCGACCAGGAACAGGAACTAAAGGATGAATACGGAACCGAGTGCGGAACGCTCGTTGAGTAGCGACGACGGAACATTAGAAAAGTAGGCCTCGACAGCAAACGCACGTCGCTCACTTGTTCATTGCATAGTGGCAAATGACAAAGCAGGGCGCAAAACTTCATGATTTTGCCTTTTATATGAAATACTTTTTGCTCTTTTTCTACAACATCTGGCTGCTTAATTGGCGCGAAATACGAAACATGAAGTTTCCGTGGATCTCCCGCGTACATCTCCATCTGGGTCTAAGTGAAATTGAATTGGTAGATAGAAGGAATATTGGTTAGGAATTTAGCAAATTACTTTTTCTGATAACGAAAATTGCATAAATCAATATTTTATCGGTATATGTGAAAAATGGAACCGTTAAAATTTTAGCGGACAAGTTGCCATTCATGGAAACTTGTAATCTACTTCTAGAAAGATTTACTACATACCCCGTTTGGTTTGAGGCTAAGAAAAAGTGCTTTTATCATTACTAATCATCGGCACATTATTTCACACATAGCATCACTCTCTACCATGCATAAGAATTAAAATAAAGCATTGAAACTGAAGTTTGACTAGACAATGAAATTGACACTTTTTCCGCATCATTTGAAAAGATGGAAGTAGCAATGTCTATGCAATTATATGAGGTTAGAGGTTATTATTTAAATTGAGGTTAGATAATAACTATTTACGTTTGAGTGTTCGAATTTGAATGATTTCTAATTTAGCCTAGTAACCGTATTTTATTTAGCCTAGTATTAAATCGCGATTTACTCCTTCAATATGCAAAACTTTGAGAAATCTGTACGAGACTATTAATATTATTGTTCACAGTTTCTCGTAATGGCATGAAAAATTCAAACTTCTGCATGTTTCTATGTTTACCCACGAAAGGGTTAAGGAGTTTATAATTGATAAAACAAAGTCAATCTACGTCAGAAAGTAAATTATTCATTCAGGTTGTCTTAAATACTACAAGTCTATAACAGGGAAAAAAGGCAACTGCTAAGTAAACTTGAAAATAATTGAAATAACGAGTGTAATAATAATACAGTAAATGATTGTCGCCACCAAATTTATCGTTGTGGAGGATGACATGAATATATGCATCTTTTACCTTGTTCGTAACATTATTAAATGCAAAGAATGAGCCGCCGATATGTTTTTTTTTCTATTTTTAAATTTTTTTAAACAATCAGCTTTGAGACAAACTTGACTCAGCAGTGGTCGCGTGTAAAAACTGCCCAGATTAGTAGCCTTTTCGTTCGGTTTCGTCAAGGTTGAATTTCATAGCCGTGGATTTCATTTGTAATCCACCCGACTACTGTAGGGTTATTAAAGGCATTGTAAATTTACTGAAAATTGCAAATTCTTGTCTTAAGTGGAATATTAAGTGAACTAATAATTGTATTCTTTGGAATAGCATGCGTTATGAACAATTGTGTCGCTCTAAAGTTAAATTATAAACGATTGCAGCACTGTTTAGTTGCAAGATTACATTAGATTATATCAGCATTCTACCTCCTCATTATACTTCACTGCTCTCAATTATACCCACTCTTATTCTTGGGGTAGAATATATTACGGTTACTTTATAAAACTGACATAAAATCCGCAAACATATTAGATCGCCTTTTTACTTATACCATATATGAATTCAGCAAAAGAATATCATTGAACCTTTTCTGAAGTCAGAATTAATGATAGAAATAACGTAAAAATTCAAGTTGGCGACGTTCACCTTTAGTTATATTTAAAATTGGTGCAAGGTTTGTCCAAAATATGTTTTTGAATGCAGCTGAAAATACGACATTGGTGGCTGGTCGGGCGCGCGTTCGCCGCGGCCACGCTCCCGCGACGCCTGACGATGCCACACCGCGACGCTCGAGTGGCCGCGCGCTTTTTTCAGGCCCGTGGCGCGGGAGATCTGCGCCGATAGCGCGCGGCTGCCACCTGAGGCCGTTTTATTGCTCAGTGCTGGCGGCACGGCATGCCACTGCGGGAATTTCTTTTACTGTTGATACAATTGTTACGAGCTTCAATCTTCATGATGGCTTGCAATTTTTGAATGCATAAGATCTACACTCAATAAATTTCCTACAAAATAAGTATATCGGATCAACGTACCAAGAACAAAATAATTAACAAATACTAGTTTATAAAATGTAAAAATGACGGTCGCTTTGAAACAGCCTGTAGCGTGGAGTTTTTTTTGCTATCGATGAAGGTCATCTTCGCTATTCGATTCTGCATGCTAAATGCTGAATGTTCAATGTGTGGCCAAGACAATTATTCTGCTCACTCAGCTACAATGCTTTGATAGACCCGACCTATGTCGTTAAAGTAAAACCTTCGCGCAGATCAAAATTATCAAGTCAACATTTCTCTGTCGGATAATGGGCGAATATCAGCCAAATTTAAGCTGCACGACAGTGCCGACGATTGCTTATTTTTAGTCGGGCAGGCGGCGTGATGTGTGCCAAGAGCTGCCGCTGCGGCGAGCCAGTTATGCGGCCTCTGCTGTGGCTCTGCTTTGATGCGGCTCTTCTCTGTTGCGGCTGTGCATAACTGCGGCTCTTTTCTGCTGCGGCTCTGCACTACTGCGGCTTTTTTGTACTTAGGCTCTTTTGTACTGCAGCTCTTTTCTTTTGCTTTTCATTTGTACTGAGGCTCTTTTCTGTTGCTGCTCGGCTGTGTTGCGGCTCTTTCCTGCTTTCTGCTCTGCGGCGGCTCTTCTCTGCTGCGCCTGTTTTCTGCCTCTGCAGAGAAGCTAATTGTTTGTACCCAAGTCAGTTTCTGTACACAAATAATCGATGTTGGCTCGTTGTCAGTGTGTTGTTAAACATGCTACGGTAGAGACTTTTAAACTAGTATTACTTCAAACGATGTGTCATGGTGCTGAAAAAGCCATGGCTTCAGGTATTTCAACAGAAAGTGGAGATGGATCCAAAGGTCTAAACTCTGAAGTCAAACGGTGTATTTTCATTTGCAATTTCAGCTCTCGGTCGTCTTTTAAGCTTCTATCGTACTAGTAAAAAAACATGCTTGTGGTTGCCGACCTCACGGATTCAGTTAAATATAGTGACTCAGGCATTGATTGCGATCGATTCTTTCATTGCGCTTGTATGCACTGGTTACAGTTACGTTACTGAGATGTAATTCTTTTGTTTTGATCTTAATTTGTTCCATGATGCATTTGTCAGCTATAGACGACGATCATTTGTCCTCGGACTATCACATCGTATGGGATGTTGTGACATCTGCGTTAAACTTATTTTCTTCCGAGCTTTGGAGGTTCGATCTGATTTTCGTTTTTTTTTAATTTTTTTTATTGATTCCCCGCTGAATTCGTAGAGCATCGACAAGGTAGAAGCATTGCCGGGCTAAAAAATTCGTACAATATATTTTTTGTCGTAGGGAAGAGTTCTATATTATAAGATATTTTAACCAATCACACTTTCGAAGAAAAGTTTTATTATATTGCTGAAGCATCACAATGGTTTGTATGAAATTCTTCAGTTACCACGAAAGTTAATACTTTATACTAATTTGTCTATTTCTCAAACTTAGACTCTTCGAAAATCTGCTTGAAAAAAAAATGTTTTCATCAGTCTACGAGATCGTGGACCACTATCTACCGGATAAAAAATAAATTTTACAAGCTTTCTTAAACTTCTAGCCCTGTAACAACAATCAGTGATGTTTGCAGATGCTTAACACACTATCTCACTGAACGCTTCACCGCGCTAATTCTCGTGCCGTGTCTCCTCGCCTCAACCGAAGGCATGTGTTGTGAGTAAAACACATTCTAGCTGCTCGAGATTATCTTTGACTCGACATAGAAACGTGCGGTGTCGTCTACACAACGAAATCTTCTCGTGCTTTCGTTCAGCGGAGAATGTACACTTTGGCTAGCAGCTCGACTTGGTTGCTGAGACTTGAAAGTAACTCCAAGCGACGGTGTTGCAAGCTTGTATTTTTACCGTACTGTTGTTACCGACCTCGATGGCAGTACTCGGCCTACTGCCCTCGTCTGCCTCTTAAAAAAGATATGCTTAATCTCATTGGCTCTTTGCACAAAAAAAACATAGATACATGATTTAAAAATACGTACGCTGCATTCCATTGATATTCCAACTTGTATTAAAAACGAAATAGAGTCGGGAAGAATTTGAAAATTTCACCAGTGACCTCCATAAATCATGTGCACTGTCAAATGAAGCAACGTCATGCAGTGATATTGAGCTTTATACATATAAAAATTTCGACTGTTATATATAAAAGTGAGAGTATTGTTCAGTATTCGAATTTAATGATATATTAAAAATGACAATTAATTTTCTGATAGAGAATTAATCTGTCTTCTTCTTCCTGGTGCGTCGAGACTCAGTCCTTGACGAGGACATTACATTCGCGCTGAGCTCCCACACACTTCCATAGTTACTTATTCTGGTCATAAAAGAGTTTGCCATATTGTTGTTAGAAATAGAAGATGTTGTTCAACATCTTTTTCCAAAAAATCATTTCAATCACTGATCGGAAATTGATATTAAAGGTAAATTTTTCCAGTAATCCAAGCTGATAATGGTCATGGGACAGATTGCATGCTCTTAATTGCATTAAATTCCAAATTGACCTGGACGAGCTAGCTGAACAAAATTTTGTGCTGCTTGTCACGCAATTTGATGCCAAAGAAAATTTTTAATTTGACCCAATTTACTTCCTGACAGAGTTCTTAGAATTTTACTTCATTGCACTCCACTCATACACGGGCGCTGCTTGAGTTCAATCGGCAAAACAGATGGAGTTCCAGCATTTACATTTTCGAAGGAGTTTCTTTAAAATTGGTTTATTAACAATTAATATTGATACGAACTTGACCAATTTAAGAGCAGAGGATTTTTATGCCTCATCCACATTCATGGGAAGAAATTTTTCGTTTGATTCTCAATCTATTTCGTGCAAGTGAACCTATCGTAGACTGTCGGCTAAATACTTCAACGGGCGGAATTATGAACGTTTTAAATTATGCGCTTTTGTATCAGGTCATGATCGAACTTCTGGCAGAATTTCTCTCTTTTTGAGCGGCGATAAATTGCAATTTTTGTGGCGCGGCATAAAAAACATCGATTATTTACTCGGAAAAATACATTTCCCCTTATAGCTCTCAAATGTATAGTAATATAAGATATTCAAGTACTCTTATATCAGATATTCAGGTACTGTTACATCAAATATTCAAGCACTCTTATATCAAATATTCGAGTACTGTAATATCAAATATCCAAGAACTCTGATATCAGATATTCAAGTGCTGTTATATGATATTCAAATAATTACTTACTATATGTGCAGTTGCGTCATTACCTCATGCCAACACCACGAGTTTGCCCTGATTGGTTATGAAATCATTGTAATATTTAATGAATTTTTGATCACTTACTCATTAGAGAGTGATTAAAGTGATCCTCCAAAATCTTATCAATGATCGTTCAACATCTTCTTTTTCTAAGAATTCAATCATTGCTAGGAAATTAATATTCAAAGAAAATTTTCCAGTAAACCAATGATTTAATCAAAGAAATTTAATTTTCGTCATTCAATTATATCTATTTTTACGCATTTATGAAACAATTTTCCTTACTTTGATAGAGATCAGGCTTGGAGAGGGAGGTGCTTGTGACACCCAATTCAACACAATTTTATACAATAAAAGAAACAACTTCGTAATTTTAGAACAAGCGGAAAATGACGTGGTCTATATTTGATTTGAGAGATTAGGTTTACTTAGGAAATCCTCGACTTTTAATTATCATTTCTGCCGATCCTTTGTGAGGTGTTACAGATCTCTCATAGTAATATTAAATTCAATTTCTGAAATTTTTACAATACCGAGATAAATTGATCAGAGATGAACAGTTTGCCGCCTTAGATGTCACCAAGCGCGTCCGGACATATTGAATTAATTAAGACCAAAGCTTTATTTCCTATTAATTTGCTCTGAAAAACACTAAGGCGAAAGCAAAAAGCAAATTTACAGTCACCAGAAAAATAACTTGTAAAAGGTGTGCGGAAATATTGCTGCCAGCGATGCTTGCTTTTTGCCAGTCATCTGTGTGAGAGGACGGAGGTTTTTCTTTGTCTGTTTCATTCAAAAGTATTATAACTATTTGAGCCTAGATATGACATGAGTAATCCATCAGAGTGAAAAAAATTTAAAACAGAGTCAATGTTTGAAACTCTGCCGATGAGTTCTGCAAGTTTGAATGGACAGACGTTCTGCGGCCAATCAATTGCCGCGCCAAAAAGTTCAAAATTCACTAGTAAATTTAATGAATAAAGACCACAGCATATTAAAGTGAATAAATAAAATTGATAAATAATTAAAAGTGAATAAATAGAAGAGAATAAATTTCGAATGTGATCATCATAAAGAATAACATCTGGTGCTGTAAAATTTAAGCGACTTTCTCGCGACGTCACCACAGAGTCACTTCTACTACGGACGGCCAGGAATGCGTGGCAGCTGCGCCGAGCATTCGTTGCTAGAGCAGCCAAGCTTCAGAGCACTCGTGTCGGGAGTCGGCAAGCCTTGCAGTACACGTGCCCAGAACAGCCAAGCTACAGAGCACTCGTGTCGGGAGTCGGCAAGCCTCGCAGTACACGTGCCCAGAGAAGCATTGTTCTAGTTCATAAGTGCCCAGAGCAGCCAAGCTTTATAGCCATTTACTCAGAGCAAGATATTTTTTGTGTTATAATATGAAGCCTGGCCAGATTCTACTTGGTGAGCTCCCATTGTAGGATGTGCGATGACCAAAGCTTCGTATTGGTCAAACATTGACTGGTGGCCGTGGGTCGACATTTTCTGATAATTTATGATCGTTATTCTAACCATAACGTCCATAAATTTCGCGATTACGAGTCCTGCAATGAAAAAAACTTGTCCAAAAAATCCATTGCGCTTTATTAGAGAGTTAGTTTTTTCGGGTAGTGAGTGATAGAGTTTGTTTTAAAGCATTCATGCCCACAACCCGGAGCTGGGATATTTATATCCGCAACAAGGAGCCGGAAAATTTATGTCCGCAACAAGGAGCCGGAACATTTATATCCGCAACAAGGAGCCGGAACATTTATGTCCGCAGCAAGGAGCCGGAACATTTATATCCGCAACAAGGAGCCGGAACATTTATGTCCGCAGCAAGGAGCCGGAACATTTATGTCCGCAGCAAGGAGCCGGAACATTTATATCCGCAACAAGGATCAGGAACATTTATATCCGCAACAATGAGCCGGAACATATATGTCTACCACAAGGTTGAGAGAAAGACTTAACATTGTTTCATGTTTATTTGCTTTGCTTAGGTGTGAACAAAATCATCACGAAATTCAGAGGTGGGCAGTAGCGCGCTACATGTAGCGGCCGCTACATTTTCAGTAGCGGTAGCGGTAGCGACGCTACATTTAAGCAATTGTAGCAGTAGTGGTAGCGCCCGCTACATACTTAAGTAGCGATACGAGGTTTTGCCGCTACAGCGCTACCGCTACATTTATAGATAAAGCCTTTAGATTTTACTTAATAGTAATAAATATTTAAAAACCAGCATGATACATACATAATATAAATTACAGAATGAAACTGTACGAAAGATTTCGGTGTAATGTTGTCAACCCCAGCCTGTTACTTAATGGAGTAATAGATGGATGATGATGATGATGTTCATCATGGAGCATCAACTTGATGTTCATCATGGAGTAATATAATTTTAAATATAAGACATTAAGAAAATAATTTTTAGTGAAATTTTTTCGTAAATTTACGCAGTGTCACTAACCGTATAAAACAGTTTACAAAATTTTGTGCTAAAGTATAGCTCCATGAAACTATCACCACTGCAGTTACAACCAATAACAAAATTCTCATATCATTTGCCTATTTTACACGTCAGCAAAAATCATAAAAACGATATGAGTTAAAAGTCATAAGTTCTAAGCATCAACCACATACAATTCCCGCACCCGACCAGACGGCACTCACTGCTCTCTCTCTCTCTGATCTTCTTTTGCCCTACAAAACGCACTATTAACTTTGAATTAAGTCGAGCGCTTAAATAACGACAGTTGGGGGTCGCTACGGCAATCGACTGCTCGCTGGTTGTCCAATTTTACATATTATTTTTACTTTGACACGTGATTTGTTAAGAAACTTTCTCGCGTCTGGATAGATAGTGATAAGTTTGCATTTTGATATGATTTTCGTAGGCACATCTAAAAATCGACGTGATCAAATTGATTTAGTCTATAATTGAAAATTTATTGCAGTTTTTTTAGAAATACGTTCAATATTTGAAGCATTCAAAAACGCGAACTCTAATTATATCCGCGCTGAACGGATCTATTGCTCAAAAACGTGCTCTTGCCTACTTAGTATTTCTAAACTGATCCGTTGATTAGAAGCGTAATCTTAATTGCCTCCTAATTCTTTGATTCAGAACGGGTTTGTTGAAACGTTCTCTTGCCGCTTCATTTACGTTTCATTACACACTGAGACAGAGAACTCTCGGTGCCCGCGAGAGCAGTTAAAAGAACTTCTATCATGCGGTGTGATGGTATCTTCATTAACTTTCCTACCACCGTATTTACTCTATTGTTTTATTACGTGAAAATTACATATTTCGGATGTGCTCAACCCTGCAGATAGGTAAACATTCCCAAATCGCCAGCTTGTGTCAAGCTGACAACTATTTATACCTAGAACATATAGTTGACATCACTTGGCAGATAAAAAATGCAGCAGACCATCGTGCTTGCCAATTCACTATCATCGTCACATGCTTATTTCTCTTCCTCCTACTCTCTTCCCAGGTTGAGACTGCAAGCTTGCCGAGCGCTGCCATTCTGGTGCTGTTTTAAATAAGTGGCCCCGACCCAGAATGGGTTCCACGGGGGAGAGTTTCGCACCGAGCTTCACACAGAAGCCCAAACTGCGACAAGAAGACGATGGCAATAAGCTTATCTTCGACTGCAAGCTCCTCGCGAACCCTCAGCCCGAAATCAACTGGTACCGAGGGGAGACTCACATCAAGGAGAGTAAGAGGGTAGCAATAAACATCAAGTCAGGGGGCAAGGACCTTTACGATGTACAGCTTATCTTAGACGATGTTGAAGAAGAGGACGCTGGTCTCTACAAAGTCAAGGCCAAGAATAAGTACGGTGAAGTTTCAGCCTCAATCAACCTCAACTTCAGCCGTAAGTAGTATACGCTTTTAGAAGCTTTAGACACTTTAAGTTGCAAGTCTATACCATTTTTGTAGCAAGGCTGATACGCAAAGTGTACAAATGCTGCAGATTAGGCTTCATTCGAAGATGAATTAACATTATTTCCCAAAAAAACAAATGTAGCGTAAACTTTTAGACACTCTCAAAATCAGTAAAAGTCAAAATGAACACTTGAATGACTTTGAATAGTCTCGTGATTTTTAAATGGAATTTTTAGTTCAGTTAGTTGTAATTGAGCAAATGAAAAGTGTTCAATTTCAATTTAATTGGAGTCGTATAATCGATTACTAATTTTAAGCCCATTTATTTAACTTGCAACCATGTCATTCAACCTCAGAGCTTGACAGTAGTTTCCACATTTAAATATAAAATTATTGTTTTGTTTGAAGGATTGGATAACTTGAAAAGTAATTGTAATCGGTTATTTTGATGTATTATTCACATGTCTCCCTTTTTGCGACAGAAGGATATTGTTACGGGTCAAGTATTGATCAACGTCGAGGCACTAATTATTCAACAGACATTTATGGACTTTTCAAAAGTCTGCTAATTTCTTGATTTATCCCTAAGCAGGCCACATCTAGGATTGATGTCCTCTGAAGAATGATGTCTATGTTCACGTCTGGTAACATCATAATCCTTATAACTACTTTTACCCTCCACTTTTAAGAGTTATATATAGGGTCGTGCATGAAAGAACTGCAGGATGCGGAGTAAATTCTTCGTTTTGATGTTTTACAGGCGCGGCCTTGTTGATTTTATTGCAAATTTAAATCATTAAAAATATCATGACCCGATGAATTTGTTTACTACAGCAGATGAATTATTTACTATTATTATTTACTTTTTTTACGATAACTTATTTACTGTTTTACTTCCAACTTGATTGCTGTAAATGTCACCAAATTTTTATTATCATTGAAGCTCTGCAGTGGATGGACATTCTGGATAAAAGACGAGTGAAATATATAGTAAATTTCATGTTTAAATTGGCTGATCAGTGCTCTCATGTTTAAATCTAAACCCAAATTATTGAAACTTGTTCCCGGTTTAAAAATTGATGTAAAAGTTCATTGGACGCGTGAAAATTATGGACGAATCATAAAATTAATTAAAATTTGCTTACATTTAACTAAGATAAGAAGACTTCAACTGCTTCATGATATTATACTTCATATTATTATCACACGGTTACAAATGGGCAGATATATTCAGTGATGTAGACCTAATATTACTAATACCAAATTTTCAGTCAAGGTTCTTCAAGTTTTAATAGTATAATATATTTCCCGTAGCAAAGCTGTTCCAGAATTATATATGTTTTTACAAGGCTTTCACACCAGATTTTATATAATTATCTCTTCTATATCATTATCTCCTCTATATCATTATCTCTTCTATATCATTATCTCCTCTATATCATTATCTCCTCTATATCATTATCTCATCCATATCATTATCTCTTCTATATCATTATCTCCTCTATATCATTATCTCTTCTATATTATTATTTCCTCTATATCATTATCTCTTCTATATCATTATCTCTTCTATATCATTATCTCGTCCATATCATTATCTCTTCTATATCATTATCACCTCTATATCATTATCTCCTCTATATTATTATCTCCTCTATATCATTATCTCTTCTATATTATTATCTCCTCTATATTATTATCTCTTCTACATCATTATCTCCTCTATATACAATTATCTCCTGATAGTCCAGGGAGCTGGTGCCAAGTGACATGTGCCAGAACAATTGCCAGCTTACCGTGGTTGCGATACGTCGATTCCTTGTCTCTAAATTCCTCTTCCATTGATTGCTCTAAATTTGTCATGTTCTTATGCCTCTTAAATTACCGGGCGTGCTCTTCCGATAAATATCAATGTCCTTGTGACGCCGTTTTTTGTCCCACCAATGTTTTTCCTATAGTGCGTCCATACGTTTAGTGTGAAAACCTCGCAAAGTACATGCGATGCAATTGAGGAGTAAAATTTGCATGGAAGTGTGTAATGAATTTCAAACGAGGATTTTGGCTGACTATTTAGGTGACTATTTTTTTAGGTGGCTATTTTTAGTATATGTCGCTTTGTTTTCTTAGTAGGACACTTTATGTCAACTCGTTAGAATTCTAATGCATTAACTCACGTGAAGATTTTTGAAAACGATCACGAATTAAAATTGATTTACCAACCTTAGTGAGTTATAATATATTTCAAGATATCAGTCATTGAGTTATCTCTATTTTTGTTCAAACCGAAATGCGCCACTCGTTATTTTACTCCTCAACTGGATCAGTAAACACCTGAGAACAGGATCCTTCATAGTCTACAATGCGAGAGTGAACTTGGGTCATAAATACCTGCACGCACTAGATACATGATCCATCTAATACGTCCTCCCCTCGGTCTCTCTTACAGCACTTGACGATCCTCCTGAGAAGTAAGTCCAGCACCAGGCAGCACCGTGCAGAGTTCACTTTTCAACAAGTTTAATGTTGTCGTACACTCTCGTTGTACCTGACACACCAACATATGATACTTATTTTTCGTACTTTCTTATAACCGGAAATCGGCTCCAAATGCCGGTTTGTAAATTTTGGTTTGCTGCCTAACACTTGAAGCCTGCTTTCATGTAACGAATGACCTAACACATAAATAGTTGACTAAATAACTAACTGCCTTACAGTGTCGAGCATGATGATTTTTATGGTTGATGCTGTAACAACATCATACTCATCACTAAAGTAAAAGAGAGGCCAACTGCAATCTACTGAGATAAGTGAACAAATAACTAAAACTAAAACCGACATTGTTCGTCTCTAAAAGATTCATAATCCATACAGATGGCAGAACCGGACTCATGAAATGGAATTTGCATAATGTATGATCGCATCGTATTGTCTTGACAAGAAGTAAAACCGTCTGTTTAAATATGTGAATATATTAATATTTTTCGAAGCTAGGAAACAATAGTTAAATTATCTTAAATGCAATAATCTGCATTTGCGCTCGTTATTGATTTGTAATATTTTTTTCTTCACTCAATAAAAATGATTCAACCCAATAACGTATAGGCTACAAGAATACACCATCTTTTGCGTTACACTTACGAACCAACGCGCATCTGTTAATCAACGCATATTTTCCTAGCTTCTATAAACCTTTCTTATGTAAATCTTCTTCTGATAAAACTTCTTTTTGTAAATATTCTATAAACGAAAATCTGCTTCATCTGTTGATTGGTTTTCAGGCTTAACTGCTTTCAGTTGCATGGACTAAAGTATGTATGTTAAATTCCACCATCTAATTTGCACATGCCACGCCCTCGAAAAAACTACGTCTAACAAATCAATGCGACAATCACCTTCGTTGAAAGCGATCATTTCCGAAGCTTAGAGTTATAAATTAGTGATCATCAGTCCTAGCTTAGCTTTACACCTGCTTAGAATGAGAAAATTATGAACATTCATTTCTGATTTGTTTAAAACAATAATCCAGTATGAATAATTCTTTTCCTAAGCATTATCTTTCTTCATTTTTAGTAGGATACGACATTTATCACGGTAATACACTTTGATTTTGATGCGAATAAACATCGCATCGTATTATTTTAACCTTGAAGAATGGCCTACACAAAGTGTCCACATGAACTCTTTCCCTTCACCTAAAACGTTCAAAACTTAAATCTTTGACCTAAATTGATAAAGAAATAAATTTGTAGTTAGTAAACTAACTTTAATTTCTAACCGTATCCTCGAAAATAAACTCCGTTCATTCCGTATAATTATTGCTAAATTTCAGTTATTTTTCAGGGGAATCTGCAAAATTTTATTTATATTATTACATTTGGCTTTCATTTTCGGGCCTTCGATTTAATTAATTTCTTTACAGTTCATTTTTTTGTGCATCAGCATGATTTACTCATTCATCCGCGTACATGTTGTTTCAGTTCTTCTACGGTCATCTCCTTAGTAATTCATTTTCAACTGTTTTCTCTTTATTGATTAGTTCTTCTTGTTTGTTTCTATCCTCAGCTACCGAGCCAACTCCGGACACAAGGTGAGAAACTTTTTGCTTCTATACTAAGAGTTTCTTGACCCAAGAATTGGCAATTTTGCCTGCATATTGAGCTAACATATATTTTAATTAATTAGGATAAACACGTATATATTTATTATTTCGTATATACACATATCTTTATATTTACATTGCTGAAGGAATTGCTTTTGTTAAAATTTGAGATAAGAGCAATATCTTCATAAATAGATTTCCTTGAAATTAGTATTTTGCCCCTAGCAAATGCATGCTATTACTACGAAAGCTTCATGAAGAAACACACGATAAATTGGGATCCTCGAATGAAAAAGCAATGAGATTACAATGTAATTAATTTCAAAGCTTTCATCGACTGCCATGAAAAGTTAAAAAGACTTTTATGCTGATATTGTGTGTGTTCACTTTGAGGAAATCATCATTCAATGTATGGACTTTTCGAATCTGGACTTAACCCAAAGAATTACATTGCCGATATAAGTTTTGCCGTGACCACCACTTCTTCGTCACCATTTGCCATGACTACAAAATGAAAAAACGACGTTGTCACCATTTGCCGAGACTGCACGATGAAATAACGACGTTGTCATTATTCGTCCGTATGCTATTCATTTTTAAATCAGACTGCCTCATGTTTTTTAGGAAAATTTGTCAACTAAAATTTGTGCTGAGAAAAAAGTCCTAGAATGGCTGATGTACGCCATCACCCGAACATCTAAAATTACCTTACCTTACAAAAAGGTATTTCAAACGATGGGTAGAATTTTTCTCTTTTTGAGGGTTTCAAAACTCACATCATGTGCTCACGAAGTGCCGAAAATATGTAGGGTATCCTGCACAATTTTTAGGTGACATTTAAAGGAAGTTGAGCCACCAAAGTGTGTAGCCAAGACTGCGTACCTGCTTTACTTAGCTGGCGATGACTGATGAAACTATCAGGACAAGACGGGCTGCTGAAGCGGTCATACTGGCACACGCTCCGGGCTAAAATTATCTAGCTTTGTCAATGCCATGAACTCTTCGCCAGCAAAGACACCTGCTAATTGCATCCCAAGAAGTCATTTGTCGCGTCGTCACGGTGTTACTTCCAGCTCAAATTAATATACCGTTAAACCGATCTTTATACGCGCGGAAAATGTTTTTTCTACCCTGTGAATAACACATGAGGCCTGAAGTTTACTCATAATTGATTCGACACAACTTCAAGTGCGCCATTATGAGAGAAGGCAATGAGTCAGGATTCTCATTTAGATCCAAGTCAATCGTACAGATCAGTGTACATTTCTAGAGACAATGTGGCACCGTAAAAGGCACCATATAACAATATGAGTTGAACGTATTCTGCTATTGATGTAAACATTAGCGGCATACGCTGGTTATTGACATGTTCATCGCGAATCACTGGGGAAAACTCATCTAATTGGTATGACCTATAATGTCGGCTGGTATTAATTGAATTCGCTTGCATTAATTTGCATAATTTGTTGATTTGCAATTCCTAGATATACTCTTAATAAGCTATTTTACGATACGTAATTCGTAAACGTGGTTAGTTGCATACAATCTATTTTGCAGCAAAATTCTACCCAAATGGAAAAAATATTCGAAGGAAATGAAAAATGTATGCATGCTGCTACAAAGCGAGCTTTTCAAAATTCCACATGCGTAAACATTTCTGCAAAGCTGGTTCCTTTGCGAGCACATTCATTTGCTTCGATTTTCAATATATTTAAGTAAATTACAAATACTTCCCTATCATGGAACCCATTGCAAAGTCTTTTACCTTTAATCTCATTTCCAACTGCCCCTCCCAATCCTGAAGCATACTAATAAGCCTTAACAGTTCCAGGAACATGCAATAGTTACTCAGAATTTACGATTCGAAATCTTCTGGTCAAAATCTGACGAATAAATAGAAAAATTGAGAAATCATCTAATTTAAGGAGTCAATTACTGAGTTCAGGTGTAAGTAACTCGACGGTAAATTCAAGAAAAATAAAAAAGCCTCGTGTCGTCTTTGGTGTGAATGCACTGTAATATTTGTTGTTATTGATTAATACAACCCATTAGTTCATCCATTGTTGTTCGAAAGGTTTGCTCATTTTCAATGCTGTAATAAAGCTACCTCGTGAAAATTCTGAAAATGTTACAGGAACGTATCCCGTTGAAGAAATTAAAAAAATATTATTTATAGATATCTGACGGAAATAGAAGGATAACAATTAGATGAAATGGGAAAGAACTTTAAATATTTTCAAAGATTCATAGAGATATGATATGTAATTGGCATATGTAAATAAGATCTGTAATTGGCATCTCTAGTACTGTGACAATCGTATAATTGTTTATTTAATATTGGCGGCATTTAAATTTTTTGCCAATATTCCTGCAACAAATAATTGACAGAGGCTATCATATCATTAAAAAATAAATTTGAAGCCTATTCAGTATTTTAAAGGCACGCATATTCAGTAAATAATTCTAAACACATTATAGACATGAGCTGAACTGGTGCATCAGAAATTAATTCAGCACAGGCGTTACACTTGGCGAAGATCTGTATAATGTATATTCAGTTTTTTCCCTTGTCTGACCCTTCATTAGCCATGACAAGACATGGCATTTGTTCAGCAGCGCCTGTGTAGACTTCATTTGTTAATGCCTTAAGCCATGACAAGACAGCCAAGTCTGTCGTATTGTACAAGCGTTGGTCATCAGTTGGGCAAGACAGATAGGAAGCATCATTTTTCTGGCGTTTGTGTGCGTTGACGAAAATACCACGAGCGCTGCTATCGAGTTTCACACCGTCACCGAAGGCTGCCTTGCCAATATTCTCTGCCAACACTCCCACTCACATTGCCAGCTTCCTATCGTTCCCTTCTATTTTATTTAAGTTATACAAAAACTTGCAGGCAAAATTACCCATAACATTCCAATGAAAGGATGCATATGTTCAATGGGGCAGCTGTGTCGACAACCACTTCTGCTGTACGAGTGGTTATCGCAATTAAACCTTACAAGCTCCACGACAAATAATTTCCGACCGTAGTTTCATTTCTGGTGCACTATTTGTATAATTAATGTATTTTAGCTCACAAGCAAATTCATTTTTCGAATTGTCCTAATCGATTTCTTAGGAAGGCTTGTGCGCATTGAAGTCAAGAAAGATTTGTACAATTTCTGACATTACATCCACAATCACACAACCGACTATTGAGTACCAACCGCTTCCAAATTTTGCCTCTGGTGATATTTATTTTACCCAAAATGGTAGTAAAAAGTTAAATATTAGTGACGAAGCTGGTTCATTTATCTCTATCAAACTTAAAACTCAGTTGCAGCAATTGGAACGAAGACGGAGCTGTGAATATTAAACCAAAACACATAAATTTATTTATTGAATTTTTGTCTGGTTTCCCATTATTCATTAAGCCAGTTTTTAAATTGAAACCAAAATTTTTAGGACCAATTCTTTGGAGGAAGCATATAGAAATCGTAATCCACAACAAACATTTGTTTTCACTAACGAAACATCGGTCGAGGTAGAAGCTGATGAAAGCTTTAAAATGAAAAGCTAAACGGGCTGATGAAAGCTTTAATTTTGGTCCCACCAGGCAAATCGATGGCGTGGCTCCATCCTTCCACCAGAAACCGATCATCAAGCAGGAGGGCGGCGGATCGATCATCGTCTTCGAGGCAAAAATCAAGGCGGCACCGAAGCCAGAGATCGTTTGGTTCCGCGATGGCAATCCGGTCAAGCAGACCAGGCGGAGTCAGGTCAGGCTCGGGCCGATGTTACTCAGCGTGTATTGAAACATTATTATTATTAATTATTATTAATAATTCTAAAATATTATTTACTGAGATGGAAGTTAGGCGCTGCGGACGTCCTTCATCCTTCAGACAAGCCAATAGAGCAAGACAAGTTACCGTAGACCGACAGCTATTGAATAGAGGCAGCCTTGTGAATTCATTTAGCATTGAGCAGATAGGTAATTTAAATTTACCAATACAGCACACGAAAGTTTAGGCAAAATCGACGAACTTGCGTTAATTCAGGTAGCCGTAGCTTCGGGGGCGCGTATTGGGGGCATGTGGGTGCCAACAGCGAACAGGAAAGTTCTGTCGCCGTTTTGGGCTCCGGTACCGCCGTCCCTCCCTGACCCAACCTAAGTCCATGCGCCTACAATCAATCTAGTTATGCACTATACGCCAACTTTCAGCCCCCTACTGTCCTTTCGATTTCTCCTTCTCCTTTCTGGTCACTCCGTGGTACCTCTTGTGTTTTCCTCACTTTTCCTAGTGGCACCGCACCACCACCACCAGTCGTCAGCGATCATGAATATCAGGAAATAAGTTCGTTAATGTTTTTAGCTAGAACGATCGTTACGCTAGAAAACCATTGCATGTTTTTAGGTCATTGATGGCTTCGAGTTATTTAAAGGTTATTTACGGGTAAGTGATGAAGTTTTAGCACAATTCCTGTAATTCACATGATTTATAAAGTTTAAATTGAAATTATTAGTGAAATATTTAGGGCTTACCATATTGAACACTTCCATATGCGAGGTGCCACTTAGGTCCGAGAAGAACAACGTCTCGACGATTCTTAAGAGGCCTGACCACGCTAAGAACATTTTACTTTCGTCCTCAGCTGAGCATTCAAAAAGAAGACGGCTTGTTCGTGATTCTACTGAAGCTCACTGACGTCACAGTCGAAGACGCTGGCAAGTACAAGGTTACCGCTAAAAACGAACTGGGAGAGAGCAACGCTACCATCAGCCTAAATTTCGACAGTGAGTAAATATGAAGAACAGGATATTGTGCTTCTCAGGACACTTGCTTTTCAGGTATTGTGATGAGGGAAGCAGGAAATAAAAACGGCTCAGTTGGCAGGGTCAAGCAAACCTTGTTGCAAGAGTCGAACGAGTGTACACTATTATCGGTTTCGATGCTTCAAAAGAAGAAATGGCCCGCATATTTCCAGAGATTTTCCATTATGTGTTCGCGGTGAAATTTTTATGCCGGATCACCAGCGCTGTAAATAAATGATCCAAAAATTGCATTTGACCTTGAGAAATAGAAAGAATAAGGACTTTTAGCTATTTTAACACTCCAAATTTTTGGCAATGTTTGTTTAAAACATCATTATTGAGGTATTTGTCTCGTATGGTTATTGGGTTCATTTCCTGTGCCATGTCTTTAGTTGCGATTAAAGTTTCCCACTCTGCAGTTAAACTTATCGTACATATTAACTATTTCATAACCCATAAACGGCGTATTATTTTATGTATCTAGTGAAAATCTCTTGTACAAAGTAAAGAGTTGTTCAGCCACTGGCTTGTGCAACGCTTGTTCAGCGTCTCGAGGAAACTCGCTGCCCCGCGCTACTTGCATCACTTCTCTAGGTCTAAATCAGTGACGAACAACAACTTCGAAACACTGCTTCATAACTTTGTGTCTTTCAATAATACCATAAATTTGAATGATGTGTCTATATAAATACATTTACCTTGATCATATTCAACTCCTCAGTTTGTCGTGTCAATGGCTGTGGAATACGATAAATAAATTAAAAATGAATACAGGAATCTCACTGTTGCTGTAGAACAAAGTTCCAAAATTTTAAAATTCTGAAAGTTTCGTTTGAAAACTTAATTTCACACGACTTAACATACCGCAATACCAACTTTAATTTCTTGTAATCCCTTTGCAAATAGTAAAATTAATTTACCAAAAACAATATAAACATCAATCAAAAGACGTTTTGTCATTTCCATACGAGATTCAGACAATTTCTTGCACCGTATATCACGATATCAGTGGACATTCAATTTACTGCACAGCCTATAGGTGGCAAGACACGTGCCAGAGTGTTTCCGTTCACTTAAAGCTTTATTTGTTATAGTAAGGAATAAATATATCAGTTCGATTGAGAAATGTTATAAGTTGATCGGCTATACTGGCAGAAGTGATCAATAACAAATAAGTAAACTCAGACATTAGAATTTGAAATGAACAAATTTTCAAATTTGCTAAAAAGTATTGAAATGTTGAATATATTTCATGCTGGGAATGCCGCAGAGAAATAGAGTAGCTCTAGTTGAGCCCTGAGCTGCCAGCATTGCCGGTCACTTAGTAAAGCGAATATTAAATGCTTCTGATAACAATTATTGTCTTAGTTGTTATTGTTTACAATATTTTTGTTGTTGCTCTGGTGCTCTACTAAAAGTTTTTTCAGCGACAGAAAAAAATAATCAAGCGAGAAGAGCAAAGTCAGATTTTCTGTGAATCTCTCAAGCCGGATGATGAATTGAGTTAAGAAATATCTAATGTATTTTTTTCTCTTCTCTTCCTTCTCTCTGCTTCCTCATTCTTTTCGTCTGATCTTCTCTTTTGGATGCAATTCTACATCATCTAACCTTGCAACGATCACGTGCTATGCTCGGCACGGCAACCATTTTTCTCCGCGTGGATCACCGAATCGGTATTTTTTGGATATTTTTTTATTTGAATGCATTTTTTATACACTTTAACTATCGGTTTTGTCCGTGTTTCAATATAAATGTAATCACTCGTTCATTTTCCTATTTCACAATTAATATAATAACACCTAAACAATTATTTTCATCAACTAACATTTCTCTTACAACCCAAACGTATTTCGGATTATTTACTTCCAACATAATTAAAATTATTTGCTTACTTCGAGTCCTAAACTTACAAATTAACGTTTTTAAACTCTTAATCCACTTTATTGTATTCTTGGAATTATCTAACACTTTTGCCTGACCGCGGTTGAGTTGCATCCTCTTTGGCATCCTACGCTTGAGATCCTTCGTCTCGACGGCTCTCCTCTCGTCTGCCTGGGCTGCGCTGTAGGCTCCTTTATGCTCAAAACAGGCGACGATTCTCCCCCACCGGACCTCCTCAAGCCTGCCTTCACCGAACGACCGGCCATCCGGCAGTCCGAGGACGGTTCCTCCGTCATCTTCTCGACGAGATGCGTGGGCAACCCGCAGCCTAACATTTCGTGGTGAGTTTCATCTGCTTTCATGAGTAATTATATTTTTTTTCATTGTAGCGGAGAAAAAGGTTTTAGGTCGACAAGGTGGCGTAGCTGTAAGATGTATTAATGCTTATTTCGTTTAAAGTAGTATTCTCTTATCTAATCATCTTCAAGCAGTGACTTATTGTAGCAGGAAAAGAGGCTTTAGACGCGGGAAGTTTCGGAATGTTGATTGACTGGAAATAGTCAAACTCGAAAGTATTGCTGTTGTTCAGGGGCGATTATGTTGTTTATGAGATTGTCTTTTTTTAGCTGTTTTGTTCTGCTGCATTTTGTACCGTCTGGTCGTGAAATTTGAGAAATCAAAAGATATATCTTAATCAATGCTCCAGCCAAGCATAATGCTTAATTAATATTTTACGAAAAAATAATACGAAGTAATTTATAGGTGTCTTATTGTGGGCATACTTATTGAAGTTTTCTATTCCGCCTTGGCGTATATTCACGAGATGTTACATTTTGCAAATGATGGTAACTAAATTTGGGCGATCCTTTTTAATTTATAAGTTGACTCCCTTCATTTCTGTAAATTATTGCTGAAATAACGCAAGAAACTCAAATAAACTCTAACTGAAATACTGAATAAACTCTCTGTTTCATACCTTCATTTTTTCACCGCGCCGAACCGACTTGTTGCGACAGGTTTTTCCAAGGGATGAAGATATTGGAAGGTCTCAGGCACAAGCTGAGCATAGAGCCTGATGGCAAAGTTTACTACATCGTCAAGCTCGAAATTCAGAAAGTATCCAAGAAAGACGAAGGCGAATACAAGATTATGGCTTCGAACAAACTTGGGGAAGGCCACGCAACCGTAAATTTACGATTCGAAGGCGACGTAGCAACTGATAAACCGAAGTAAGATATTGTATATATGAAGATTTACATCTAGATTTTCATGATGCTATATGGCGCGGCCGTGATCCGCAATTCTGTAATAAATATTTTAATTGCCATCAACTTACACTACCGTTTCATGTCATGGATTTAAAAATATTTTATTTTTATCTGATAAACAAACAAATAAATCATGATGCTTTATGGCCCACCAGAATCCCCGACGGCAAGGCTCCCCGGTTCCCCAAGAAGCCGGAGATCAGGCAAGAGGGCGACAAGCTCATCATGGAGTGCATGCTGGAGGCCAACCCTGAGCCTGAGGTCACCTGGTACAAAGACAACACGGTGAGCCTCTGGGATAGCACTGAGATAAATCGGCAAGCCATGGATTTAATGGATATTGAGATAAATCGGCAAGCCATGGATTTAATGGATATTGAGATAAATCGGTAAGCCATGGATTTAATGTATATTGAGATAAATCGGTAAGCCATGGAATTAATGGACATGGATTTAATGGCCATAGATTTAATAGACATTGATTTAATAGACATTGATTTAATAGCCATGAATTTAATGGACATGGATTTAACGAAAATGAATTTAATAGAATAGGGTTGAATGGGCATGGCCTGAAATTAAGGAATGATTACCTGCCCCTGTGAATAACAACTAGTCTTGAATTTGTAGAGAAGATTCGGTTGCCAGTTCTGGTCACGAGGGATGAAGGCTTAATTTACATTTTTTACGGTTTCTGCATGGTATTTTGTCGCTCAGCTCATCCAAGAGCACGGGCGGATCTCGATGTACAAGAAGATCTGCGGCAAGGACCAGTACGTGGTGTCGGTGACGGTGATGGGACCAACAGCAGACGATGGAGGACAGTGGCGGTGTAACGCCTTCAACCCCTTCGGCGATTCCAACGCTAACATTGCCCTCAACTTCAAAGGTTGAAGCGTAGAAAAGATGTATTAGTCCTCAGATGTGATTACAGGCGATATATTGTGAGGCTTATAGTTTACTTTTGATAATTTCGCTAAAATTCTTGGAGGGAATTCATGAGTCAATTGGTAATTTGAACAGTCGTTCGTTCTTTTTGGAATGAGATCATGAACGAGACAAAATTTAGAGTCACTATTAAATTATTTGGAAAAACTAATATGTACAGACAATACGTTGCTAATATAAATATTTTGGAACACTGACTGGAGCGTATCATTGATTTTCATGGCGAAAAGTATTTCATGATCAATTTTTCTCTCTAAGTAAGAGTGAGGACTCGAGGATTTGTTTGAGCAGAGGGCCTGGCCGTTCCTGAAGGCTATGCACCCACGTTCTTGGACAAGCCTTCCATCATCCCTAACGAAACTGGCACCATGATCACCATGAAGGTAAAATCATAATCCCAGATATAAGATATTACGAGAGAAATAAATGTACGTAGTTGTTTCTACATCTTCGATTGCTTCGTTTATTGGATTAAATATTTATTAGTATTATCAGAACGATGCAATTCTGCCCCCATTCACATGGATGCTTCAATTTCTACTGAAAATACAAACATTCCCTAGGTGCGGTGCAAAGCCAAGCCACAGCCAACAGTCGAGTGGTACAAGGACGGCAAGAAGGTCGAGAGCGCCAAACGACTTGTCATTAAAGAGCATAAAGTCACGGAAGAAATGTTTGAGTATTCTTGCATCGTCAAGGTGAGGATCCACGTGTGATAATTGACAATACACTTCAGCCTGGTCTTCGCAATGCAGGCTACGTGAAACAAGCCTCAGTGAAGGGAATAACTCGCTGAGGATTAAACGCATCGTTAGTGAAGCACTTTCAGTGAATTCAATCTCGGCATTCCATTCATAGGAGCGTCTAAACGTAAAATGTTCAACATGAATGATTTCTCAACGCATAAACAGAAGAAAAAATTGTATTTGCGACTTAAATTTTGTAGTCTGTATTCAATTAAGGTTAGGGAAAGGAGTATCTCCATTCTACAGTATCAAACAACATCACGAGCTTCGTACTACCGTTCATGCTTCTGCTTGTCCTCTTTGTCACGTTTCAATCTTTTGAGCGTGTCGAGGTTAGATCGCTTCTGGCAGGAAATATGTTCCTAAGCTTAATAAGTCGATGGTCTCTCAAGGCTTCTTGACTACCCTTCTGGCAAAGATTATTTATTAAACTTTGTAATATCAAAATATCTAAAATTATTCGTGTTAGATCATTTTATAAGGACACTGCGAACTGATTTATTGCGAGAAGTTCTATATCCAATTTGCCGTCTGCATTGCATTTCAATGAGATAAAAAAATTGCTCACTCAGAATTTAAATGCTACTTCAATTACTACAATCCTATAAAACATATTCACCGCTCTTCTCTCGTTCTTTTACTTCTCTCAGTTATTGCAATTTTTTGCCAGAAAGACATTCATCGATTGCAGGGTTGGTGGTTAAACCATAAACTTGTAGACGAGTTTTCTCACCTAGAGTGATTTGCGTGAATCCTATGAATGATTTATGGGATGAAGATGAGAGATAAGTTTTTTAGTTTTTAGTTGCATCAAATTCTTTGCCTCTTAAATGCGGCTTCAAGTGAAAAATTCCTTAGATGGAAGTACAGATACGATTTTTGAACGGCTTATGTATTTCTTTCGACTGACCCTCAAACATTTCATCCTCCCAGCAGTATCCCTGGTTCAACGTCACCAATAAAATCCATGACAGGTCTTTAAATATTGTTTACTCCTAGCGTAACCCTATGGCCTATAGCGTTGAACCCATGCATGCCTCCACTTCTATAAATTAATTAGAGACAACATTATTTATCAACAGCTACACACATTTTCACATGAGTGAAACAAACATAAAATTTGTGATACCAAACAGGAGCCTTGTGGTAAGGATGCTGGCAAGTACAAGTGTGTGGCGATGAATCAGTTCGGCGAGGCTACTGCAAATGTTAACCTTAACATCGAGAGTGAGCCAGAAGCTCAAGGAGAACCTCCAACCTTTGTAGAAAAGCCTTTGATCAAGTGGGAGGAAGAAGCAGGGAGAGTTTTGATGATTGCTTTAGTAAAGGCAGATCCAAAACCGTCCGCCGCTTGGTCCAAAGAAGGCGTGTCCATTTCTAGCGGAGGCCACTACACCATCACCGTGACGGATGACCGCCCTGATGTCTACCGGATCTGTCTCGAGCTCAGGGTACCAACATGTCGTGTATCGTCGCTAACGTGTTCTTCTAAACCAGAATGATCTGCCCTAGCATTCTTGCACACTACATTTTGCAGATTTTCTCACGCTGCGCACTACTACAATTTTCTTACTACTCCGACTCGCTAGCGTAATACTGAGTGGCTGCTTTCAACAAATTGCTTGAAGGGACTGCGCATGCCCGGAACCTTCTCTGCAACAAATTTTTCATTATGTCACAGATCCACGGATGTCCCGGGTGCATTATCTACTTTCTCGTATTTTACTCGATACCTTTTACTAGTTGTTTTCGGTGTGCCCCGTTTTCAAGTTTTATGAGTGTTATAGTATTTTTTTGATTGGATGCTGTTTTTGAGCGAATAAAAGTTTACCGACAAATATTACTTATACTTACCTTTTAATATTCGCTGAAAGGCATTAGAAATTCCATCTATGCGAATTTCTCTTGGGCGTTTTTATTCTAAACTTACTCAAAGTTACTGCGTGCTGAGTGTGTGGTGAACAGTTCCAACCTTCGTAGCTTTTAAAACATGAATTCGATTCCAATTATGTTGATTACATGTCTTATAGGCACATAGAACATGGAGAAAAGAATGCTTAGAACTTGCATAGAATTATTAGGTACTAGTAAATATATTTCTTATGCAGAAACCTCAGCCGTCGGACGGTGGCATCTACAAGTGCAACATCAAGAACGAATTTGGCGAACTGAACGCAAATTTGAACCTCAACATCGAAGGTCCGTTCTACTTGAAATGTATAATGTAAAGAAACAACTCATTTGGTGGAAAATCCGGCCGCCTGATTCGAACCTGCACAAATATAACATTGTTGACGTGTGAATAATTATCATTATTTTATTAACGAAAAAATTTAGTTAATGCATTTTAAGAGATTTGCTAACTTTTAGAGAAATAGATGCAAAACATTGTGCATTTTTCACAAATATAAGAAATTTAGGTACCTGTACTCTATGGTAATTTGTTTTTAATGTTCTCTATGTACAGTGGCTCCAACTATCAAAAAGGCCCCGAAGATCATTTCGATTGTAAACAAAACGGTGATCATCGAGTGTGTTATTGTGTCAACCTCGAAGCCTGCCTGTGAGTGGAGGAGAAATTCTACGTCCGTGAAACAGAGTTCCCGCCACAACGTTTCAGTCAGAGAGGTGACTTTTATCCTGTACCTGAGGTATAATGGATTTGAGTCAATCCAAATTATAAGAAGGGTCACGTGAAACAATAGACTGGAAGGAAAATATTTCAGATTTATTCGTTTTGATTGAAAGCAGATTTTAAATTATGTAATTGCGAAAATTGTTGCCAAAATTCATAGTACAAATCACCTCGTGTTAACACCTTATAATTCTGGTTTTCTGCACTAAAGCTCAACGAGTTCCATGAAAATTTTTTTAGAACGTGAATACGAGGTATTTTTCAGTCAGTGGAACATAGACGTCTGCCATTAAGTGAAAAATAATAATTGTATTTCGTTTGAGGCTTTATTATTTAACTAAACACATAATGCTTTATTAGAATTTTTCAGTATATAATAAAATAATCTCGGTATGAGCAGGCTTCTGAAGGGTGCTACCAGGTTCAGCTGGAAATTAACCAGGCTGACAAGAGTGACGCTGGCTCCTATAAAGTCACAGCCAAGAACGAGAAGGGAGAGACAACGTCGAGCGAGGTGGAGTTGCGCGTCGACATGCTCGAGGTGAGCATATGTACTATTATCAGCATGAGAGCAATCGTATCTTGTAATGCCGGATTAAATTCATTGGTTAGAGATGAAAAGACGGAAGTAATCGACGAAATCGTCAGCAGGGAAGCATTCGTATCTTTTGAATGTGTGATTAAATTCCATTGGTCTGAAATGGAAAGACGAAATAAATCGAGAGTTCAATGTTAAGCAAAGTAAAGCAACTTGCAAATTAAAAAAACTTTTTGGTGGCAATTGATGCACTAAGATTAGATTTTAGCTTGTGAAAGGTTACCAATTTCCTTTAGCGATACATGCCAGAAAACTTTAAAATCTGTTCTGGTATTGTGATGTGCATGAGCTTGCTATCCTTACGTTTACTAGTTGATTACGTCAATGAAATGAAATTTATGACAATACTTTTAAAAACAGTTTGAGGTGAATGTAGAGTTTCGTAAGATTCTAGACTTCTTTTGAAGGTAGCTCTAGAAGCTTAACCACATCAATGTACTACAACACAGTTAAAAAGATAACTGATACTGTTAAATCGGACGCGTCACCAGGTTATAGGGACAGAGGTGCTAAGCCCAAATGAGATGGAATACATGATTGAGCGAGCGTTCAATTTTCAAACAGATAACAACATCTTTAGTGCAGTAGAAAACACATAGGAAGTGCGTTATGATTACATTATTAACAACTTATTCAGGCCACATTATACTAACTTGAATTTGTCGATATTTTTGTAAAAAAATAATAATTTTAATAAATGGACTCCTGTCAAGAACCTCTAATAGTTCATCAGCTGCTCTGGTTGACGCTTACAAATATTGTTAGCTAATTCAAACTTTTGCTTTTCATACGAGTTCACGAGATTCATGAATAGTTTTCAAAATTAGTATCGATCTACTCGCTCAAAATTGAAACAATTAAAATACGCCCGACATTTTTGAAATAAGAAAATCTGACGTTTGCTCTCATTTTAAAATTTAAAAGCATACCACCACACAAAATAGAACAAAAATATGGAAATAGCACGAATTTACTTCACTGAAATTGTTACGGGGCTTCACTACTGACGGAGATGATGCATTCACTTCGGGGCTGGGGTCCTCTATGTAGAAGGTCGAGTAGATGCGGTCAATGAATTTACTGTTGGTGGAGTTGACAGAAGATGTGGTTTTTGGCTTGACGAGCTTGTGGCGATGTTACTAGTAGTCAACTTGACGGATGGCTCGGATATCTCAAGCTTCAAGCACAGGCATTGGATGTGGCAAGGCAGGAGCACTATTGCATGGTTGAAAAAAAAAAACAAATTATACAAATAGGGTTAACCCATGAGAAGCTCATTTTCGCGGATGTAGTTTATTGTTCGCCTGTGACGTCACTGAGATCATTGACGTCACGGCCATTAACCAATCACCGATATGTGATCAAAGCAGTCAACCAATCCGTCATGGGAATGAAGGATTGGTTGACGTAACAAGAAAGCTGAACTGAAAGGCGGAAATCCTCGTGGGTCAACCTTATATAGTTCAACTACCGGCACTATTTTTGGCCGGTAGACAGGATAGCAGACGCTCTCGTGTGTTTTTTCCCCGGGCATATATTGATGATTGCGTGTATGATCTTCAATATGAACAGGAGGAGATTGTGGAAGAGGAAGAGGTTGTAGAAGAAGAAAAAGAGCCGATCGAAGAGGAGAAAGAAGAGAAAGTAGAAGTTAAGGAGGAAATTAAGGAGGAGAAAAAGGAAAAGAAAGAGGTGAAGAAAGAAAAAGAAGAGAAGAAAGAAGAAAAGAAAAAGGAGGAAAAGAAAGAAGCAAAAGTCGAAATAAAAGAAGAATTGGTTGAAGAAACAAAAATTGAACAGAAGAAGGATATTAAGAAGGCAGAAAAAATAGAGGAAAAGAAAGTCGAGAAAAAGGAGAAGAAAACGGAGGAGAAAAGAGTAGAGAAAGTCGAGGAGAAGAAGGCAGAAAAAGTCGAAGAGAAGAAGGTAGAAGTGAAGAAGACGGAGGTCAGAGAGGAGAAAGTAGAGAAGAAGCTGGAAACGAAGGTGGGCTGAGCTTCATGGTTGCCACTGACGCGCTTGCTGCGAAGCGCTCTGCTTCAAGCGTTTTGCTTCAGACTAACTTGCTTCTGTACTGACCGCTGGTGTTCCGCGCAAACCTTGTCACAGCTCTTCAATTACTTTCGTGTTGCTGTTTTTTTTTTGCTTCAGTAATCATAAGGATTAGAATTCAGATGCGGCCAAACTCTGTTACATGGTTTTCGAAGGGGCAAACGCGACTAATAGTTGATTACGAGGCTTAGTTTGCTCAAGGTGGCCGGGAACTAACTTCCTAACAAGCTTAATCACCAGCTCAAACAACAAATATAATATTCTCAGCTTTCAATGAACTGTGCGTGCTTTTATGTGCGTCTGCTTTCTTGTTGCTAACACTGAACCACTAACAGGTCTTGCTGAACCACCTAACAATTATTGACTCTACAAATTTTAATAGAAATGTTAAAATGTTGAAAGTTTGCCTCCACACAATTTTCACTTGATTTTAAAATGGTGTCCTTTTAACAAACATTATTCTCCTAAGCAACATTCACAACTACAGATCTTGTGCCAGGAACCTTTTAATTAGATTAAGTTTTCGTTAGGTAACCAAGTTCCGAATCTGGATAATTTTTCAACAAAATCTATGAATGATGAACTGCGAGGAAACTTCGAGCTGGAACTTTAGCCTCAAGCCTCGTCTCTCAGTCTGTGTGGCCTTTGTTTGATTAAAATGGTTCATGCACAAAGCTCCCCTCTTAACACTTACCAAGTGTTGGACTTGAAACGTCTCAGCAATGCACAAAATATTGATTGATGTCAGAGCGGCTAAACCGAAGCATATTTGCTCAGGTGACTACAAGGCATCTTCAATTTTTTGCATCTGCTGAAGGCAAAGATCATTTAGAAAATTCGAGGCAACATAAACTACTGCTAGCACCTCTCACTATTGCATAGTATGACTATAAAGTACTGGATCTATAATTTTATCAGAACTTCTATGAACTTCTTTTATATTAAATAACTTGTGTCGTGGTAATTGATAACACATGGAAATTAGTCGTGATAAAGCGTGATTGCTGTCAGCGTAGGATGTTTCTCAGAAATTAGAAACCCTACAAAATATATTACTGACAGAATTGATGTTTAATAGATTGCAACAACTTTGACGCAAAATTTTACTTATATTCCTTTGTTTTAAAGGCTTTGATACCTTCAAACGGTTTCGGAAAAACGGCCATCTCATACTGGGAAAATTACTGCCAAGTTAATTAACGTACTTTATGTTTTCTTTCGGTGGAACAGGTAAGGTTTGAGCGAGACAGGAAGCTGCTGCTGACTTAACTATGCATGAGGCCCTGAGACACTCGCTCTGTACTGCGAGTGTCTCTTCCAGGATAAGTATTAATGTAGTCAAAAGTTTTTAGAAAATTTCTTCTCTGTTGTTTGTCCATTATTAGACCTAGTCTCAATGTGCAATTGTCCTTTCGTCTTATAGCCTTTGTTGCATGTCAATTTCCCCCCCCCCCCCTCAAACTCTCTTAACTTGCATTTTTACGAATAATTTCGTGTCCAATTATTTTCCTCGTTGAGGAGAATTCAATGTTTGTCAGTTATTTCCTGTCTAGATATAGCAGTTTTTCTCCGTGTAAATCCAATGTCCATCTGTCTCTGTTTGTTGAATTTTAATGCGTCTTATCTTCCATTAATTTTAGAATGTAAGAAAGACTTCAGTCCAAGAAACGGATGAGGATGAAAACGAGAATCGCCCCGTAAAAAAATTGGAGAAGACAGATAAGAAGAAGCCGTCCCAGGTACGTATGGAAGAGGAGATCACGGAAGAGACGGTGGACCGGAAAAAGGGCAAGACGACGGTCACAGAGACAACCGAGGAGGAGACAACGGAATCCAAAAGAAGCTCTAAGAAGTCAGAGATCGGAGATAAGCCTCAAGCAGCGCCGCCAACTTCAAAGTACGAAGAAAAGAAAGAAGACACGCAAAAAACTACAGATTCAAAAAAAGGAGAGAGAAAAGAGCCATCTGACCAACGAGATGAGGAAACTCCCAAGGAGGAACGCAAAAAGTCTGTTGATCAGAAGGTGGATGTAAAAATGACAGCGCAGCAGCGCAAGAAATCGGTTCAAGAGGAAACTCCCAAGGAGGAACGCAAAAAGTCTGTTGATCAGAAGGTGGATGTAAAAACGACAGCGCAGCAGCGCAAGAAATCTGTGCAAGAGGAAACTCCGAATGAGGATCGTAAAAAGTCTGTTGATCAGAAGGCGGATGTCAAAACTACAGCGCAGCAGCGAAAAAAATCGGTTGAAGAGGAAACTCCGAATGAGGATCGTAAAAAGTCTGTTGATCAGAAGGTGGATGTCAAAACGACAGCGCAGCAGCGAAAAAAATCGGTTGAAGAGGAAACTCCGAATGAGGATCGTAAAAAGTCTGTTGATCAGAAGGTGGATGTCGAAACGACAGCGCAGCAGCGAAAAAAAACGGTTGGAGAGGAGACTCCCAAAGAGGAACGTAAAAAGTCTGTTGATCAGAAAATTGATGTCAAAACTCCAGCGGATAAACGAAAAAAATCTATCGATGTGAAAGAAACTGGGGAAAAAAGCGTTTCAGAAAGCAAAGTTCAGCCTGAGAAGACTGAAAAAATCGCTCCCGATGAAAAGCCTGAAGAACCGAGCGTTGGAGTCAGCATCGAAAACAAAAAAGGAATTCCCGACAGAAAAAAGTCTGAAGTGCAAGCCGAAGCAACAGTGCCACAGAAAACCCCTAAAACTCCGCCAAAATCTGAAGCAACATCATTAACAGTAACAAAAACGGAGGATAAAATCTCTGAAAACGCCAAAGCAAAAAGTCCAAATTTTCTATCGCCTCCAGAAAATCAACATGTCGCGGTCTCACTCGAAGTCCCAGTTAAACCAATTCCAAAGACAACGTCCAGCGTGGATGAGAAAGCTACTGTCAAGCAAAAACCTGCGTCGTTAGCCCCTGTTAAAGAAGACGAAGAAAATGTTTCACTGACAGTTCAAACAAAAGCTCCAGATTCCGAAGATACGACTGAAGAAAATAAGCACTTGTTTGTTCCTAGATCCATGGATGATGAAGAGACTCCATTGCAACGTTATCTAGATGAACTTTTTCATTCTAAAGGGGTATGGCTACTTGGCCTGGGTTTTATGTGTATGCAATCTTGCATAATTAAACGTCGCATTGAATGCTGAGGTGTGAGGTTGAACGAGACTCGCTCGCAACCAATTATCAATTATTATTGCTCAAACTAAATTTTTCGTACTAATTTTCCGTGGAATAATGGGAAGTAAATGATCTTTCTCAAATATTTAATATTTTTGATTGGGATGTTACCTATACACCTCAGTTTTCTTAGGACAACGTTTCCGTTTGTGGCTCAAAATGCTCGCTTATTCGTATTTTTACATTTGCAACTGCCTGCTTGTAATTTAACAATATCTTTGGTGTGCGTCGCTCCTCTCTCTTCCTTTCAACTATCTCCTTTTATTTGTTTACCTACGAATCCATGGATATTTTTTGCATAAATTCCATAAAATGTTAAAGTTTATTTTTAACTAAGCGCATTTAGTTTAGATCTCATATAAAAATAAAGAAACTACTCAAGCGTCTTTAGACCAGTCGCGTTGTTTAAAAATGCTCTTTTAAATTCCCTGATCTTATTGAAAGTTTATCTAAATTATCTATTGAAACGTGCAAATTGCTCTTTTTGTTTGCAGACTGTGGAGAAAAAGCAGATCCAGGTACGTTTATAACAACCGATCGCAGGAAATTACCCTAGAATCTACTTTTGTCGGTTGAAAATTACCCTTATTTGCATGCAATGGTTTGTCTTCTTTGTTAATTGAACTGTAATTGGCAATTAAGTCTTCCAGTCGAAGATGTCAGTTTTCTCATATATATTTCGACAAACAACAACCCCTCCCCTTCCAAGAAATGAAAAATTTATTAGAAAATCCTTGCACACGAATATTCATCTATTACTAATCATCTATGGCTTCTAATTGATTCAACTTACTAACTATGAAGAATTATTGGTGGAAAAAAAGAGAATGAGCAAATTCATGGGAGTGTGAAGGTTAAGATCGTATATGTAGTATATCTTGTGGCCCCAAATGAATGCAAGTCGACGTAAAAATCTGAGCTTTTTATGTAGATCAACATTGAAGTTCGTCAACATGAAATGTTTACATTTGATATCTTAGAACAAGTTTATTAAATATTCGATTTCCCATTGAATATTCCTCAGTGTTTCCATTGATGTACGTCAAAGCTTGCTTCTACGTCTACTCGCATCTTTGAAGTTCACCCTTGACATGACTGTGTTGGAGTGGGCGGAGAAACAAGAATGCGAGTTTTAAAAACTTTTGGATTTTGGTTCCTGTTAAGAAGCTGATGTTGGTATGCTTCACTGCACATCTTCCAGAATTATGAATTTATTGTGCCCATAATTTCAACATGTTTGTGAGTATCGAAAGTTTGTTAGAAAGTTTTGGGCTACGACGCATAGCTAACCCAAAATCGACGAAACTCTCAATTTCGGCCTCACGCCATCAAAAACAAGGCGAGAAAAGTTTTGAAATACACAGATTAGAAAAAGAGTTTTGAGCTGTAGAACATTGATAGTTCGATCCCTAAAAGCAAAAGACATGTTATGAATGTAAATGAATTTACGAGAAAATTGGTGAATTGAAATGACAATATTTTCTGAGAAGTGAATGAAGAGATAATTATTTGATGATCTAGTATATATTCTAAAGAACTATAAAATTTATGTAAAAATCTACCATTGGTATATCAATACTTTAGTAAGCATGGTTGTTACCCAAGTCAAATGATTAAATCCAGTTTCCACAAGTTCAACTGATCGCAGTCACGTTTTAGAGGGGCGTGATCGCCATGCCAGCAGACGTTCAAGATTCGCCTAAAATTATGGCTTTGGATGCACTTATTATGAAGTCGACTTGTCAATTTCGGTTTAATATTCCTTTTTTAGTCACGCTAGTACTCATTACATAATCTAAATTAATATTTCAGGTTTTAAATCATAATAAAGTCTCGAATACAAACTTTTCAACGCAGAAACCTTTTAATCTAAGGAAGACCTTGATTTGCCAACACATACAGTATAACATTTATGATGCATTCCAATGCAGGTAGAGAAGGTCTGCATAAATTAGCACCTACATTCGAATATTTTTTTTCTTTAGCCTACAATTCCAGTAAGGTATATCTGAGTCATTCCGGTTGAACGAATATAAACTTGAAGAGCCAGCAAAGTGATGCGCTTTCATGCTTATCGCAATAAATACGAAAGTAAGTGTCTAGTCCACCCTCAGTTACATGAAACATTTTGCTTTCGTTACTATTCATTTCCAATTAAAACATTTATCCGTCCCATAGATTCAACTCTTTTGAAACTCTTTATAAATTGCAGTTATGTTTCAGTTAATTCATCCGCGCTCTTTCACTCATCAATGGCTTCAGTGCTAGTGATGAACTTGGATAAGATGTTTATCTTAATTTTTTTCTCAGAGCAGGATAATAATATCCATAAACTTGTCTGGTTACACCTAGAGCGCTCAATATCCAACTATCACACAATTTGGCTTTGCAGCATTTCACGGTCTCGTCCTTAAATCTTGCTTCATGTTACAGTGCAACTTCCTGATACAATGTGGCTAGGGGATAACCAAAAACCAGAACTATAGGCACGGTTATCGTCTTGTTGTGTGTCTTTCTCTGTGATTCTCTTTGGTACGCGTCCTTTTAACAATGATGAAATCTGTCAAATAACAAGTTTTGCACGAGGAGAGAGTGTTCAGTGTCTTTTTCTTTATGATATCAATAGACAGAAGTCTCAGAAGAACAAGAAATGGACCCTAAGAAGATCATACCAACAACTGGCGGCTTGAAGAAGCCAAAATTTAGACGCCAGTTACCACCAAAAGAAGAATCTCTCAATCTCGCTGCCATTCAGTTGAAGCCCACACCCAAGAAGAAACAGAAGACCGAAAAAACTGAAGAAGAAGAGGTCTCCACTTCTTTGCAATTTAAAGGAGAAGATGTTTCTTCTGGTGGGGTGCAGATTGAAACTTTAAAGAAATCACAACAGCGCAAGTCAGAGACCACACTTGAGAAGGAAAATGGCGTGGTGACTGCAGTGACTCAGTCGACTGAAGAAACTACTGACGTCACGACTCTCAGGAAAAAGAGTTCCGGTGCTCTGAAAATTCCAGAATCGGTCACGGACGCACCTGTTCCCTTAGTCTTCAAGAAGAGGCGAACAATTTTGCCAAAACAAGAAGAAACACAAGAGAAAATTCAACTTAAGCCTACCCCCAAGAAAAAAGCTGAAGCGAGCACGGAAAAAACCGACGAAGTTTCTACAGACCTTCAATTCACTGGCTCTGATGTCAAAACAGGGGGTGTTGATGTAAAACTTGCAGCTCTCACACCTTCCGCTGATCTACAGGTTGGTGAAGATCATAAGCAGGATCTTTGTATCGTCTCAGTGTCAGAGTACAACGACTGCCATATTCGACGCGACAACTTCTATGAACTGTCCTTTCTCTTACATTGGTGTATCATTACCGCGCAAATGTTCAACATAAAGATTTCGTTGTTCTTCCTTGCGTCTGTCTCTGCTTTCTGCGTACAATCCGTGCTTTGACATCTGAAATTTATGCTTTATCGTGTACTATATTGTTCCAGTGAAACTACGAAAGTTCCAGCTGTATCTTTCGAGCCGTCAGAGGAGACGGCAGTGTCATCGTATTTTCAAATCACGTATGCCAAAATGTCCCTCTTCTGCCTCTGTGTTTTGAAACTTTCTTCGACTATCTTTCCTGATTGTAACTGCGGGGTTGTAGCGAGTGCGTACTGTACTCAGAATGACTTACAAGTGAAGCGTCAGAACTTGTGCGCTATTATTGTCGTATGGGAGAAACTCTTATACAGATGTAATGTTCTAGGTGTTGTGAACAACGTGTACTACATTAGTCACTCGAGTAAGGCAAACTATACTTTTATTATTTAGGATAAAATATAATTCCTTCTTGTTAATTTGTTTTCTTTGTTACAAAATATTTTGTGTTATGTTTATTTTTGCTTCCGTCCCACTTTCCTCTCTATCGCCCATGCACCAAATTCAACCGCTCAACGCCGTGCTCAGAGTGACATCACAAAACAAATAAAACTTAAAAAAAATTATAAAGCCACAATAAATGTGTGACTAGCCACGTGTTTGTTTAATTGGTTATTGTGTGTTACTAACGTAAACTCTCTTCAATAAAAAATCGTTTATTATTTATTTGTGACATTTATTTTGTGTTGACGGTTGTGTAAATTCAGTACTCAAAAATGTACAGCAAAAATTTATATTTTATTAAAGACTTTTTTTTCCAGGCCTAATGCTATCAAAACCGAATGATTTCTTCTATTACGATGGCAGCGCTTCCGTAATAAAAGAGATTCGGTTATGTTTTTGTCTGCTGGATGCTCGCAGTAATATATAGATAATAACTCCTAGATTAAAATATCTGACCAAAAATATTACAAATGTTTTCATGTCTTTTCTGATATTCTCATGCTATTTTTCGATAAATATTGTTTGAATAAATTTAGCTTTAAGATATTTTGCCTATATATTTCTGCCCATATTTATGCTGAATATTGATAAATCATTTTTATAAAAATTCGTTGTTAAACTTTTGTACGGGTGCATTTGAATGGAGATTTTTAGCTCGAGTTTAATCGGTTTATTACAGTTGGCGCCCCAGACTTTGAAAATATATTGCTCTTCGTTGCGCAATTTTTTTTAAAGTTTGATTGGATAATTATGACTTTTACTTTCAGCAGCTTTAACGGAATTCGTATTAAAGACCATTGTCCTTATGATAATGACCACGGTATTCAACACATCTTTTACACTAAATACAAATTCAACAAAAAATTTATACAATAAGCGAGGCTTTACGTCACAAGAAATCCACGAAAAATAAAGTATTGCAAATTATTCCGCGACTTTAACTCCAACGTCTTCACCCAGATCCGTTCTTCTGTGTGAATTAAATCCCAAACAAATGAAGCTTCCATTTTAAATTCCGCATTAGTTTCACAGAAAAATAAACCATGTTTTGAATCCCTCGATAGCAAATGGTGACTTCAAAATGGTTCTAGATTCGAAATGCCCTGCCATTTTCCTGAAATTTAATGTTATATTGAATGCCAAAATTACTTCTGTATGCAATAAAATTATCAAAAAATGCAATCTGTGAAAAATGGCAAGGCAATTCAAATTCTCAGCAGAGGACACATTTTGTGGCCACTAATTTAGATGCATTTTTCCGAAGAAACCTTTCGCCTAAATTTCCATTAAGTGCACCATAAAGTAAACAATAATTTATCTTTAATAGTGTATGTGAGGATGACATCGTTGCTATAAACACTAATACGCCTTTTTTCTGCTCCCTCTACTATCGTTGGTGGACTTCTCGGCGACATCGACACGCCAATCCTTCTCTCTCCTAAACTACTTCTTTTAAACTCCTTTCAATGACCTGGGTCGTCATTCTCTCTCTTTTAAATCTCCATCTTGCCTTTTAACTATACACCTTCATACGTAAATTCCTTGTTTGAACCTTATTTTCTTCCTTTTATTCTTTACTATGCATTTTAAATCAATTTTCGAAATTTTTCATTTAATTTATTCTCTATCTTTAAGTATGATTTCACAATCTATTGTCTTATTTCAACACTGGCCTTTCACTTCTCTTCAAATTCTTACACAAATGAATTATCAAAATTCTACGGTGGGTGGCAATTGACCACTGTAGGAGGAGGCACCGCAACCGCAAGAAGATGAGGTAATTGGTTCAAATTATTGACTAACATTACCCATTATAGTTTTCTATGGACGTTGTTCATTAAGAACGGCACTTATTTAAAAAGAATGTTATGCTGTCTGGGTCTAACCTGCGAAGTTCAATTCAGTGAAGCGTGTTCAAGAATCGTGAAGAAAATTTAGGTTATTGGTTTGAAAACTTGACATTATTTTTCATCGAGGTAAGGTAAGGCTTGGAGGACATCCGTTTTAGTCGGTTCTAAAACTAATAGTGAGTAGTCGAGTGGTTAGAATGTTTATTTCCCGTTCTACACACACACTTTTCAGCTTCGGGTAAGTCGAAATAATGTAGGAGCATTTGGTTTGCATGGAAATAAGCGAGTGGTTAACGGGAACTCTTTAGTTTGGGGTTGGTAGAACACAAATAACGCATGCGTAGCAAGCATTCGATATGAAATTACGAAGTTTAGTTCGAGCTCTGACGACCACGCACGCATACGTAGCAAGTAGTCGAGATGAAACTCGTGAAGGGTGACCGCAGAGGCCGAAACGAATGGAAATGGTGCCTTTTCACTAACTTTTACTCCTTGAAAAATCTGACTAATTTTCTTACTTTCCTTGTGAAGACCGTGCAAAAATTGCACAATTCTGAATAAGATAACTGACAACTTTCCTGAATCATGAACGGTGACTTGGACATATTCTTATACGGAGGAATGACTTGCTGCATGTTGCTATAATGTTAGACTAACACTTTACCTTGCGAAACTAGAAATTTCCGCCTTATGACGGAATGAAACCGTGCTACCGGTGACATCGGCTTGGAGTGAATTCCCTCCGGCGCTGGCGTTCTATCCTTGCAAATGTGCTAGAATATTAAAAAATGTTCCTTCTATTCTCAACCTGAACTTTTCGGAAATGTTGACTTTCCTTAGACTAAAATGAGGATTCAATTTTAATTCTCTTGAATAACTTCAACATTTATGGCTACATGAGCGCCGCTGCGTCTTAAGGGATGTTAGACTCCATCATGCCATCTTTAGGAACTGCACAACTTCTATTTCACGAACACCTTAAGGACGATGTTCGATTGTTGTCTATTTTAAAGTAGGCGAGGATTGACGAATTGACGCATTTTACTGAGACGTGTCTGTGCTCCGTTGTCATGTCAAATGAAGTCATAAATGTTATTTGTTTTTGCATGTCCTCTACCTATCTACACCTCGTGTACGGCATGTGCTAAAATATTATCTATCTTACAGCCAATGGAATCTAAAATTCTTTCAATATAAAGAAACCTCAATAATTTGGTCCGTAGTTTCATGATACATTCCTCGTAGACTCCGTTTGAATCAGAAACTGCAGTTACTTATTTTAAAAATACCTTCGGAGTGATGATTTTTCTTAGTCTTCTTCTAGTATATTCTTGAAATTCAGTTTGAATCGTAAATATTCTAAAGACTCAAATACCTCAGGCCTTCATAAGTTTGTGTTATTATGTGGAAAATTACCTTCTACTCATTTGTATATATGTATAGTTTAGTCTAGTCCTATGTGGAGTCCTGTTTCTTGATTGTACCTGTGTCGTTCACCAGCATGTTTACTTGTGAAATTTTCACCCGTCGAGATCTCGTCTGTGTAATGTCACGTGCAACCTCCTGTAACCTTTTTCTGTGTCAACGTCAAGGAGGAAGAACCGTTGACTTGTCGTCCACCTGATACCGCCCCTCCTGTCAATCCCTACGATGACTTGGACGACGATGAGATTCCTCACCCTTACGCTTCTCGCTTGAAGGGTTGGGTAAGACAGAGGATGCTAGCAAATACTGCTTCATTAGCCTCGGGCCTTGTGCCCACTGCTGTATTATACCCTCTTGTTCAAGCGGGACCCACGCTGGGCAAGCTTACATAACAGCGGCTCAACTTTAACCCTGTGGTTATGGTGTGGAGTATGGTAACTTTGTGCAAGCCATACTCTCTACTAACTCTTGGGTAAATGTTTACGAAACAAAATTGACAGCAGAATCCATACTAATAAGCAAGTGGAAATACTGGAGACAAATCTCTGCATGCTAACCTAACAGATCTTACAATTTATTTACTTCGAATACGGCACAAAATAATTCTCAGCTCATGAAGCTTCAATTTACTTGACATTCAAATCTCAACCGACGACAAATAAACAATAACCACTAAAACTGCGTAATAGAATTGAACTTCCTTCCGGTACTATACTGAACCAACCCCACAATTCAGCATGGCATACAAACATCACTTCTTTATCTCTGTACTTCTGACTATACATAAACTTGAGTGACGAGGTTCACAATAAAAACGCAATATTCTTATGCAGGGACAAACATTTATTATCTGTACACTCTTCATTGCCACTGTCTTTCATTGGAGTTAACGTAGATAACAAGATTGCTGGTTCCATTTGTTTTTACTACATTTTAACTGTTACAAATAAGTCATTATTGCAGAACAAATTACAAACTTAGAGCTACAGACTCATATATGCCGGCCTTGTGAAATAAAAATTACATTCATAGCTTAGTGAAAAAGACGATTTGGTGAATTATAGTTACACTAAACGCGTTTTGCCAGGGAGAGCAATCGGTTGTATGTATAAATAATCAAGAATATATAATAAGTTTCATAGTAATCAAAACTAATTAATATTTATTCTAGTAAATTTTCACTATAGCAGCAGCTTCTGTAACTATATTGTATATGAATTTGTTTCCAGATTCTGATACCCAGCAGAACTTCTCGTCAGTCTTTATTGTGGAAGATGTTAAGCTTATTAAAATTAATGCCTGATCAGTTAATGAGATAACTAATACCATTCCAAGAGGTTCTCTGAGGTCGCAATAATGAATGCTAAGGTAGCATCTAATAGAAACCCTTCTTCTTCTCTCCCACGCCGTCCCTCTGGTGACCAGAAACCACGCATTGTAGAGCCGGAGCCTCAGCCGGTGAGTCGTACGGCCTGAGTCACTTGCTGCGATATAAACGCCCCGCTGAGCTCTCAAGTTTTGTCGACTCTTATCAGTATGACTCGAAACGCTTCACCCCGCATTCCTTGCCATATTTAAACGAACCAATCCGAATCCATAATATTATTATTTCAACCTATTATTTGATCTTATGTTGATATTAAAAAGGTCTCAGAATAAATGGTTTTTACGTCATATTACACTATAAATAAATAAATAAATCTAACGATTGAGTTAATAAACGTTTAAATAAAACCTCCATTTCCAAAATAAAGGTCGTGAAGTTTTCTATGGAGTAAAAGTATTTCGGTAGCCTAACCGAAGTTAGCAATGTACGACACTCTAAACCTCTTTGCAGTGCGTTGTACGGCAACGTGTTGCGCGTGATGAATCATCATCTGTATAAAGTAACGCTTTATCGTAAATAATTCGGTAGAAATTACTGCAATAACTTCCATATTTTGAGTGTTTTTGTTACAGAAACATTCGCAGTATTTTACGGAGTAGTGGTCTAATTTACTGGTAAGTTGTGGTGCCTTTGACCTATTACATCTTATTTCACGGGCGCCAATCGTTCGCTTCATTCGAGATGGTTTCGTTGAGCCAGTATATACCATCAATTTCTGATAACTTATAGATAGTATTCGTTGTCGTCTTTTCCGCACGCAAAAGTTCTTCACAGTCAGTCCTGGAAATAGCATTGCGCGCATAAAAACTAGATTACATTGGCAAACCTTCATCGGAATAATAATAATGACACAGCCTATGAGGCATAATTATTTTCGTTTACATTTTTTTCGTGTAGTTTGATTCAAGACTTTTTCGAGCACTTCTATTCACAGTACACGATATACTTTTAAATAATCTGCATAATTTTTCTACAGGAAAGTGGATGTGGAATGCTGGTTGCTAGGCATTAATTTCCAAATTTCACAATCTCTTTCAAATTTATTATAAACTAATTACTCATAATGGAACCGCAAAACATCCAACGCCATTTCACGTATAATTGGCCCATTGACGTGTACATATTGCATTTATTAAATTATTTCGTTCGCTATGCACTTGAAATAAACTTTTTGTTGAATACTAATGTGATCTGGGTTACTTGACTAGTCGAAGCACCAGCTAGGCTAGCTTAATCGTCTCCATAATTAAATTCAAATTTTTGATAATAATTGGTCATCACTTTATAATAATAATAATTATTAATTTTAGTCAATTTGATCAATCCCGTCTGTGCTTCGTAATAAATTTATTTCTATGAAGCTGAATTTGTTAATTATTATTGCAATAAGCTTACCTCAACAGGACTGTAGGACTCACCAGTTGTTAGATGAGTAATAGGATGTAGGCAAAAATTGCAGTTTGCATTGTATCAACGTTGATGATACCATCAACGCATTCGTTGGTGCACTGCCTCGTTAGTTCAACCAACCTGCAAGGTACAAAGCTCCAAGAAGGATTGCACTGCACGTTAATCCTGTCATTGTTTTTGTCACAATAGTTCATGGTAGATATAAAGCGTGCAGAGTGGAGACGAATTTCTTAACTAACGTGTTTTCCATTAGATTCGTTGGCCTAGATTTTCTAACACCAACCGGACTGTTCTTAGGGAACGCATGTGAGTGTGGATAGGAAGCCTGGCTCGAAACCTGCACTGGACACGGCAAGTATGGCTCATCGAAGAAAAAATAATATTATCAACCTCGAATTAAATACAATAAATAATACAACAGAAGATCAACGTTATCCTGGAAACACACTCACACAAGCTCATGACACTGATTCCGAGGCTCAAATTAAAGATTCGTCACGACCACGCACATTCCAGTCAGAAAGGCGCAAATCAAACCAGTCACATGAGAATAAATTCGCTGCGATTGCGTCACTGAAAGAGAACGAAACAAAAAACCCGCGCTCGATGTCTCTTCCAACGATGAATAAACTCCCTCCACAACTCATCCTCGCTACAACAGCCCTCGCACATCCCGAGGACGATGCTAGAGGCAGTCCTACTATCCTACCTGATATCCTGGAGACGTTGGAGGAAGGAGATAACAGTAGAGGGTTCCGTATGTTCTTACAAAGGAAGCTCAATCCTCAGGTATAGTCGAGCTCGTCTGTTCTCGCCGTTGTCGCTTCGTCGATGTGAACAACACACTCGCTTCTCATGTGGGTAGTCTCTGTAACTTTGAGGTCGATGTAAGTGACTTAACTTAACTAACGATCAGAAAGATGCTTGGTTGTATTGTATTTAATTCTAAACGGCTTTTCGTGAGTGGATGCAGTAAGTCGAGAGACAAGAAAAGGTGGAGTTAATTTTAATTATAACATAAATGCACATTTTCCATGTGCAACACTAAATTTTTCTTTTCCAGAGTAATGTCTGTGAAATGGATTCTTCTAAACTCCTTCGCCTTTATTATCCTAGTACTACATGCTACTTGGTGTTAAAATTATTGTTTTAAAATTATCTTCTTCAAATCGTAACACCTTTCTGCAGTAAAAGCTTGTAAATAATAACTGGAACGATATATTTCTTCTCTGACAGGTTCTAATTGTCTTCAGCGCTTGGTTCATGCATAAAAGCTTAACCATTTCTGCATCTCTATAAAATCTACTTATTATTCAACACGGTGACCTGGGAAATGGGTTTGCTTCATATAATATTGTGAATATCGATCGATTTCAGTTTGAGAACGACATATGTCCGCCGGAATTAAAATTACTCATTTCACCGTAGCAAACTCATTTATTATTCCATTGATTTCCATGTCATAGGATACGACCCCGAAAATCGAAATATCAGCGGACAAGAGAGGTTCTCTTGCCCCTGTTTCTGGCCCCTCGAGCAGACGAGGTTCCCTCATACCCCCTGAAGATGCCGGGGGACGTCGACCCTCGCTCATCATACAAGAGGAGGTAAGCCCTTAATTAGATAAAATTGTTTTGATAGGAAATTTGATTGGTAAAATATCTGCGCAAGTAGTTCATTTCAGTCGTTATTATATAATTTTACGCGCTCGGGAAGTGACGAGGAAAAAATTTATATTTTACTGAAAAATACCATTACACATTCAATCGTAATATTTTATATTCCGGTTTTCATGAGTAGTTTTATACGTAACATCCTTTCGCTGTGAATACAAGCGTATTAATTCAATAATATATTATATAAGAGAGCTAGATTTTGGTCTGTGCTCTGAGCTTCTGACATCGAGCGAGCTCTTGAAAAGTAAGTTTTGAAGTAGATATAGTTATGGGATTTAAAGTATTTCTTTGAAGCCTTCAATCTATGCTGCACTTCAATCTTCAAATAGATTAGAAAATTTAGATTCTTCCCGTACTGTCCTTTAATTGTGCTTCATTATCAATTGGGACATTTGACTAAATAGTTCAATATTAAAATCAGCTTATAGATTTACAATAAATTCACGCTAGGAGGCGAATGTGTTGATAGTCTCAAGCTGTTCATAAATTTCTATGATACATGCAGGACAATATTCATAAATTCAGTTTGCTAAACATTTTACCGGAATTTTAATAGATTTTACTACGTACGTGTACAGACCCTAAGATTTTCTCATCTTCTTGAGTGTGTTTATTATTTATTATGTTTATTCAGTATCTTTTCTATGAATAATGTCAAGTTAGATGCTCCCCTTTACATGTGCATTCCCTATTGAAACATTCCCCGAATATTCTTTTATGTCCCCTTCAGCCTTCATGTTCAGTGCATGCGTGATGATAAACTCAGCGTTGGAATATCTTCCAACACTAGAATTTCTTATAATAATTAAAAAGTTTCTTCCCAATTAAACAGTAAATTTGAAATAAATAATGTATTTTGAATAAGATCGTTCATCCGTGAATAAATAAAATTTTGGCTCCGAATTGAAATTAAAGTAGATGCGTTAATTTACACGACCGTCGCCGCCGCGTCGCTTTTAAATCCAATGGAAATACGAAAAACCGTTAAATAAAATCCGACATTTAACTTATGATTGAGTGACGCCGCCGACAGCGTATTCCGGCGTCTCCACGCGTGTCTACCACGAGCGAACTTTGAAGTAGTGCTGCGTCCGGCCTTAATTAATCAAGATTATTTTAAAATGCTATAAAGCAATGACGCGCGCATAAACAAACTACTGGTCTTCCAATAATGTCTTATTTTATGGTCACAATTAAGCTGATAATTAGAATCAATTAAGCAGATATTTTTATAACCTATAGGAAGATGTGCGCGGACCAAATGTATTAAATAATAAAGTAATTAATTTTTGATTCAGTATTTATGGAGTATTAAGGTAAAGGTTCACAGTCGTGGTTTCTACAGGTGTGATAATTTACAGTTGAGACTGTGAAGGGCAAAAGAATTTCAAAAGTGCGTAGAAAATTTATAATAATTTTTGTTCAACCCAAATGTATTTCATCTCAATTGGTTCGATACGTGGAAAATAGAATTTCCCTAGAGCGGGACATATAATTTTTATCTTGAAAAAGTTACACACCTTTGCGCGTATCTTGGCAAATTAAAAATTGTCAATTTTTAATTCTTCCGTGCAAAATTTGGGAGTATATATCTCAAAATAAAAAATAGACTCAAAATTTCTTGTTATTGTCCATTACTGCGTCGTTGTCATGTAACAGAATTAAGATAATTTCTTTGTAATTAACATTTTCTAAAAAAAATCATGTCTCTTGGTTATCTTGATTGATTTTATGAATGTTCGATCAAAATTATACTGTTACAAAGATACAACGTAAGCTTTTGCTAAAAAACCACAAATTGTTTATCAGAATAGGGGCTATAGCAATTTTAGTGGAAAATCACGACTGTGAACCTTTGAGAGTTCGAGACCCAGGCTGAGTTCTAAATGAATCCAAAACTGCGATACGCGTTTCTTCGCTATCTCGAAATCCTTTGCCCCCTTTTAATTCAGCTCCATACGTGAGTTTATTGAATAAATCCGTTACAGAATATCTATTTCTGCCTCCAACAGTTATTTAAACACATGAGTTTTGCTCACATAATACTGGTTAGATTCTGAAATTTAGACCGCCATAGATCATCCCACTTAATAAAAATACAACAACCCAACATTCTCCAACTTATGAATGTAAAAAATTCCCATGATAAGTTATTTTATCCACGCGACAGGGCAAAACCCTGAAACCTGGCGAAATTTTGGAGAAGGTGAGATGAAAAAGATGGCCTTTCCGGTCATCAAATAAAGCCCATGGGAGATTCCGCCTAAAATTGTTGTCTTTTATAACACACGGCTGCTGTCGGCTATGCAGGCATCGCTTAATAACATAAATAGTCTGGTGTACATAGAAATATTCTTGCTTCTCTCTGTAGCGAAATAAACAAACGCTCACCAGCGTGCGTGGATTCTACCTATACTTTATCAAGCTCATTGTGTAGCATGCATTATGAACTTGTCGCTCTTGACGTGACATGATAAAGTATGGGTAATAAATTCTTTTGTGGGCAGTCGCCAATGTCAATAATTAAGCGCCGAAAATTGGACTTCAATATCTGACAATATCGAAAAGGGATTCGCAAAATTACTCGTCGTTAAGAAGTCCCAAGGAATGGATTTTGGAACCGAGCGTGCGCCATTTTTGATAGATACTTTTTGCCTGGCAAATGCGTCTTAACGAATAAAAGCGTTCCATAGGATTACGATTTTATAAACAGGTTTCTGCGTACTAAAATATCTAGTGTAGTTTTCAGGATTCATGTTTAAATTAATTTTTTTTACTGCGGCATGTTTATTTACTGATTACAATGCATATTCTTCTCAACTGAGGTTGTTTGACACAGCGAGACTATGCTGGATTAATGTTTAGTTTTTAATAGCAAGATTCTAGTAGTTTATCTCTTAAATAGTGAGATTAAATACAAATTCCCGGCATTCTTATTTACTTGCTTTAGAACGGCGTCAGACAAGTGCTCTTAGTCGCTTGCGTTAACCAATTTAGATGCCTTCTAGATAAAATACCATAGTTATAGTCAGTTTTAAAACTTTTTCCTTCTTTTTCAATTTTCGGTGGGATATTTTCCCCACATTTTTATGTGGAACGTAAAATGCCTGAATAAATAGCAGTGGAGAATATCATTGGTAAAAACTCATTTGCATAAGAAAACAGCAACTTTTGTAAATTCTGGGAGTTTGTTCCAATAAAATGGAGATCTTAGTACGTAATCTTCAACAAATACCATCCTTGTGTTCAGTACACGACATTATTTTGATTATGTAAACGAGTTACAATGCCGATATTCTTGCTGTTCCCTGCTGTTAGAATAGTCATAAACTTACGTGACGCACCTTACTTCTTGTTAGCATCTGTCAGTCTCTAAAAGATCGGCTTGCAATCACTTGTACCTTCATGTTTTTAAAATTGATTCATTATTTTACTTTCCACAATTTGCACTATTTTACTTTCAATTTCCCCACCATCGATGCTCTATGAAGGAAGGTGCGTGATAAACTACTATAATTCTCCCACATTAGGAAAATTTTTTTAAAATTGCCTCATTTTTACTTATTTTTGTGTGTATTTTACCTGTAGAGTGGGCGAAAATTGAGACCAGGAGAAGTGGTCGAAGAGCTCAAGGTAACGATGATAGCCCCTAGACCCTCGTGTCGCTCGCCGTGACTACGTGTTGAGATGGACTCCTCCGACACCACCTAACTGGGGACGGCCGAGCTTTTCATTCTAAAAAAACATATATTTGATCCAATTTGATTTTTCCTCTATCTTGATAGCGACTACTTTGTTATTACGCGTAATTAAAGGATAATAGGTAACCCTTTGCATTCTCGTCAACTTCGTGGTCACTTTCGAATTCACAAGAATTAACAACAATATTTTTGCATAATAGTTTTGCTTTGCATATTAGAAAAATTGTTATAAAATGAAAATCATTTTTGGTGCCAGAAAATTAAATTTTTTCCTTTATTATTTTCAATATCCGGCGTCTTTTCTGGTCGAGACACCGACTCTATTACTGTAAATCGGCTACAGGTGTCGGGGGAGTTTAGCTCAGTTGATGTTGTTACGTGCGCTCATTTGTACGGTGAGCGCCCGCAACCGAAGTGCCTTGTGACTGCGACATCCTAAGCCTGGAACTGCAATCCTACGCACCAAAGAATTGAATCATACATGAATTAAATGTTAGCAATTAAAATAATTAAAATTTAAATGCAGAATAGTCGTCAGATTAATCTTTATTTTAAATTTTGATTACAATGAATTGTTACTTTTTCAATTTTGATTCAGCATTCTCGTATAATTTGAATTTATATCAGATTTTCATACGGTGGGGGGTTGTTTTGTGCCAGGCTTATGGAGACATTGCCATTGCCTTCAATGTCGTGTACTGGTGATGTCGTCGCCTATTTGTTCATTACAGGACTACTTGTCTACGTAGCTGGAACTTTTATTATGTCGTCAATGAATTAAACAATTCAATAAACGTATAATTGTCCTAAACATGACCGTCGACTTGTCGTACATGTGCCTCGGTGGATGTGTCTGTTTTTCCTGCATGGAAAACCGCTCTCGTGACGTGCCCTCAGTGTTGCGCAGCTGTCCAAGCCTCATAGAAGGAAAAGCTTCGTCCTTCATCAGTATCATTGTCGTATCAATCGTGCAATTCGTACGTGACACCACAAACCTCGCTTGAGATGTCTCGATGTCGTTTACGTTTTATTGTCCTGTTTCGTTTCCGTCCATTATTTTTTCGTAATGTGGTATTTTTTGTAATATTTTCATGTTAAATTTTTCCTATGTCGCTAATTTTATTTGATGTATCTCCACTTTCAATAATTTTCTATTTATTATTTATCCACACGCTCTTAGAGAGCGAATATATTTCAGTGTCTCTAAATCATAATTTAATCTTCGCTTAGTCTTCCTTAGTTGTTTCTGTTACAGTTCACTATTATCTCTCATTGATATTTTCTAATTGTTAATTTTCTGGTTAAGGTGTTATTTTATTTTTCTCGCTCACTTATCTCTCGCTTTTTTCATTTCATTTATTTGACATTCATAGCGATCTAATTTCTTGGCATCGTGAGCGAAGGGTTTTTCTCTTTAATCAAGTAAAAATTTCGAATGACCTTAAGGAAGAGTTTGCACATGTACGCCAAGGCATTAACTGACGTGGTTCTCTATGCGTTCATCAGGGGGGCAAACTTAAGCCTGGCGAAAGCGTTACTGAAGTGAAGGTGAGATGAAAATGTTATTATTCCGATCGCATCCAGTTTGACTTCGCGTTCTGCGCATCGCCCTTCGAGTTATTCATTAATGATACATAGCAGCACGCTTTGCGATGACAGCTAAACGAAATCTGTTTGGGATTTGAAATAACGAATGTTCGGTTCTCGTCTACGTGTTGTCTCGATCCCGATCAGTGAATCGTCGAACTTAATTAGCAGATCTATAGTTGTCGCCGTGTGCACGCGAGTGAAAGTGTATGTCTTAGCTCTTCACAACTGTCCGTTTCAATTTCCGTAATTTTAAGGTTGATTCTTGGAGTGCAAGCAAAAGTTTTCTGATTTTGTCGCATGTTTTCCTGAAATACAATATTTCATGCCAGGGTGAAGTTGTTCGAGAGTGACTCGTTAAGACCAGTATGTTTTAAGACCAGTATGTCTTTAGTGTTCCGTGTCACAGGATTCGTGAATGTTGTGCAGTGACAGGCACCTACTGTATCAAGTCCAGCAAACTATTCACGTTCTCCTTTTAATAATTTTAACCGAGATTTTTTTAGATCACTGCACGTTCTCAATATTTTTATCCACATGCATTATATCCACCACAGCCATTCATTTTATTCATGTCATTTTTCATCTTCCCCTGGATTACTTCTGCTTCCTCTATTTTTTCTGTATTTCTGACACTTGCGGATCAATAAAGTTGCATAACGCGTTGACACTGAAAAAAAAATTTGATTCCACTGTTTAATCCAAAAACAATGACGCTATGACGGATTACGTTCGTGGCAACAGCAAATAAGCCAATCACAATAACCAATTCCCCATCGTTTTTATGCGATTCTCTTAACAATGACCATATTATCTAAGGAAATCCACGCTTCTATTAGTCCTTTTCCCAGAATCATTCATTGCCACGACTTTGAATTTTCAATTTTGTGCAACTCTGATCCGCGTAAAGTCTGAACTTACATATGGTCGGGCCAGTGATTTCACACAATTTTCGTATACATGCCTTACCTTCACTCATTAACATCATTTAAAATCCTCCACTGGCATTTAAGCTTCAAGTTTTTCCTCCATCTCCGGCGAAAAAACATGAATTTTTTTTAACTTCTGTGCCTAAATCACGGAAAATTCCTACACTAAGCAATCCATCCTTGTGTTTCGATGCCACATTTTCTGCAGATCAAGCTACAGTGATTCATGTTTTGCACTATTTTGGAGGGTACTTTTTTACCCCAATGTCTTTTTTTCATTCCTTACCAGAAACATTTGCGACCGGGAGAAATTCATGACGATGAGATCCAGGTCAGAAGGAAATTTTGGAAGTAGACCTGCTCTCCGTTCTTCATAGGTTTATTATTTTCTGAATTTGCCTCGCTTACTCAAATTTTTCACGCTGATTCCCTTTTACTGATGCTCATTTTTGCTTCATCACATATGCAAGCTTAACAAGTCTAAGGCGGCGGTTTGATTATACTCAGCCATGATGTTTGAAGGCTTGAACCCTCCATATACTTCAAAATTATCCGACATTTCTTCAATTATTGCACCATCTGATCCGTTCATATTGAATTGGGACAATAAAACTTGTCTTGAATGAAAATATTCGCCGATTTTTAAGAAAAAGTTGCGGTGCTTGAGTTTTCAACTGTAACTCCCTTCTTGATACAAAATTTATCGACAGATGTACGGAAATTTGTAATCTTGTTGAAGTCTTGATTGACGAACATTAACAAATTCAACCTTATATATGTTAAGACTCATTTACAGATGTTATAATTTGTAGTTTTCGTTACCCAACTGTGAAAAAAATCAATTTTGCTCAATAAACCAGGTTAACGGAAGTTTCCAGTACATACATTTTAAGTGCAAGTGCAGAAAAGCTCCTTGACTTGATTTTAGTTTGTGAAGAAATTTCTCTCGTTAATTAATAAATGAAAGTATATTCGCAAAAACGTTAGTCTCTGTTGTTGCCGTTAGTCTTTTTGTACCATTTACATTAATAAAAGCTGTAAAAAAAAGTCTGCCAAGCAATACATTTTATGAAAGTACTTTTATTTGTCATGCTCTGAAGTTCAGGTATTTGTGATCGGAAAATCATGGCCAATAACCCTTCCTGCTCTTCCTGTTTCTGACAATGCACCGCTATTCGAATACTTAATACATGTTCATTTAACCTTCATCCGCTAAATCTCCATGCCTTTTAATCATGATTCACTACATATACATTTATATTCGTATCTCATCCATACCCATGCTACAGTTTTTCCTGGTACTTATTCATTTAATTTTTGCGTGCATGTCTTTTATCAGTTTTGTTAACAATCATCGCCTTTTTGATGTGCAATGACGCTTCTACTGAGGTGAGTGGAAACCTTGGAAGCAAATTTTAGCAAATTTTTCAAGAAATAATATTTTAAAATCGTAAATTTTGATTCAAAACATTATTTTAAGCTGAACAATTTTCTCTTATATGGCTAATTTTAACGCTACTGTGATGAGAATAATTTTATATATTTTATCTATCATATTAGACCAAACTTTTGGCACATGAAATATTTTTTACTAACCTTAGAACAATTTTAATATTTTGTCAAAATAAAATTTCATTCCAATGTAATGTTTCTAATTTATTTATTTCATCCCCCTTCGAACCTTCTTCCTGACCTGCACCGAATTCCATGGACACTGCATCCTGAACCTCCTGGCCGAACTCGTCCTCGACCGCGCGTCGTGCTACGGCTTCGTCTTGGCATCCATCATATGAAACTTTAATGGCTACCAATCATTGAGAACTCAATCTTAAATTCTGCTTGAGGTTTACTCACATTTCTTCGATACAAATAACCTACGGCTCGATTCGTCATGAAACACAATAGGGCCGCCGGCGTGCCAGCACCGACAGACGAGGCTCCGAGGCGCCCACTGCAGAAGATGAGAACCGCATTGACAAGCCCTCCAGCCCGCTGACGCCCGTCGGCAACCCGGGCCCTCCAGCCATCGTTGATGTGCAGCTCAAGTACAACGCTGTGGAAGGTGCGTTCCATTATTAATCATGTGATAACAATTACATTTAGGTTCAATTATATGGAGTGTCTGAGTCTGCACCAATTCGCATCCGCTTACCCGGTCAATTAATATTTTTTATGATAGCATTTACCATTAAAAATGAGACCATCATGATCTTAGTAAAAGAATCGCTCAGTTAAATTTTATAAGTTATCAATTCGCTTTACATTTTCGATTTAATAAAATGAGCTTACTCAACGATTTTCTTTTCGCGTGATTTTTGGTGAAAGTCAGAAGGAATGAATTGTGAAAATTGAAATCAAATAAAATCTTTTGTGAAAAAGAAAATGATTGTGAACCATCGCGGTTGCAGGGTCTAATGGCTACATCGATCTCATCGTGGAGGGCAACTCGGTGCCCAAAGTCAAGTTCTTCAAGGGAATCATGGAAATCGTGGAAAGTGGCAGGTATAAAATTCACACCGACGGCGCGACCAACACCGTCACGCTCTGCATCCGCAAGACGAAGGCCAACGACGAAGGCGTATACAAGGTCATCGTCAGCAATGAACATGGCGAAGACTCCGCTGAGATGGAGCTCTACGTCTCTGGTGAGTGCTCACCTGTGTGAAATGATATATTTGATCCGGTCTCTACGTCTCTGGTGAGTGCTCACTTGTATGAATTGATATATTTGATCCGGTCTCTACGTCTCTGGTGAGTGCTCACTTGTATGAATTGATATATTTGATCCGGTCTCTACGTCTCTGCGGTGAGTGCTCACTTGTATGGATAATTGATATATTTGATCCGGTTACACTGTGACTTGTTGCAATGTAGCAGTTGTAATCTATGCTAATTATAATGTGAGTATTATATTATTCATGCAGATTCAAGTGGCATGGATTTCCGTAGTATGCTTAAGAAAAAGAAGTACGCAAAGTGGAAGCAACAGCAAGAAAAGGAAGAGGTCGACCTCAAAGAGGTGGATAAAGATCCTAAGCCAGCGCTCAAAAAAGTTGAAAGGGTGAGTGTTATTAAATTATTTAAGTAAAATCCTGCTATTTTAGTGGTAATTTTTAATAACATAAATATCACATACTGGTCTTTGAATTCACATTTTTTTCCTTAACCTTGTATACATTTTAATACGTACTTTGCTTAAACTTCATTTTCGGATCAAACAGTGAACGACTTTACTTCAGTGGACTGCGTTGGATGAATGGAATTCGCCTCATTCAGGTGTTCTGAACCACACTTATTTTTCAGGTGCAGGCCTTTTCCAATTATTAAATTTAATTCAAGCTTATTTAAGAAGATCTCCTGATCGAATTTATGAAAGATTTTCACCGAACGTCCGCACTAGCGTCATTGATTGGTGTAATACGGATAAAAAAGTGTTTAGCTTATAGCAGGTCATAAAAAATTCACGAGTCAAAAGGTGGCCTCGCATTACCCAAACTAACTAATTGCCCAGTCCCCTCGAAATATTCGGGTAAACAGTCTATTTTGTCTATCAAATCGTGATATCTGAGGCTGCTTGATTGCTAAACTATTAGTAAACAGTGTTAGGGAATAACATTAGTAGTCCCACGGCAACAGAAGTGGAAACCTTGGAAGCAAATTTTAGCAAATTTTTCAATAAATAATATTCTAATATCGTAAGTTTTGATTTAAAACATTATTTTAAGCTGAACAATTTTCTCGTTCATAGCTAATTTGAACGCTTTTGTGATGAGAATAATTTTATATATTTTGTTATTTTGTCTATCATATTAGACCAAACTTTTGGCATATGAAATATTTTTCACTAACCGTAGGACAATTTTAAGCTTTAGGATTAGTCGAAGACCGTCTATTATCGTTTTCAAGAGCCCAAACAAACTCATGTTTTTGTACTATATGGTGGAGGCTTCATTCTTGTCTACGCATCGATCTCAATTTGTGAGTACATACTACACAGTCACGAGACCAACGATGTTTCCTGGAGTCATTAAGCTGCTCTCGTTTAGGATCTCTGCAGTTGGGACTACCGCCCCCCCGATCGCACCAAAGAACGCAAACCTTCTCTTGCTGAAATCATTCCTGACTGGCCCACGCTACTCAATGTCAAAAAGAATAAGGTTTTATTTTTGATCATCTCGCTTGCGCTCACAGGACAAAAATGCGTCATTGTTAGTTGGGTCATAACTAAGATGAAAATATATTTGACCCGGGCTCTTAACATGACGATCGATGTATTTAGCAAATTAATTTATAGTTTGTTGTACTTCGCATGTTTGTGTATCGTCAGGTGTATCGTAACATTTTAAAATATATTTTTACTGTCTCATTTATTCTATGTTAAATGAATCGCAAAACATTCTGAGATGAACATGTAGCAGTTAACTCTTATTTCTAATAAGACAAATCGTATATTCTCATTTGAATGTATTTTAGTTGTTATATGATCCTTGCAAAGTGTAAAAAGTACACACCGGGACGATGTTCCTTGATTAAAAAATTTATCTATATGTTCTTTTATATTCTTTCTGCCCACGTGGACTAGCCTTCACTATTCACCTGTTTCGAGGTCATTCATCGTTGAGCTTCATACGTGACTGACTGAACGCTGCTAAATTGCGAATCGACCTTGTGGGTGACCGAAATTCTAGAATTCTGTAAGATATTTTAACTTTCTTCTGTGTTAACATGTGCAGCAAAGCTGTGTAAATATTTTCTATACTGTTGCGTTGAAACACAACCTGTTGGCATGCACACGCAAATTAATTCTCAATCAAATGGAATGCATTCACAATCTGTTGACATGCATACGCAAATTAATTCTTAATTCGATGGAATGCATTCACAACCTGTTGGAATGCATATGCAAACTAATTGTTAATTCACCAGAAGGAATTCAAGGATTTTCATTTATGTCCTAAATGTATTACCAGCACCTTCACCTATCGCTTAACTCATTGCAAGAACACACTTGGTAATAATATTATTTTCTTGATGTATTTTTCCTGCAGCTGGAACAACAAGGTTGGTATTTATTCATGTATTTACAGCTCTTAATTCTAAGGAGCGAGTCGATTTCGTTAATAGATATTAATCCAATTTATTTATGCCACAAAATTGTTATGTCCATCACATCAACGATTTTTGATAACTTCTCGCCTGAAGTGTAACTTGATTAACAACGTTAATAACTTATTGTAATTATCCATTAATGTAATAACTTATTGCTATGCATTATTCACAGAAACAAGAGTCATGGACGAAGCCTCTTATTGATCAAACAGTGAAGGAAGGCAAGGACAAAGTGGCCAAGTTCGAAGCCGAGTTTTCCCGCAAGGATTCCAAGGCTAAGTGGTTCCTCAAGAAAGATGTAAGACCTGGTGTTTTATGTTGCAGTCTAGATGATTTGTTTAATTTCCTATAAGTTGAAATTATTAATTCATCTAAACCTGAAGCAAGCAATCTGTTATATTATTTGTAGTTCAGAATTCATGAATATATATACAGAGACTGACTCAAGTTTTGGGTTAATTATTTGCGAATTGAACATCAAATGGAAGTGAAGCTGCAAATATCCTTGCAGATATTATCTGCTTTGAGTTTTCGCTAGATCAAAATTATTTTCTTTTTAGATGAATTCCGATGTAATGCTTTTCAACGCGAGCTTTCCAGCTCTATTTTAGAAGTGCTCCAGCTCTATTCAACTTAAATAACGGCAAAAAAGATTGTTTATAATTACAATAGAGCTCAGAAAGCTGATACGAAGATTTTTTGTAGGAAATCTTCAACGACTCACGCCACAAGATCACGATGGTTGGCACCACACACACCCTCGTGATCACCAAGCCAGAGCAACAGGACATGGGCCGATACTCGGTCGAGTGCATGGGCATCTCCTGCAACGCTGTGCTCACCGTTGAAGGTATTTATATTTATCTGTTGTTAGAAATTTATTGGTTAATAAAACGTACAGTATACAGTTTTGTTTTCCCTTACAAAATACAGTTTATTCACAGTATAAAATTTCTAAATTATACATGTTTTGAGCCATTTTTCATTATTTGGTTTACGTTTTATGTCATATTAAAATATTTTCGTGTAGGAACGTCGATTTATAAATCTGTTTTCGAATTTCTCTGACGACTAAAAAATTCTTCAGAACCGGATCCAGACTTCAAATTCGTTCGTCCGTTGCCAAAGAAAACCGCCGGTTACACCACGAAGGACATCGAAATGGAAGCTCAGACGAACTCTCACAAGGCCATCGTGCACTGGTTCAGAGGAGAGGAGAAGCTTGAGGTGAGCTCTTCGATTTAGAGGATACTAATCCCAAGATTTTACAGAATTATCGTAATAAATTCTTAGCATGATTATTTGGATGGAAATCAAGTTGTTCTCTTCATTAGAAATTCATTAGATACATTCAGAAATATTTCTCATGAAAACAATTGGCGCTGCAATGCATGAAGCGTCATGTTTGTGCGCTGCTTAGTTTTTCTATTTACGACTCTGTATGCTTTAATGTATTGTAATAAGTAGCTTTTATTGTATTAACTTGACATTCACCAAAAATTAACTGTTAGCAGAAAAAGCGTCGAAATTATTTATTTGTTTTTATATATTATCTATATATATATAATAATATATATATTATATTATTACGATGGTTATACAGTGTAAATACTGTCGCGGGAGACAAGGAGACATCGATGCTTACGACGACCTGGATAATCAAGCTTGTTCTACCTCGAGCAGGGGGAATGAAGATTTATTTCCCTCTGTTTCTGATGGCTCTAGAGCCAAATATTATAAACTTTCAGATCCGGGCATATCATGTTAATTTATGGCGGTAAAGTGTTAATTCAACGTAAAAATTTCTTTTTCCTGCTGCGGAAATTCAGTGAATTTTCCAATAAAAATTACTACCTAGACGATTGTCATCTGTGGGAATTTTAAAGCTTTTCGTGATATAGTTGTTACAAAATAAATTAACAAAATATTAATGTATAAAAACCATCCATATTTGTTGCAGGAGAACGAAAAGTACAAGATGTACAAAGACATGACGGGCACAGTTCGCCTCACCGTCTGCAACGCCACAAAAGAAGACAAAGGCAAATACTCGGCCAAGATTTTCAAGTGTCCCAAGGAGGTGTGCGAGACGACGCTAAAAGTTGAAGGTTCGTAAATCAAAAGACTCGGAAATTTAGGTGCTATGAAAGCTGTATTCATGTTTCAAAATTGTGTTTTTTTAGATAATTCAACGAGACTGTACGGAAGTAGTGCAGTGTATTTCCTTTTATATGGATGGTTGAAATTTATCATTAGGACGTATGCATCCATCGTACGTGGCTTTCATTTGCTATATTGTATACCTTTTCTTTGGCTGGTCATGTTGACGTGGACAAATTATCGCGAAGTTCATCATATAATTGAAATAAACTAATACTGATTCACGATATTGATTTAAATCAGATATTATTAATTGTAAATTGTTGTAATTCTATTGCTATTGTTCAGACCAACCGTTCAAGTTCACGAAGCAGCTCAAGTCGAAGACCGTCATCGAGAACCACAAGGTGATCCTAGAGTGCGAGGTGGACGAGGCCGAGGCTCCCGTCACCTGGTATCTCGGAGACCAGAAGATCGAAGCCGACAAGTCGTAAGTCTTTTGACACGTATTACTCTTATGATCTTTTCGTTCATTAGACGAGTTTTAACCGCGGAAAAATTCAAATGGCTAATGTAGGTTGAGTTTACTCAGGTGTTAATGCCTAGCGTAACTTTAAAAATGCACAAAAAAAGCCATTAAAAACTACAATGTAATTAACAATATATAATATAATTTACAAGTAGTTACTGCGGGAATATAGTGAAGAATGATAAATATTATTATTACCTAGCAATGAGAGCAGTGTAGGATGGTGACATTCCTCATAGAAATGATGAATAAATCTGCATTTTAAAGTTCGATTACCATTCTATTACAGTTCGTTGCATTTAATTTGTGTTGTTCAATGATGCAAAATCAGTTCGAGGCAACGATGGATAAGCTCTTGAGAGCGGAGTTGCTGCAACTGTGGCGTGACCACTGCTAGACTACCGATACTTTCAGTGTTAAGAATTTATGAAGCAGAAAATTTTCTGTAAAGCTTAGAGATATCAAATGAGACAGAGATGTTGTCTCTCGCTTACCTGTTGTAATAAATGCTGGAAACTTCCTTCGAGTATACCAGTGAAAAATAATGTAATTTGTGGGCTCTGCAGTTATACTTTGGTAAAATATTATTAATATCTAAGACATATTACAGCTAAAAAAAGAAGCAAAAGTGTGTCATTCCCAACTTGATTCTAATTTGTTAGGTATTTTTTTGTGCATGATTCAAAGTGTGTTGAAACGTGTAAAATTTTCTTGATTACAATGTTGTGTTGTCTATAATATACATGCCTCAGTTACGAGTCCCTGATATTGTGGTGTCTGTAATTTAACTCAATTACGCGCCAGAAGAAATAATTACGATGATAATAATAGAAGAATTAGGACGATTATAATAGATTTATAAAATTTGGTGTTTACTGAAGATTCCCAATAACACGTTGTACTTCTCACAGGGGAGATATCACGCACTTGTTTGAGGACAAGAGGTAACGGGTGTCATGTTGGCGCCAACACCACGGGCAAACGCCTCCTCGTTCTCTATGTCTAAACTACCAACCAATAGTTTATCAAAACTATTTAATCATAATTATTATTCGAAATATCGTATTGATAATTCTGGCCTATTTAAAATTCGAATTATTGGTGCCAGGTTTAAAAATCGGTAAATTAATTTTCTGTCCCAACGGCCTCTCTGGCATTTGTCAATCGAATCACTTTTGGAGACATATTACCTATTGCAATATGCCAACAGTTATAAATAAAATATCCCCATCATAAATCAGTACAATACTACTTGCCAAATTTCCTTCAGATTGCAACTCGAAGATATGCATTCGCCCAAAAATTCATGGCAAACTCTTTGTCTGCACGGCGAGGCTGAGAGAGAGACGTCGTTACCCAAGTGGTGTTGGACGAGCGAGCTGTGTTGAGGGTGCAACTCTCGCACGCTCTTACATTTCTTTCCCTGTACATCCCTCTCTTAAAATATTTCATACGCACGCCACTTACGTAGCAGCTCGAACCATGCACATTTTGCACCTATATGGTTTTTGTTATTTGAAGAAATATCATTGCACAATTGATGTGACCGTGAAAATAAGTTCATCTTGGTCATTCGTTTTTTTAGTAAAGCGAATCTTATTCCATCAGCTATATTAATTTAAAACTGGATACAATTTCCTAATTAATTGTGAATATTCCAAAATTTAATATAACATCAGAAATGTGAATTTTACAAACCATTCACATTTAATGATTACGAGCAATGCTTCGTTCGTTGGCGATGTGTGGTAGATATTCTTTTAATTGAGGAATGATAGTTTTTGCATCGTTAAAAGTGCTATTATTTCCATTATTGTAATAATGCACACTATTTTTTACCCTTCTCAGAACAGTGGAGCATCACTGGGTATTATTTCCTTGGTTTAAAATGTAGCTTTAATAACTCAATCTTCCTCTCCTGTTATCGAGGTACTCTTCCCCTAGTCATTACCCTGTCTTGGTGCGTTTAAGTCGAAAAGTTCGTTTACTGAATCCGTAAAATGTTTCATAACGCAGTACTGAAATCATATAGTTATTTCTTTCCTTATTTCCATATTTGATAATCTAATATTCCTCTACGAGTAATAATGATTCATGTAGCCTTTTTGGTGCATAAAATATGAAGAATTCTTTATGAAGTTTCCCCTATGTTGGTGAATGCCAAATGCAAGCTACTAGATATTAGTCATCAAGTTTATGATGATGTTTTGTTTACACCGAGTGCTGCGTTAGTAAGCATGGATGTAGCTTAAATTTTTTTAGTCTTAAATTTAGATCACACGGAGCGGCAACAGAAAGTCGCAGTTCGTACAAATTTTATTAGAAAATACAATTTTTGGAGGGACGATCACGCGTCGATCATCAATCCTTATTTGCCTTGGTTGCCTTGGAGAACCTCGCTTAGCCCTGGCGAAGTGAGGTTCTCAGCTTAGGTTGCAGTGGCTTCAGGAAAACATGCTCAGAAAATATGATGTTTTGTAGGATTGTTCATATTATGCTTCATATTTAAGTTCATAATATGGTTCATACGATAGTTCATTGGATGCTACACAGGATGGTTCATTAGATACTTCATGAAAGTTTGTATGTGATAGTTCATTGGATATTTCATAGAGTAGTTCATAGGATAATTAAGTAGACGTTTCATAGGGTAGTTCATAAATCCCTTCGTTGGACGTTTCATTGAATATTGATTGCATAGTTCATTAGACATTTCATAGGATAGTTCATAGAAATTTCATTGGACTGGATGTATCATAGGATGGTTTATTGGATGTTTCATATGACCGTTCATAGGTTACTTCCCTCATTTTTTCATAGGATAATTCATAGTCCACTTTGTTGGGTGTTACATAAGAAGTACATTGCTAACTTGGGATTGGCTTGCAATACGCGCCACGCCAGTTACCCCTGCGTCTTGGCTGATAAGTTGGATGTTCTACGTCGATTTTTCTCGAATTTACATTTCTATAACAACTCCCCATATCTATTTGTCTAACGTATTTAGCTCTTTATTCCTTACCTGATAATTCCCGCTAGTTACTATTTATTTATTATATGCTCTTGAAATAGGATTATTAGCTCCCTCCGTTTCTATTTCTGTCTCATCAATGATCTTTCCTTACAATCAATGGCTTCTAAGACTTCTTGCACGCGCATCAACTTCAAATGGGTCTCCGCTCTCACTAATACGGCTTTATAATTACACCATGTAATGCCAATACAATTTAATGAACTATGATCGTACGTGGAATTGCGTTGCAAGATTTCCGATGCCCTCACAAGCGTACAGCGCAAGCCTCGAAGAAGTGAGAGCAAAGAAATCAAGCGCGCTCTGAATACCGATCAATGTTCATCGAATTTAAAATCCTTAATCTTTTGCGTGAAGCCAGCTTTTTTCCAAGCACAATCATGGCTTCCATTTCCAAAATGATAAAAATAAATGTATGTCTGATAAGAAACCATGACACAGAGCAAGCACGATTACTTCGAAACATTTTAATCGATATTCCACTGATGACCTAACCATGGTTTGTGTGACGACAGCGTGAAGATGCTCACCGATGGCCGCAAGCGTCAACTCGTCTTCAAGAGCATCAAGATGGGCGATGCCAACCACTACACGTGCAAGACTAACGCTGACGAGACAACATGTGAACTCATTGTCGATTGTAAGTAAACGTAAAAAGTGCACCTCATCCAGCATGTAGGCAGCTCTTCGCCATTGGCAATGTTTACACAAATTAGACGTCGATACAGCTATTTTTATCATAGACATTTCGCTACTAGCGTTTTTGTGTGACTGGGAAGCATGGGCAGAAACTTGATTTTATGCAACTATCACGATTTTATGCAAGACTTGAAAAACAATGTACAAAATCTCAGTTGAAGCTCATAAGGCTTTATTGCTTAAAAAGCTTTCGAATATTTCATCGAAAATATCTTCCGCTCCTCCACCTGTTATAGGTAAAGCGCCTAATTAGAAACTAACAAACCGATTTTCCCAAAGTTGACGTGACTACACATAACGTAATAGGCAGTGAGTTTAATGGCAAAACGAGTTGAATTCTTGTTGAAATTTAGTTTTTTGTTTTGTTATCTGCAACCTAAAATCGAATTTTACATGTTATCAATGAGTAGAAGTTTATTGTTTTAGATTAATGACAATAACCGCTATGAGAAAAATATTTCATTATTTGCACCGACTTCATCATATCATATATGTGACCACTTACTATCCAATATTATATGGACTCGTATATAACATGTTTCTTATCATATCTAGTATCAACATTATATTAACTCCCTATTTCGTGCTAGTCAATTTTTAATGACCAATTGCATGCTGAGAATCAATTATTCATACTATCAGCAAGCTTATGAATCGTTCGATATTTTACCATCCAGTTCCTTATAAGTCGTATGAATTCTTTCATCTCTCAAGCGTTATATTTTCCGTTAACACCATTGAGTTCTAATGGAATTATTCATGTACGTCTGTTGTGAAAAGGTTTCATTATCACACACAAAACAGAATCATCTCATATACTAGTTAATTATTTTAAAAATGTGCCTTTTTGTTTGTGCACAACCTGTTCACCATCTTATAATCAATCATGGAATTCAGACGATATTATGCAGGTTCTGACGGTAAAATCAATGCGAAACTTGAATTGCAAAACATCAGAAAAAAATAATGCAACTGACACTCGATTCTTCAAATCCTTCTCATCAAATGAACGGATTTTTTTTTTTGTTTTATCCCTTAAGACCTTAAGACCTATCCCGTGACTAACAAGAATCTGTTGCAGGTGAGAACATGTTCAAGAAGAAGCTCCAGGACACGACTGTATACGAACGCACCGACGCTGTTTTCGAGGTCGAAGTCACTGATGTGAACGCGCCGGTGACGTTCTTCCACCGCGGCAAGGAAGTCACGCCTAGCGAGACCACGCAAGTTGAACAGATCGGCAAGGGACAGTACCGACTCACGTTCAAGAACTGTACCATCGAAGCCGATGAAGGAGAGGTCAAAGTAAGTTATTATCAATAAGTTTAATTAAATATTGAAGCCTATCTCTGCAGAAAAATTCTTGATTAAATATCAATGTCATGATGATTCTCGTATCTGTCCAAAGTCAATCTGAGTTTCAATTTCTGAAGCTTTTTGCGATGATTAAATTTACTCTCGGTCCCATCAGGCGGTGTCCGGGACGATCGAGTGCGCGTGTCAGCTGAGCGTGGGTGAGGGGGAGAAGCCCCCCAGCATCAAGCCCAAGGAGCCCATCGAGGGGCCCTGCAGCCGCCCCATCACCTTCGAGGTGCCCTACACGGGTGAGTGAAGTGCCCTACACGGGTGAGTGAAGTGCCCTACACGGGTGAGTGAAGTGCCCTACACGGGTGAGTGAAGTTTTTAGGTTATGGGTTAGTGTCACAATTTAACACTTTTATTTAATTGTAATTAATTTATCATTTTAATTTTTAATTTAATATTACCTAGGTTGAAACTTAGGTAACATTTTTCTATTTTCTTGCTTTTACAGCTGCATTAGCCAACGTTAAATAAATCTATTAAGAATAAAACTTGCTCGAGATGCGTGAACAACTTGTCCTCTTTTGAACAACTATCGCTGTGTTTGTTCAGTGCCTGGGCCAAGGTTGTCCAAAGTGGACGCGAAGCTCCTGAAGGATGGCAAGCCCATGAAGGACGTGGAGGTGAGCGTGCAGGACAAGCAGGTTGTGTTCACCATCAAGAAGCCGTCGCGTGACCAGACCGGCAAGTACACCATCAAGATGAGCAACGCAGCGGGCGCCAGCACCAAGGATGTCCACATCAACATGCAGGACAAGCCTGGACCTCCCACCAACCTCGAAGTGAGTCCTTCTTTGCAGTGCATTTCTTAGCACGGCTCTAATAAGTCGTCGTTAATCCTTCAGTGACCAACCAAAATTTCAAAGAATATCGGCATTACGCAATTAAGTTGTGAGTAAAAATAATCCATGACTTCTTGACTTGCTTACTTTGAGCAACTTTGGCTTCCTAATGCCGTCGCATTGCTCCGAAAATTTTCGGTAGTTCTCGGAAATATTTTTGGTCGTAGCTTCAATGCAACTTGATTGCATTCACGATTTCTTAACATAAATAAATATTGAATATGACCGGCCCCAAACACAATGTAAAAGTTCTGTATTAAAACTTTTCTTGAGCAATACTCTCATTTTAAACAGAGTTTTATACAATTACATCTAACCCATAGCAATGATACCTGTTATCTTGTTGCAGGTGACAGACATCTTCAGTACCTCGTGCTACTTCAGCTTCCAGCCACCGAGAGACGACGGTGGCATGCCGCTCACCTTCTACTCCGTCGAACGTCAAGACGTGTCGTTGAAAGGCAAGTTGAACCTAATATTTTCAGGTCACTAACCTGCCTACGAGAATTCATTTGCTAGTGAAAAGTGGTCGCGGACCACAATTTCTCGCTCCAGCACGGAAAGAGAGCTACCTGCATGCCAGATTCAAGTTGCATAAACTTGCGCGGGCCCATAGGCTCACAATTCTCGTCACAAAGTGCCTAGAAATTTACTTACATTTTACGTCACAAAGTGCCTAGAAATTGTATTGCTTTTCATTACATACCAGTCATGACAGATTATTGAACCGTTAGGAGAAATAATGCCCACATTTAAATATCAGAATGTTTTCACAGTTCAAAATAGTAAGTTAAGCCATCCTACGAGCATGTTCATAATTATAATTCTATAATAAAGACAATTCAATAATATCATTGGCGACATGTAACCTAAGATTGTATTTGAATGAAGGGTTATGCGAATTTCAGTTCCACCACTTCGAAAAGTTATCAGATAAATCGAATGTTCCGTCTGTACCCAACGCAGGAATGTACATAAGAAACAAGTACGTTGCCTTCAGGATCTTGCAGTTTCTTGCCTTGTCTTATCTGTTGGTTTCCTCTTGAGCTTCAAAACGGCGCTTGAGAGTCAAGCACTGCTTGCTGCGACACTTGATGCGCATGCCAAGCACTGCTTGCTGCGACACTTGATGCGCATGCCAAGCACTGCTTGCTGCGACACTTGATGCGCATGCCAAGCACTGCTTGCTGCGACACTTGATGCGCATGCCAAGCACTGCTCGCTGCGACACTTGATGCGCATGCCAAGCACTGCTTGCTGCGACACTTGATGCGTCCATTTTACTACTCACGAGCCTGTAGTTTAACACTGAATAACAAATATTCTATAATACTCATAGTTGGATGACAATAAACACTTTACGCTTGTTTCAACTTAAACTCAAATACACTTTGGCTTATTGACTCACCTGGTGAATATTTAGACTCATCACAGAGTCTATGCATGAGCGCTTACCTGCAGCGAAATGAATTTCTCGAGCCAGAAGCATTTGGCTCTCGCTTTTAAAGTAGCGTCTTGACATGCATTTCACTGCATAATGTACATTGTTTTTTTTCTTGCTTATTCTAACCTCTTGTTTCATTGTAGCTGGGATTGATTAGATTGATAGGAATATTTTGAAGGGGAATTTTTCGTCATTTTGAATGCTGATTTTTTTAGTGCAAATGTTCTGCACTTCAACTTGATGTAATATTTTATATAGCCTGTGGATATTTGCTGCTGAGTGTAGTTAATATTTCCCATCCGTTGAGTCTGTTTCCGGTAAAGGTTTTGTTTGCAATTTATTCAAAGTTCATTTGTCTTTTAGTAGATAATTTTTCAAAACTACCTTGAATGCATCATCAATTAAGGCATCTTTAGCTATTTAATACATCAGTTTGATGCTCTCAAATCTGTCTTCTGTATTGACTCTTGAAGCAAAAATTATACGTGCAATATCTTTGTTTTTAGACTTCATTTCACAGTAATAATTCCTATAGATTTACTAAACAAATTTATTCGGCAGTGTAGGGTTTTTTACGCACTGAAATATCTTTTTGCAGTGCATTGCACAAATTCGTCGAAATAAAGTTGACCAATTTTGGGTCTTAAAAATTAAATAATTCAATAAGAGGGTCTGATATCTTTTGAATTCAGAGGGTTTCAATTTGCTGTAAACAGTGATTGTTTGACGTTCAGCTTCTGTGTGGAATTACATTTGTGTATTTGGCCGCAACATGCAATCACCAAGCCGAACAAAGCTTCCTGTCTTCATTTAAATGCTTCTGTTTTAACATGTTCATTAATTCTACAGATAGCCACCCACGTGTCTGGGAGAAATCAGGTATACATCCAACCCCGATATTATAATTATAAATAAATAAAACTAGATAATAGATCTAAACACCATTGTATGGTGGCATGACGCGTTCAATAAATGCATTCTCGTAAATTCGTGTGATAAATAAAGTTTGCAGGACGTGCCTATAAAATGGATGTCCTGTATCATCAATGAATCCTCTTTCTGTTAAAATGCATGTCGGTCTCTCGGAACACTTGCCTCGAGACTCTCGTTAAAATATGCGTATCTTTTGAAATTTTCACAACAAAATTTTAAAAAAGTATTCAAAATCCTGATTGGTCATGCGTTTTATGAGCTAATTTGAGGAATTATAATTAATTTTTAATTAGAATTGTTCCAATTAATAAGGGGATTCATATTTAGGAAATGACGTCTGTCCCAACCTCTTTCATGCAGCCCAAATTTCGTCGTGGTCTCGTAGCCTTGGGTCAAGCTTGAGAGCGTGTAATCAATATTTTTGTATTCATTTAAGTTCATTAGAGTGCAATCCATGAGGCTGTGACACTCACTTGATTGGGTCAGGGTTCACTTGAGCTCCTCCCTTAAATTTGGTCATACCTGCTTACATATCAGCCTTACATAATCGAATCTTTATGAACTCGTGTATCGAGTCTCAAAATACCTGCTTACATATCAGCCTTACATAATCGAATCTTTATGAACTCGTGTATCGAGTCTCAAAATACCTGCTTACATATCAGCCTTACATAATCGAATCTTTAGGAACTCGTGTCTCAAAATAATGAGCCTGGGGCAGCTGTTCCGTGACTCATTCGAGCCTTATTTAGTTATGAAATCCGCAGGTGGACGCAGTCGTCATTTATGTTCCCGGTAAATAGCGTACCGATTATAAATCTTTGTGTTTTTATGTTATCTCTTCTAATCATTACCTTATATTTAATTATGTGAGTTTCTATTGAAGTGGCACTGACTCTCCACAGGTACCCTTCAGACTATTTGAATGATAATTTTACATTAAATTCTCCTTTGATTCAAGCATTTCCTCCTATAATAATAATAATTTCCTCCTCAAGCATTTCCTCCTTATTGATAATTGAAAACCTATTTTCAACAACGCATTGCGGGCGATAAAAACCATTTTTATTTGGCTAATTAATGAAGAAAATTCTCTACCATATATCCCCATAAACTTTCTTATCTGATACGATTTAAATTTGAATGATACGATTATTCGTCCTTTAAATTTTTATGTTGTACCCATTCCATACATATAAACATGTTTCTTGTCGCATTTAGAGATCTCGAAGTTTAGTAGTTAACATATGTAAGTCATTATATTATTGACCGTACATGTATATAATCAAGTTTTCATCCTCACATCCTATTAATCTTTCAACAGCGTGAACAAAAATTGGTTTTGTCAATGCAGAAAGTCATGTTCATGGTGCTATGCGTAGATTTGATTTTTTAACACGCACACTATACTGAAAGGTCTGTACAACCAACGGAAGCGAGTCTGGAGCTGAATGTCTATGTCAGTCACACGTTTGTTAACATTTATATTTCACTTCATATTGTTTCCTCCTAGGGATCTTTCATTTGCCACGATTTTTCAGTGCATGGCATGACAATTCTAAAAGATATTTCAAATGTATATGTTTAGCACCCATGGTTTATGAACTAGATGCGTTCATAAAAGATAAACAAGCCTGAAGCTTGGTGCAGACAAATTAATGAGGCAATGCAGATATTTTTTGAGTATTTATTTCACTTTTAGTACCAAACTGAGCATGAGTCCGGCAAGCTTTTCAGCTATTCGAAATACATAAGTAACTCAAGGTGTACTATGACTTACCATCCTTAATTTCGGATTTTATTCCTCATAGAAGAACAAAAATATGAGGTGGTTTTCTAAGACTCAATTATTCATCCTGGTTAACCTTAGACTAGATCCTACAAGTGATTGAACTTGTATCGGAACTCACGCGACTCGCGAACTAAGAACGGACGTGTTTTTTCTTATAGTGAGCCACTTTTCTTTTCGTCTCCCCTCACAGATAGTGTCCTTTTGTGTAGCCCATGGTCCTCAAAATTCTAAGTTTGTCATTGAAATATAATTTTCCTCTGTAATGTGTAACTATCTCTTCTAAAACCTTCAATAATTACATTTATCTTCGTATGATATGTTCTGTATCATCAACGGTGATGACGCTGTTCCTGCACACCTTATCGAGCTGCAGCTCTCACATCGCTCATACAACTACTACCTCTTCTCTGTCACCTTTGGCACCGCCAACACAACCCTTCTCAGACACCACCACCATGCAGTAGCTCTTCTCTAGCTCAACAAACAACAGCAACAATAGTTCTTCTCTGACCCCACCACCAATAGCCCTTCTCAGACACCACCACCAATAGCTCTTCTCTGTCCCCGCAACCACTAGCTCTTTGCTGACACCACCACAATTAGCTCTTCGCCACCACCACTACCTCTTCTCTGACACTTCTGGTACCATCACCAGGAACTCTTTTCTGGCACCACCACTACCAATACCAGAACGTCCCTGGCACTTCTCCCAACCCTGATACTAACAGCTCTCTGGCTCCTTCAGGCGGTTGGTCACAGATCGCTGAAGTGCCTGCAGACGAGACCCTCAAGATTAAGGTGGAGGGTCTGGAAAACAAGAAACAATACAAGTTCCGCGTGTCTGCCGCTAACAAAATGGGAACGGGAGAACCTGCCACGCTGCCTAAAGTCATTCTCGCCAAGGATCCTTGGGGTTAGTCTGGTCCAGTTTATACCATATGTGTCTGCCTTGAATAACCTGCTTTATTAAAATCGTTTTATGTTCGTAAATAGGTTCCAAAATTTCAAAGATTTTAGAATTCATTGAACCCATATAGGACAAATTGAATTTTAAAAACTGAATATTTTAGCATCTTTAAGGTGTTTTTCCTGAGAGGATACGAAATTTCCTTCTGTCTTCATACAGTCAATCTTTCTTTCCTAGACTTGGTAGCGTCACTGTGAATCTCATCGACCTCTATTACCATCGTAACATGAATTTCGTTCTAATTCAAGGTCACATGAACGTTTTATTATTTTCTTTCTCATCGACCTTTATTCCCATCGTAACATTAATTTCGGTGTAATTCAAGTTCACCTGAAAGTTTTAGTATCTACATTCTCATCGACCTGTAGTCCTATATTCTCATTGTAACAGTAATTTCGATGCAATTTAAGGTCACATGAACGTTTCTATGTCACAGTATCTTCATTCTCAAATTTACTGTTCGTTTCCAGACGAGCCCGGAAAGGTGAAGCACGTCGAGGTCACAGACTGGGGCCCCAACCACGCCGACCTGCGCTGGTCGCGTCCTGAGACCGACGGCGGCGCGCCCATCACGGGCTACATCATCGAGTACAGGGTGAGTGAACACTCGAATATTAATAGGATTTAATTATTGCAATATTAGGCTTTAGTTTCTGCAATGTTAGGATATAATTTTTGCACTTTTAGGGCGTTAATTTATACAGTATTAGGACTTTAAATTCGGCAATATTAGGGCTTTTATTCTCGTAATGTTAGGCTCTAAATCCTGCAATGTTAGGATTAAATTCATGCATTATTAGGGCCTTAATTCTTGCAGTATTAGGGCTATAATTTCTGCAATATTAGGGCTTTAACTCGTGTAATATTAGGCTCCTGCTTGTTCGCAGCCAAAGTTCTTTCATGAGAGATTAATTGATTCGATCAGGTATTCTGCCATGTATATTAAGGCTGAAAATAAGGATGCTCAAGGGCCGGAAATTTGTTAGCTTTCAATGGTTGATCGTGGAAATTAGGTCATTAATGGCTTCGAGGATATATATGTTGATTATACCTTTTTAAATGTTTTCTTCATTTTTTCCCCCAACAATTTTAATATCAAATTAGTCTTTTTTTCTGATGTACGGCATTTCATTTTTCCTCCTTACCTTCGGTGTTAAGGCAACAATAGTCAACCCTTTAGCCTTCCTACCTGAAATTTTCCTGATGTTATTTCCTTAATTAAGTTATCCTTCTGTTATTGATAATTGTTGTCCTTGTTTCTTCGCGTATTTCTCACCGAAAATTGCAGACGAAAAATCTCGAATATCATCGAGCAGCCACCCAGTCCAAAGCCCGTTACCCTCCGAATTCTTCTGAGTTTTTAACATTTTTCATTCGTAGCTTTTAAAATTTACAAATATGTGATTCTAATTTACCTACCTCGTGCTATAGGGAATTTCCAAGTGTGATGAATTTCTTCGGATTTTATTGATTCCCTTCATAGATCCCGAGAACAAATGATAAGTTCTCTTAGTTCTAGCTGCAAACAATCTGACCGAGCATTAATTTGAAATGGAGTACACACCTTATTGACTCATCCCTCACTCCCTTGTACCGTCTCAACAGACCCGTCCCATGCCCAAAGCTGAATCTGGTGGAATGGTAAGATCAGCGATCGCTGTCGTTGTACTCTCCAGCAAAACAAACCTTCTTGCTTTCTGCTGCAAGTCTTCAGACATGGTCCCTTATGATACTAGAATCGTACAACATTAAATGACAACTTTGTTTAATTTGACTGATTCCATAAATTAAAAATCTGCCGTGATTTTACAATCGAGTAAAAAGAGAATAATATGATTTACTTTTGATTCTGCAAAAAGATTTAGTTGTGATTCTGCAATAAGATTTAAATTGAATTTTCTAATTTTACCCCAAGTCGAAAGCATTGCAGCAAAAACGTAGACTGGAAGTTTTGCTCGAGTTGCACAGCTGTTATGTCGCTGTTGGTTGGACGCCGTCACTGTGCCGTATTATTTTGCTTACATTTTCGCACGCCTAACGTTGTCTTCTCTGTTGAATCACAGACGATATTATGCATTTGATGCTAAGTTGCCTTTGGATTTTGGTGCGGTATGCTTGGTTCATCATAACGTAGCCTAAGCTGTATTATTCATTTATTCTACTGCGTAAGATAATCGCCAATTATTTAAGTTGTTTTGAAAATAACATGTAATGAAGCATATTATTTCATATTGAGTTTTCATTTTTACACCGTTTTTTTTAGTTGATTCTCTTGAGTCTAATTAGTGGAGGAGCAACGTTGTCGTTGGCTCTTCTCTCATAGTTCTCAGATTGTGATCAGAAGACGGAGCTTCAAACAAATGATATTTAAATTATTTTTTGTTTCTGAAAAATGTTTGCTGCTCATGATAAACTAATAATGTTTATACAAATCTGATTATTCATCTAATTTAAAAACATATTCTAGTCAATGATCAATAACTATGTCATTCTCTCCGTAAGCATTCTTATCACTGGATAGTATGAGGTAATCTTGCACCTTTTTTATACAGTAATAATAATTAATAAGTAAAACAAATCGTCCATTAGACCTGAGTATCAACAAGCAGGTCAGATCATCTGTATGAAAGTAAGGTCATCAATGCTTCTTGATTTTGGTTCAGGCAGCAGAAATAAACACAGAAAGAATAATTCACGCTAAAATATTAGTAGAATAACCTATTGTTGTTTTGCGATGTATGTAAGGCACGTCCGTAACAATTTTAGTGTTGTACTACAAATGTGAATAGAAGAAAAAACGTAATTGCAATGACAATGCATATGAGTTACGTTTGTTTCTTCCTTTTCATTTATATTTCACTAATATTATAATAACACAATAAATCTTTTGTCCCAATAAATAGTTTCTCATAACAGCAATACATAATTGTGGAAAGATCCACAGAATTTGATGCAGTCACCTTCTAAGTAATTTTTCTATACGTTGTGGTCAAATCTAGTGCGTGAAATTTCGACTTATCGAAGCTCATCTTACAATTTGTTCAGGCGTTTAAATTTTTCTTTCTCATGATTATCTACTACAGCATTCTCAGTAGTTAAGAATTAGAGCCTTCTAAGTCCCGAGTCTTCTAATTCTTGATCAAAGAGTCTTCCAGTCGCGTTTTTTAAATCCTGATCTCAACAATCTTCACTGTAATTGCTTTCTTAAGGCGAGCCCTCTGTTTACTTCAGGGACTTGTATTTCAAGGGCTTAGAGGATGCTTACTGCATTGCCATATCTTGACAAGGTATCTATTTTAAATGTTATTTCATGAAATACTTGGTTCAGGAGCGCTTTGGTGACTGGAAGAAAGGCACCGAGATCCAGGGCGATGTTCTGGAGGGGACCATGAACGACCTCATCGAGGGCAACCAGTACGAGTTCCGCATCCTGGCTGTCAACAAGGCCGGTCCCGGCGAACCCTCTGACCCCACCGACCCCATTTGCGCCAAGCACCGCTTCTGTGAGTGACAATAGTGAAGTGTCCTCAAAAATGATGATATTTCTTGACACTTGAACAAATTGAACTAAAAACACTGAATCGGAAAACTCGTCTTTCTTGTTGGAAATTCAAATAAACTCATTTTAGTTACGTTATCATTGAAGTTTTTAAGCGAAGAAGTAGAAAGAGAATAGAAATTTCTCCTTCCCACTTGAAAAAATACAGTGTCAACACTATCACTATTCTCTCTTCTGAGCTGATTCCTCTGTGTAACTGACATAATATTTCCGTGACAATTCCGTCTAATCGACCTGCGGTTGAGATATTTTATTTTAGCCACCCCGTAGTGCGGTTTCTCTCTGTTCTGAAACAATTCATTTGGATAATTGAGATAATAATTATGCAAATTCCGTGTAATTGGCCTGCGATTCAGATATTTTTGGCGCATTTTCTCATTTATGTAAAAAATGCCCTATTGTGCTCGTCATGTCCGTCCGTCCGTCTGTCCGTGACTTCACGTTTTCGTCGACGAGAAAATACGCTCTCTGTCACTCACTGCAGTGAGTACTGAGTTATATTTTTATTGTGGTCACCCCACAGTGCGGCCTTTCATCAAGAACCCTGATGAGTTCAGGAACATCGTCATCAAGAAGGACAAGCAGTTCGTGCTCGACATCAAGTATGGCGGCGAGCCTGAGCCCACGGTCATCTGGAAGTTTGATGATAAAGAAATCATCGCTGACGACACGGAGAAGTGAGTTGAAAAGATTTCCCGTGATTATTCATTTTGATCTGTAATTATTACTACAGATTCATTATTTCCTCTTGCAACTTTAAGGATGTTAGACTGCAAATACCGGTATCAAGGAAAAGCTTTAACTTCGTAAGTCTTGCTAAATAATAAATTTGTGGATTAATTCTGGTGCTCTAGACGGTGTTCAGCAGGTCCAACGAATATCAGAGAGCACAACCCACATTGTGCTCATAGGTTGCAATGCACAACCCACATTGTGCTCATAGGCTGCAATGCACAAACCACATTGTGCTCATAGGCTGAAACTCACAACCCGCATTGTGCTCATAGGCTGAAACTCACAACCCACATTGTGCTCATAGGCTGAAACTCACAACCCGCATTGTTCTAATAGGTTGCAATGCACAACCCACATTGTGCTCATAGGCTGAAACTCACAACCCGCATTGTGCTCATAGGCTGAAACTCACAACCCACATTGTGCTCATAGGCTGAAACTCACAACCCGCATTGTGCTCNCACTTTCAATGCAATGAGCGCAACACACTTTCAATGCAATGAGCGCAATACACTTTCAATGCAATGAGCGCAATACACTTTCAATGCAATGAGCGCAACACACTTTCAAACATAGCGAAGTTCTCTAGTGGATCACACTCAGATTGCCACGACTGCTCACACCCGATGAGAAAAATGCAAGCTTCTAGAAAGTTTCTTGTGATAATGATCTTTAAGCTAAGTTACGATTCAATTTTGAACACCGCCACTATATCGGGGCTGAAAGATTTTCTGAATTATTAACAACTGTTTGTCGTTCACTTTTTTGAAAGTTACAATTAAATAAAATTTTCATTTTTGTTACGATAAAAATATGTCCAATGTTGATATTCCCGCGTACATCTTTATTATTATTTCTCTTTCAGCGTTATTATAGTTATTGTTATTATAATCATTATTATTCTATAGATAAATTATTATAATTTATTATTATTTTATAAGCCTAAACGTTTCATTTGGTGTTTAGTCATATATAAATGTTATTCAATGAAGGTTAGTTTCTTTGATTATGTATATTATAAACTTTTACAAACTATTTTACTCTGAGCTTTTTGCATGTATTGTCACCAAAGACAATAAGCTTCGGTTATTGTTCGATCTCTCAAAGTTCTTCATGACACGGATACGGTTACTGAAGACCTTTGTATACTTCTCATTTTGTGGATTGTTCTCTTTTTTTAAGCATAAATGTTTCATGTACAGTCAGTGTCTACGTGTACTTTCCTGTATAACTAAACAAAAATTGATTTGTTCTTGATCAACATGACCAACCTGAAAGTAAGTCGGCAGCTCAGCGAAAGGCGTCAAAAGATCAAAAGTAATTCGCCGGTGCCTATTTTTACAGGTTGGGGTCTCCCTTCAACTGCACCAGGTGACCGGCGTCTTCAAAGTAGACTGTGCCTTTCTTTTCATATATTTGCCATATTCCATTGAAATGTGCAATTTTAATTCATATTTATTCCTCGCTTTATAAGCGATATGTTGCTAGTATTCATCCTCAAAAGTTATCTCAATTCAAACTAATATTTAACGAACTACAACTGTATGAGATCACATGTTGAATAGCAATGGAAACTCAATGGAAATGGCAAGTTAAGGGATGAAAGGCATAGTTAAATTGGACTCTACATTATCTAATCACATAAATGCTATGTTTTCTGCCTAACGCTTAACATTGTCGCTGTATGCAACCAACGCTGAGTTCATGGACTCGTATTCTTGCTTGGTAGATAAGATCTGAACATTTATTCGGTTACTGTGTAAGTATGATTCTGATATAAACAAACACTCAGATAAATCAGTGAGGTTTTGTCTAAATAGCGACGCACTTCTGTTATTGTGTGGGTCATTATGACCCAGTTTGTCCCGAATAATGAGCGTATCTGTGCTACGAGCTGAAAAAATTGTGTGTTGCTATTATGACAATTCCCCATTAATTTTTCTGAGAGTGCACGCTCATTCGCTTACTAGCTGCACCACGTACTTTGGTTCCGAATGTTAACTCTATAAATCAACTTTATTTAAAGTTCTTAAAAATTATTCTAAAAGCCGTACTTTACTGAGAACCACTCTAATACAAGAGATATTTTTGAAGGAGAAATGCATGCATTTTCTTTATCTATAAATTTCAATAAGTTCGCGGCTTGGAAATGTCTCCAACTTTCGCTTATATTGATTATTATTTTAATGGTGAGACTTGAAAAAAATTTAGTTTGCATTTACTTCGGAGATAGATGGTGAATTTCGAATTTTCCGAGTCTCTTTTATATTTATTCTACAGAAAATAACTAGAGATTTCAACGCGTTTCATAGCCCACGTAGGTTCAACAACAGACTTCTTACACAACGATCTAAGTTGGTGGGTTCAAAGTACTACTTGCGAATTTCGATAAGCACTGAATAAAATGTAAATATGTTAGTAATTCTCGCTTATATCTATTTTAGATTTTTACCAAACAAGATAAGACTGGTGGGCTCAATGCGGTATGTTGCGATATGCCTAAAATTTTGCGAAATGTTGCGGTCAATCGCAATATCGTGCGATCCGTCGATATATGTTGCGATATATTGAGATATGTTGCTATAAATTCAAATATATTGCAGTCCGTCGCAATATTTTGAAACAAATCTCTATATCTCACGATGTGTTACCCCGGCTTCTAGCTCGCATAGAAAAAGTCACTAGAATCGAAAAGTCAATAAATCGAAAACATTCTGACGCATGTTTCAAAATTCTAGTGTGATCAAAAACTCCATTGCTATTCGTTAGTGCATTTCATTTTCGTAAAATAAATATCTTATATTGTTTTTCCTCTTCACAACCGTGTCCCGACTTTTAAATGAGTTGAGGTGTATTCGGTTTGCTCAGCTTAATTAAGTCACATAAATTTCCGTGCAGTTTAAGCCATTAATAAATTTTATTATTTTGCATGTACTCCGAAAATTACCTCCCGGCTTAATTTTTTATTATTATAAAATTTATCTGGTAATGACTGCGCAGGTACGTAAAACTTGTGTTTTTGTTAAAATAACTACCTTGATTTTTTCTTAAATTGTAAATGTGTGCATACCGTATAAATACCGTCATGAGGTTCGTCCTCGCTACCGGCCTCTTGGCACGTCCATTACCGCGTGACAAGTTTCACAGCTTAGATAATAAAAACATTGCGAATAGATATTATGGGTAATAACATCACAAACCGAGTTATATGGGAGATAATATAAAATAGGGTAAAAAAGAGAGATAACCATTTCTCTCAGCGCACGGCAGCGGCTGGTCGCATAGCGTGCGTGTACGAAGGTTCATCTTATATATGGAGCAGAGGACACAACCGTGCATACTTCTGCTGAATGTCTCAAACTATCAAACGGAGTTTCGATAGTTTTTTATAATTATGAGATATTTCAAGAGATTTTATACAATTTTCAATATTATTAGCAATAATTAATTTTTCCTCTGATCTTCTGAATAAAATTGATTCTTCTTCGGAGTCGACAGCTCCAGGAACTGTGGAAGATGGGCGCTCGTATCGATATTCAGGTTGGAAAATACCGACACTGACGAAAATTCTACAGAAAATATATATTCATATTCATGACGTAAGATTGCTTCATTGAATCTATGTTCATGTTCTTCGATCGGCTGTTACAACCAACGTCCCCTTTGACCATTCATATTTATAAATCAGGGTTTAGATGTCATTTCGGAATACCCGGAATACATGTTTATTTACCAGCACTCTGGTGCGGTGCTTCCTTCATGGGCGCCGAAAGAGAGTTTCAATTGAAATTTGCTTGCGGGTTTCTGGTCGAGAAAAAGCTTATCAGGAGCCAATGGACAGAATAAATACAAGCAAATTTAATTTTTAAAGAATTTATTTAATCCAAATGACTGGCGCCATTTGCCATTCACATGCCGTAGTGTATTTTCCTTAGAAATAAAGCTGTTCGCGAGTTTAAGGTCCTAAACATTTTTCACCGGTTACTATTTTCAAATAACTAATCCAATACCGCTTGTTTGCAATGCAAATCAAACTTGATAACCATAACACTTATTCATATGACGTCCCGTTCACGACTTCCATTGTTCGATTCTTATTTAGATGTGTATTCCGGTTTAAAGTCCATTCTTTTCTAATTTCCCTGTAAAAAGGAAACTGCCAATGAGATCGTATCAGAAAAAAATGCCTGACGCTGAATACTCGCTTTCCAGGATTACCATTGACCAGTACGAAAGGAATACGGTGTTCACGCTTCGTAAGGGCGTCAGGAAAGACACTGGCAAGTATAAGCTTGTGCTCGTCAACTCCGTGGGGCAGTGCGAGGAGGTAGCAGACGTCGTTGTGCTCGGTAAGTCTGCCTGCAACCAATTATTCATAAAATTTGTCTGCAGTGCCTTTCAGTGCAATCATATCCGTAGTGCCTTTCAATGCCTTTACCCATAATTCACCATGAATAAATAAGAAACAAATTTTTATTCAACTGTACACTCGGAAAAATGAGAGTGATAAGATAAGAGTGATCAAATATTGTGCACCTTTAGCCTCTGCGTGGGACTCAGGGGCTCAGTTTTTTAGCTTCTCATCCTGACCAAGTTCGTCATTGTGCGAGGCGTATCAGTGCTACGTCCGTTCTCAGCTCGTGCTGTGAATAAAATAGCATGTCCGCTATTCAGGCAAATGACCCATTCGTTTCATTCAGTGTTCATTCATTTCCAGCTAAACCTGAAAGGCCGGAAGGTCCGCTGTTCCCTGAGGAGATCCGCGACAAGCACGTCAAGCTGCGCTGGAAGAAGCCCAAGGATGATGGCGGCATGCCCATCCAGGGCTACATCATCGAGAAGATGGACCTGGACACGGGCATCTGGGAGCCTGCAGGAGAGGTGAGACCACAGCTCATGCAGGTCTTCTTTGATATCCTGACAGTTTCTGATTATTCTGGAAAATCAGAATTAATTTTTCTGCCCAAGATTTGTCCTACCAGAATAAAAATAACCTAATCTTACTTAAACTCACATATCTGAATATGATCGGTCAAGGTTTAAGTATATCAGCGGTGGTGCCGGGCCCACAAATAATAGCGGGGTGACGTCAAATACGCAGTTTTATCACACGTAGACGCAAATTTTGGTGGTCTAGTTCTTGCCCGTTCAAAGTTGCTCGTTGAAACAATTTAGTATATGCTGATTAAATCTCTATTTATTTTAAGAAAAGACTGTATGTAAAACTGGTGCGCACTGCTTCAATAGATGGGAGAAAATTACTTCGAATGAGTTTACATTTTTATTGCAAATCTTTCGACATGGTGGTTACGATTATTAGAAGAGGTGTAGATAATTTTATAAAACATGAGGTTTGTCTTAAGATTTCGAAAATCTTGGATAATAAGCAGGTCACGTGAGACCTATTAGCTTCTTTTTTTAAAGCCAAAAATGATTTTTGTAAGAATATTTACTTGTCTATTGTCCTTGGAAAACAGAGTTAGAGAATGATTACTGCTCCTAGACCATGATTCACACTCCGGCTTTTTGGCTACACAGGTCACAGCTCCGCTCAAGGAAGAGTTCACCGTAGACGGTCTAACGCCCAAGAAGAACTACAAGTTCCGTGTGAAGGCCTACAACAAGGAGGGAGAATCTGAGCCATTGGAGAATGACGAGCCAATCAAAGCACGCAACCCATACGGTCAGAGGCTATCGCCGACTAATTGATAGTGATGATAGTACCTAACCTAAAATTGTTCTTCACTTTCTCTGATTATTGTCAAATTTTGTTTTGCAATAATTCTCTATGCTTAATTAGATTTGGATCGCTAACAAAAACGATTGAATATTAATATTGAGATTTGTAGTTATGGTATTTTTTTTAAGAAGTTCATTGAAATAACTAAATTTGAATACGCAGATGAACCCGGAAGGCCCGGGAAGCCCGTGGTGCAAGACTACGACAACACGATGGTGGTGCTGCAGTGGACTCCTCCCGAGACGGACGGCGGTCGCCCGATCACCCACTACACCATTGAGATGAAGGAGAAGCTCTCCGTTGAGTGGGTGAAGGCGATCGACACGCCAGACACCAGATGCGAGATGCAGGTGCCCAACTTGAGGGAGGGCAACAACTACACTTTCCGTGTACGCGCCCACAACAAGGCGGGCTGTGGTGAGGCGTCCGAGCCTTCGGACAACCATCTCTGCAAGCACAAGAACCGTAAGTTCTAGAGTCACTTATTTTCAGATATAATTAGATGAATAATTAGGAAGTAAACTTGTACATATCAAAATTATTGCATTATGCTCAAAATAAATTCATTTATCATTGTTATTGAACGTATGAAAAATATAAAAGTCTTTCATTCGATGGGTTAGTTTTTGGAATTGTTTCAGGATTACGACTACTGACGATAATTTTTTCACAATTTACTTTGTACGTGTGTTCAGTGAAGCCTCGAATCATGCGAGAAACCTTCAAGACCGTAACCATCAAGGTCGGACGCAGCCACAAGTGGGCTGTTGACTACATCGGCGAGCCAGATCCCGAAGTTTCGTGGATATTCAAGGAGACTGTGCTGGAAAATTCCGATCGAATTAACATCGAGAACACTGATCACCACACTGAGTTTTCAGTTACTAATGCCAAGAGGAAAGATGCTGGCCTCTACACTCTCAAAGTTGAGAACAGGAATGGTTCTGACCAAGAAACCGTGGAGCTCGTCGTCCTAGGTGAGTGGTTCTGATCAACTCCAGTACTCGATAACGACTACGTTTGCTGGCTCATAGCAGCGTTTAGGTGAGCATTGGAGTCAAAAAAAATTTCGGTTCTTATGAGTCAAGATTAAAAACCGAACCTCAAGGACTGTGATCACGGTTGCTAAAATAATTCTTGATGTGTATGCCCAAAGTTTGAGTCGAGTGAGGCGCGAGGAGTACTCGAGATTAACGAGTATTTTGCTCTTTTGCTAGTAAATTGGGTGGCTGGTTTAAATTTGTGCCACGAGCTTTTTTGGCGGGAAGATTCTTTGATTCATCGATGCGCTGGGTGGATTTGTTGTTGGGTGAATTTGTTGGGAACCTTAAATTAAGATGAGCGAATGGACTGTAATGAAGCAGCTTAAAATTTAATTAAATTTGCTAGAAAAAATTCCCGTTTAGGGATAGTTGCCAAGGCGTTTGTTGAGATTTTGTATGTTGCACAATAATATTACTGAAATAATTGTACTTCGTTATAAATAAATTGTTTCCGTTGTGTCCCGCAGGCAAACCGTCCAAACCTAAAGGTCCCCTGGACGTGACGGATGTACACGACACAGGATGTAAACTCAAGTGGAAGGAGCCCGAAGACGATGGTGGAATGCCGATAAAGGAGTATGAGATCGAGAAGATGGATCTCGCGACTGGAAAATGGGTCCGGGCTGGAAAGGTAAATTTCTTAAATTAAGCCCCTCCCCCCAATTACTTGAAGATGGTTATTTGAATATTTTCCTAATAATTACTGACTGCATTAATGTGATTACAGGAAAGATCTATTTCTGCAACAAAATAATGGCAAAGAGTAATCTCAACGATAAAAATAACACGTTCTATTTACCCAGTGTCCTGGCAATGTGGTACCTCCCTTCTTTGAAGTCGAGGGTCTCGAACCCGGCCACCAGTATAAGTTCCGCGTCTCGGCCGTGAACAACGAAGGAGAGTCTGAGCCTCTAGAGGCGGACCAGGCTATCTTGGCGAAGAATCCTTACGGTGAGCATCATTTTCTACCACGTTGGTTCCGTATAATGCATTCATTTAAAAGTAGGGATGAAATTTGTAGAGGTTTGCTAAACCAAATTGAGGCTAATCAAGTTCATCTCCCAACCAAATGGCTGTCTACTTCCGCTCGAGATCCCATTCTCTCATGGGAGACTTGGTAATAGTTCTGAGAATTTTTTTTTTGGTGCTAAAAGTTATCTAAATCGATTTCTGATATTTATTTTATCTACCAAACTGGCGTTTTTATCTAAAAATTGCAAAGGAGATGAGCCTAATTAAAATTTTGAATTTAATCACAAAAATTACTGTTGCTAAAATGACCTAATGAGAAAGGAAATCAACAACTTCAAAATGGCCTTTGAAGTTGTTTTAAAATGGCAACAACTTCAAACGATTAGTGAAATGTAAAAACATTGGTCAATGTGTCTAGGGTCAGAATGTTACTTTTCGTATCCTAAGACGGATTAAATTCTCATCCTACCAGACGTGCCTGGTGCACCTGGCCGTCCTGAGATTACGGACTACGACAACAAGTCGGTTGATCTCAAGTTTACCGCCCCCATGTCTGATGGCGGTGCTCCGCTCATCAAATATATCATCCAGAAGAAGGATAAGTAAGAAAATCTCACGTGTTTGTTATTTACTGCTGATAAATTTATTTTACTGGAAAGATTTATTTGTTTTATACTAATCTTCCCTGATTGAGGTATTCGCACCGAATGACCGAGTCACGATGCAAAATAGGATGTGCATAATTTGAGTTATCATGAAATACTTTCAGCCTCGTTTAAGTTGAGTAATTTTTAATATTGTTAGAACCTTCATTCTATGAGAAGTTTAACAGAAATATTTTATCCCCATCAGATTCATGCCTGAGTGGGAGACCGCATCAGAAATCAAGTGTGACCTATACACGCCTCTCAAGCCTGGTGAACCCATCGAAGCAACTGTAGGCGGTCTGAAGCATCGCGCTGAGTACATGTTCCGTGTGGTTGCCGTTAACAAAGCTGGCCCTGGACCTGAGTCTGAGCCAACAGACTATCATCTCGTGAAGCATCGTGCTTTGAAACCAAGGATCGATCGCACTAACCTGAAGCAAACCACTACAAAAGCTGGACGCAATGTGAAGTTTGACATCAACATAGAAGGTGAGCCCGCACCTACAGTCAAGTGGTACCGCGATGGTGAGGAAGTCAAGGATGAAAACATCACAATTGAGAATGTTGACTACAACACTAAATTCGCCATGATTTCTGCGCTACGAAAGGAAGGTGGCACATACAAAATAGTTGCTGAGAACATCCATGGCAAAGACGAAGCTGAAGTTGAGATTATCGTGCTAGCTGCTCCTTCTAAGCCCAAGGGACCGCTTAAAGTCACCGACGTGACGAAAAAGAGCTGCAAACTCAAGTGGGAGAAACCTGACGATGATGGTGGCATGCCTATCAAGGAATACTTGGTCGAAAAGATGGACGTTGGCACTGGCCGTTGGATGCCTGTAGGCAGGACCAAAGATACAGACATGGACGTGCCCGGCCTTTCTGAGGGCAAGGAATACCTTTTCCGTGTGAAAGCAGTAAATGAAGAGGGAGAGTCTGAGCCGCTCGAGGCTGACCACTCCATTATTGCTAAGGATCCTTATGGTCCACCTGGTAAGCCAGGCGTGCCTGATATTTTCGACTGGGACGTGGACCGCGTAGACTTGAAGTGGCAGGCTCCTAAAGACACCGGCGGAGCTCCCATCAGTAAGTACATAATTGAAAAGAAGGAGCGCTACGGATCGTCCTGGGAGACACTTTACGAATCCGAAGGCCCCGCAACGGAGTGCCGTGCCCCGGGTTTGGTTGAGGGCAACACTTATCAATTCCGTGTCGTTGCTGTCAACAAGGCTGGACCAGGTGAACCTTCGGACCCAACTAAGCCACATCTTGCTAAAGCTAGGTTCCTGAAGCCTTACATCAACAGAGACAAACTGAAAAAGGTCACCGTCCGTGCCTCGCAGCGAGTGTTCTTAGAAGTCGACGTTAAGGGTGAACCACCTCCAGAAACTTGGTGGACCTTCAAGGGAAAGAAGGTGGAGACAGATGCGCACCGCTCAGTGCAGAATGAAGACTACCTCACGAAGCTTCTTATCAGTGACTCTGAGCGCATGCACTCTGGCATTTATACCATCCATGCTGAGAACAGCTCAGGAACCGATGAAGCCGAAGTAGAAATCTGCATCCTGGGTGAGTTTTCACACATTGCTGGATATTGTTCACACCACTTACTATGGTAGATATTATTCATACTAGTTCAAATTAAAATGTGATTCACTCTACTTAGGATGCAAGAAATTTTAAATAATAATAAAATCTTAGTCGGAGAGCTCTTTAGATGATGTCAAGCATTGAATTATTAACTCAAAACAGAAAACTGGTGCATGGAATAACATTAGAGATATTAAATTTTGTACTAAGGATATTTGATTGGTTGACTCACCAAAGAGTGACCATTTTCACTGAACAAAAATGTTAATGCTAGGGCTGGCTGCACCATCGAATCAATTAACGATTAACTCCCTGATGGGAAATAATTAATTGATTCCATTGAAGGAATTCCGCTGTCAATTATTATCTATAAATTAAATGATTATTATGTATGTGAGGCAGCAGCTCACATTTGAAAATCCACTGTACAAATACCTACGATTATGAGATCAAATTTAATTCAAATCTAGTTTCTCATTCAGAAATTATACAATGCCTAGTCATTTTCGTGACTCATTAAAGCCCGTGAATATTAACGCATGCAGCCTAATTTTAGGACATAATTTCCGAACTCAGAGACGAGTAGTATTTTGAAAATATTGTTTACAGAAGACTTTCTCGTTTCCCCAACGAGATAGGCCGGTAGCTCTAATAAGTAACCTGCGTAAACCTTAATTAATGAGCGTTTGCTATTGCAGATCGTCCTGCTAAGCCTGAGGGGCCACTGGAGATCACAGACGTGCACAAAGAAGGCTGCCACCTCAAGTGGGACCCTCCTCGCGACGACGGAGGTCTTCCCGTCGACGAGTATGTCGTCGAGAAGATGGATGTCACCACTGGTGAGCTACACTAGTGCTTACGATGAATTAGTAGTTCCTTCAATGAATTAGCCATTCATTCAATTAGTCACTTCATTAGTCCATTTAATGAATCTGCCGACGACGAGTACGTCGTCAATAAGATGGATGTCACCACTGATGAGTTTTCTCGGTACCTTCAACGAAGTACTGGACTGTACAGTAAAAGTGTCTTATTGAAAGTTTTCAGATTAATCGAGGGCTTATGACTGTGATATATATAGAGAGATTGAAGACGAAATAAACATGCATCCAGATGTTTTTACAATAAGTGGCGATGTATGGTAATTATTTTCTGTCAGATAATTTACCTGCTAGGGTGAAATTTTGAACTAAAAAAGCTAACTCCGTGCAGGCAAGTGGGTTCCATGTGGACGCGTGCCAGGCGACGCCACGGAGATGGACGTGACTGGCTTGGAGCCCGGCAAGAAGTACGAGTTCCGCGTCAAAGCTAAGAACGACGAGGGTGAATCTGATCCTCTTGACGGCGAGAACGCCATCGTCGCCAAGGATCCGTTCGGTGAGTTCTAATTTCTCCAAATTACGCCTGGTTTAGAAAATTCATGCACATCCCTCTTAAGCCTCCAAAAGCTAACGTTTAAAATGCGATATACTATTTTTGATTATACCCTCCCTCCAACATCAATTTTTATATTCAGCATTCGAAATGTTCGAAAATTTACTTCACAGACAAGCCTGGTCCTCCTGGTCTACCCGACATCGTGGACTTTGACGAAAACAGCGTCAAGCTGAAGTGGGATCCACCAATTAGGGACAACGGCGCCCCCATCACTGGCTACATCATCGAGATGAAACCCAAGAGTGGCACCGTGAGTTAACCGAAATTTAAATGTATTAATTTATGCTAATTTATGCGAAGCTATGCAGGAGTATATGTTCAGTCTTAAAATGCCTAGCAAATTACGGACCAGGCAATAAGTCCAGCAGCTATCTCAATCAATCGTCAGCTATGTAAAGATCGGGTTCCAAAGGCCGGATCCCTTGTGAATCAAGTCACGAAAAGTTCAAGAATCGGCAACAGGCCATGGACCTATTTCTTCAACGCCGACGCTTCTATTCTATTCTATGCTATTCTATAATTTGATCTACAACAGTTAACCTTAAATGACTGATTCGTGAATACATAGTGTTTGCATTTCAATTTAGAGTGAAGCTGTATCGTAGCGGCAAATAATCTTGTTAAATATTCTATTCTTAATGAAGGTGTCATGCATTCCTCGTAGTGGGATAATTATTGAGTGTTACATGGATAATAATAGTGAGTGAACGCTCACTGGTGAGGCGTTGAGGCCTCAGGACGAGGCAGCTTGCAACGGCTGGTCTAATCTGGAGTTTGGCTAAGATGCCATTGCTCCCGAAAGAATAAGATGCAACTCATTCGATTTGAGGTTCTAAGAGAACTATCGCAAGCCAATCATATGAGGTTAGAGAACTATCTCAAGCTAATCAAGGTACGCACTCCAGAGCAGTTAGCAGTTTCTTTTTGCAGTTAGAGAAGATATAGAATGAAACGATAATCATTCTCTTAGCGTTTATCACGCTTAAAGCGATTCAAGTGTTATTATCATGTTTGATCTAGGTCATTACAGACCATTTATATTGTAATTGGCAATGGAATTATCCTCTTGAATATCCTGATCAGGTATCTCTACACAACTCGTTTTTAATTGCAAATAATTTCTTCGTCGTGCGCATGTAACTTTTATTACGTGATCTAAAGAAGGCCAAACATTACGCAATGTTTCAACAGGTGTAATATTAGTTACTTTAATTAAATGTTATTCTGATTATAGAATATGAATAAATGAATTAATATTTCTGGCTTTTTCAAACAAAAAATACATGCATGCATGCGGTTGACCTGATCGTTGTTCTTTTGGAAATGATACTTGATATTGGTTAACCTTTCTGAACTTGCTCTTTATTAAACTTATTGAATTTTACAAAATTGTTTTCGTTTTGGCGCCGTTCAATTTCTTCCCCAGATCGCAATTATTCATAGTAAATGAAAAAATGCCAATTAATGACATTATTTTGACTACCTCATTCAACAGGAGTTTGTGAAGGCTGCCGAAATCAAGGGCAACACCCCGCAAGGGACCGTGAAGGGCCTGGAAGAGGGAGAGAAATACGAGTTCAGAGTCCGGGCCATCAACAAGGCCGGCGTCGGAGACCCGTCCGACGCGACGCTACCACATCTCGCGCGCGCCAAGTTCCGTGAGTACTGGGGGCTTGTGGTACGTGTTGTAGCAGGTGTTGTAGCAGGTGTTGCAGCAGGTGTTGCAGCAGGTGTTGCAGCAGGTGTTGCAGCAGGTGTTGCAGCAGGTGTTGTAGCAGGTGTTGCAGCAGGTGTTGCAGCAGGTGTTGCAGCAGGTGTTGCAGCAGGTGTTGCAGCAGGTGTTGCAGCAGGTGTTGCAGCAGGTGTTGCAGCAGGTGTTGCAGCAGGTGTTGCAGCAGGTGTTGCAGCAGGTGTTGCAGCAGGTGTTGCAGCAGGTGTTGCAGCAGGTGTTGCAGCAGGTGTTGTAGCAGGTGTTATCGATGGCGATGTATCAGATGCCGCTGTGTTGTGACAGGTGTTGTAGTGAGCGGTGCTGTGTTGCGGTAGCAAGTATGGGACATTCATGTATTCGAATACTGTATTCGAATTCAAACTCGTATATTATGTTCCAATTCGAATATTATATTAGAATTCGAATTTGAATATAGTATTCAAATTCGAATATAATCCGATGCGACGCTACCTCACCTCGAGCGCGCCAAGTTCCGTTAGTATTGGTGGCTTGGTGTGGTCGGTAGTGCGCTATTGCAGCGATTTTTTTGGTGTCATGGATAGTTTAAGTTACATAAACATGTCAGTTAGACATTAAGTGATTACTCTTCTAGCATTTGAGCTTCCTATTCTCTTCGTGATAATGGAGGAAGAATTTCAAACTCAGCTCATTGCAGTGCTTTGATTGGTTGCCTCGACATTTCGGCAGTTAAATGTCGATGAATTCGTTGTGAATGTGGTGGTGAACTATATATAGTGAATAGGCATAATAGTTTCTCTCCTTTTTGTTAGAAAATTTTTAGTCATCAATTATACATTTGGAGGCAAATTTTTATCTGAAACTATCTGTAATATGCTTTATAAAATTATAACTGGGCAATACAGACAGAAAATGCTTAAACATTTTTATTATTAAGTAAACCAAGGATGCTTGACCTGTTCCAGCTCCACACGACTTATACGGTATACCAGTGATAATTATGGCAATGAGTAATCTTTTTTGCCATGGATGGTATGGCGACCAATCTTGTTACTGCTACTGGCAACCAATCTTATTACTGTTACTGACTACCAATCTTATTACTGTTACTGACTACCAATCTTATTACTGCTACTGGTAACCAATCTTATTACTGCTACTGGCAACCATTCTTGCTACTGGCAACCAATCTTATTACTGTTACAGGCAACCAATCTTATTACTGTTACTGGCAACCAATCTTATTACTGTTACTGGCAACCAATCTTATTACTGCTACTGGCAACCAATCTTATTACTGTTACTGGCAACCAATCTTATTACTGTTACTGGCCACCAATCTTATAACTGTTACTGGTTACCAATCTTATTACTGTTACTGGCTACCAATCTTATTACTGCTACTGGTTAACAATCTTATTACTGTTGATAAAATATTGGTTTTATTCCTACAGGTGCGCCTCGCATCGACCGTACGAACCTGACCAAGACGGTCCTCAAAGTCGGCGCTCATCACCTCTTCGACGTGAACATCGCCGGTGACCCCTTGCCTGTCAACACCCTCGTCTTGAACGATAAGGTGCGCTTTCTCGAACTAATTGCATATTTTGAATACTAATAGGATCAATAAGTTAGCTCATCGAAAATTAGAATTTTTGTGAATAATAGCGAATATCCAAACGATCGACCGTTCAGGCAGATGAGTATACATTTTGCGAGTTAAATTGGAATAGTTTGATTGGAAGGTATAAATGTTTTACCTGCCTGCACTGTAGCCTGATCGTGTTAAAAATATTTTGCTGAACATAGCACTCGTTAGTGAATTGTATTAGATTTCTATCGACGAATCTATCACCATATTTCCACATTATCCTGGAGCCATTTCTGGCGGTGCAATGCCGAATGTTGTCTGTGGGTAAAATCCTAACAAATTTTTCCTCTCATCAAAAGCATGACATCTTTACAGCCATGTTAAGTAGCCCCTCAGCCGCCGAGATGAAACATGAATAGCTTTTAGCTAAGCCAGTAAGACATGGGTGATCTAGCCATATTTAGAAGCCATTTAGCCACCGAGATCAAGCATGAATACCATTTAGCTAAGCCAATAAGACATGGGTTATCTAGCTACATTTAGTAGCCATTTAGCCACCGAGATCAAGCATGAATAGCTTTTAGCTAAGCCAGTAAGACATGGGTGATCTAGCCATATTTAGTAGCCATTTAGCTACGGAGATCAAGCATGAATACCATTTAGCCAAGCCTGTAAGACATAGGTGATCTAGCCATATTTAGCAGCCATTTAGCCACCGTGATCAGACATGAGTAGCTAAGCCACTATAAGCCATGAGCGTCACACTGACACCTCTAAGGTAAGTACCTAAACTGCCTGCGCATGCGCCGGACGCCTCATAAATGATCTTATGACGACCACACGTCGACATTGAGGCTTAATTTATTAGTGCGTCCTACATGAACATGTTTCCGTATCAGTCCTGTCTGTTATTTCACATCTTAAATAGCCATTTTAGATCTCATAAAAAATGCTCAAGTAAATTGAACGATCGGGTTGCTTTTTTAAACAGTGCTGTTGAATGTACGTCCTTAAAAATTTTCTCGGGTTTGAGAAGTCAGCCTGGATTTGATAGTCAAATTTAAACATCGTTTAATTGCGCATATCTTAAGTACAATCGCCTTGCTTATTTCTCTTTGTTTATCGTCCTTCAAATTTTATTTAGCCCATTCTGGCTGGTCCAAATATTTTTCGAAACTAATATTATAGTTCCAAATAAATGATAAATGTGTAATTTCTAGAAATCTACCGTGCTATATAATACTGGCATCTCCTGAAAGTTCCCTATTAGACATGTCTTGGCCACTAACAATCATATTTTAGGCCAAATATCAATTCCATCATTGGGTTGATAGGGCCGTCATGCTATTAATATTCATTGTACGCTCAGCACACAATTATAAATCGAAGTCTTTTAAAAATTATTAGCAAATTCTAACTTTTCTTTTATGATCCTGATCGTCTTCAACGCCTGTAGCCATTCTTGAACAATTTCACTTCTTGTTTTTCTTTTGCTGTACGGCTTCAGATGTTACACGATATTCAAAAGTAGAAGTTGGATCAGAAGCGTTTTAAGTATTGTAGATATATTTAAATGAATGTTACCGTGTAAATGATAAACTGCTCGTGCTTTAAGTGTTGCACATTAAACCACATTCTCTCGTGGTATAAATATTCTCTAATGATCCGCATGACCTTCATTGCCAGTGGAGGTCACGGGGATCGTGGACCAGGAATGGGAAGAACAATCAATGATTGTCGCGTTATTTAATGCTACATTCAAAGTTTTTGCGAAATATAAATATCATTACTATGATATTTAACGTTGTTTCTAGAACCACTTTTTAATGATTGCGAATTAATAATTCGTTATTAATAAAAATCGCGCACCATTGACTGATAAATAACCATGCCCATTCCTAGTCGCCTTTCTTTGTACAAATATTCGCTCTCTGTAAAAGAAAAAAAAAACAATTATTATGTTCTACTTCGCATATTAACCAAATAATTCTAAACTTGCTTCAACTGTGCCATCGTTATCATTATGTTTCAACGGATTAATTACGGCTAAAATATTAGTATTAAATGTGCAACTTGTTTAAAAATTTTACGCGGAGATGCAGACATTTTCGATAACGGCACCCCCGGATTTTAAGTCTCATATTTATGTTGGAATTTTTCGACATCAAAATTTTGACATTTTTAATGAACACTTAATTAGAATAATCGATATCTTGAAGACGCTCGATGAGATTCTAAGATTAAGAAATTAAGGCAATGATTTTGGGTGCTGCAACATTTATTCCGTAAAAAACACCGCGCACTCTAAAAGTTATATTCTTTTTAAAGTGAAAATCTTAACCTAGATTGCGCTTGAATTAATTCTGATGAAAAAGTAAATTATTCCAATCAAATTTATACGACTGCTGTCTTGGGGCGCTTCCTTATAATAGCCATAAATTTTTTAAAAAGCAATGTGTTTAAGCTCACGGAAGGTACGAATTCCTCTAATTGGTTGCATCAATTTTTTTGCTTGAATTCAAATTAATATTTTTTTGCATTCAAAATTTTTGTGACCTCGAAATTTAATTCAGTTCAGGAACTTGTACAATTCGTGAGCACATAAAATACCCATTAAATGATAAACCTGAAGCACCTTGCTCGATGTTTAAAAGATAAACCACACCGTCTCTATTGATCGCAAACGCCTGGAAGGTTGCTCGATTTCAGTCTATCTCGATTGCTGCTGCGTAAAGGATTCTTTCGAAACTTGTTTAATTAATTAAAATATCACGGGATTAGAATGTTTTATTAAATTATAAGAAACAGTCACACTACCTGCTTTTGATGCAGTTTCTATTCATCTTCTGATTCATTGGCATTCCTTTGAAAGTACAATGTGACTTCATGCTTTTTTCGATTTCCCCGCTACCTATAAATTTGACTAATTAAGAGTAATTGTCACTCAGCTCGAGACATTGAAAACAAGCGCCTGGCGAATGATCTAAAGTAATAGTACTCCTCGATAAGCCTAAATGCTAATGAGCTTTTCTTCTTCTTGCTCGTTTGGTTTTGATAAATATGACGTGGTGGCTGGACTGATGCTTCTCCTCCTCTCGTCGCCTCGCATCTCTGGTAACTACGACCGACGATGTCATCCTCCATGGTATGGCACACCGTATAACACGGCTGTCGCGGCCCCGTTGCTTCATTATATCATTCAAATATCACTCACATGTACCATTTATGCCATTATTTTCATCGTTGTAATCTTTTGTTCACTATGATTGCTTTCATACTTAAACCTAAGAACAATAACAATGTAATTTTTGTTCATCAATCATTTGTGTTGTAATGAATCGTTTGTTGATTTGTAAAATTTCAAAACAATTTCGAAGAAAATCAAATAATTTTTTTGTGGTTACTCGAAATTGAATAAATAAAACTTCCACTGAAATTTACCTACATTACGGGTTGCATTATCCCATTGTGCCCAATAATTCCATAATTACATTATCTTCATTCATTAACAACACGTCATCACTTGCAAACATTGCTTCACGGGGGGTGTGTGGGGTACATTGGGCTTCCTATATTAACGTCATTAGTGGGGCAGAAAGTTTAACATGCAAGTTGCTGCCGAAAAGGCGCTGGTGTCGGACAACAACATCAGAATCGACACGACGGGCGACAACATGAAAATCCTGGTGCTGAAGGCGCAGCGCAACATGACCGGCAAATACCTCATCAACTCCAAGAACGAGCATGGCGAGGACAACGCCGAGGTCGAACTCATCGTCTTGGGTCAGTCTGAATAAAATTTGCATTACTCTGTAACTAATAATATGGATAGGATAGAAGTTTAATTTCACCGTAAAAATTATTGGGATTTCTGCCGCTCGTGAAGGAAATGTCTCCTAGAAATCATTGCTCTATGCTATCGATTATTTTCTGCATGGGTTCGAAATTCATCTTGGAGTTTCCCACAAGAAGCCATATCATCTTATTTTGAAAGTTAATTAATTTATTTCGATGTTGCTATAGTTGAAGGAATAAAATTTCGCGATGAATGGAGAAATAAAAATCAGAGTCGATAATTTGAAACCGAGGGTTCATCCTATTGATGTCCCGTGCATAAATGTGGTCTTCTGCATGTGCTCTTAAATGAACAAATACAATGAATGTGGTATTTTTTGGTCTTAAATAAATAAATGAAATAAATGTGGTCTTCTGTGCTCCTAATTAAATAAATAAAATAAATATGGTCTTCAGTGGTCCTAAATAAATGAATAAAATAAATGTGGTCTTATGGGGTCCTAAATAAATAAATAAAATAAATGTGGTCTTATGGGGTCCTAAATAAATAAATAAATAAATTTGGCCCTTTGCAGGCGTGCCGGGTAAGCCGATGGGGCCGCTGGAGGTGACGGATGTAACGGCCAGCGGCTGCCACCTCAAGTGGAAGAAGCCAGAGGACGACGGGGGTGAACCTGTCGACTATTACCAGGTCAGTTCAGCCTCAACAAATCTCTAAAATACACACACATTTTTATATTAGAGATATATATGAAAAATACATGATTTAAATACTGCAAAAAAAACTCTTGTTTTAGCTTCGTGTGCCTCTGTGGGAGTAATTTAAATATTGGTATGCACTTCCGTAGACATGTTTATGTTTTTATGCCATCATTTTAATTTGTAAGTTTTATTACATTCTGCTGTAAATTTTTGACTCTTCAAGCTAATTGGTATTGCCAAGGTGATGAATTGTGAAACGAAAATGAGTCATCTAGACGGCGAAAGCTGAAAAAATTAGATCGGTACCCACTGCAGTGAGTGACAGAGAGCGAATTTTCTCGTCCGTCCGTCTGTGAAGTTACGGACGGACGGACATGCCGAGCACATGTGAAGTCACGGACGGACGGACATGAATAGCACAATAGCGTCTTTTTTTGCGCTAGAAAGGTGACAGTCCATGCAAGTAACTTAATATTGGGAATAGTTTTACCTGAACCGTGGGAATAGTTCCACCCCAACAATGGTAGCAGTTCTTCCTGAACAATGGAATTGGTTCTACTCAAACAATGCGAATAGTTTTACCCCAACAATGGTAGCAGTTCTTCTTGAACAGCGGATTGGTTCTACTCATATAATGAGAGTAGTGCTACCCGAGCAATGGGAGTAGTTCTACTTTGTATTTATAATTGCTAAAAATAATAGTTGGAATTTAGGAACTGTCATTTTGATTAATTATTTGATTAGCGTATCATAAGTCCGGTTCTACAAGATACGGTTTGCATCAGGTGGAGAAGCTGGACCCGATCACGGGACAGTGGATGCCGTGCGGCCAGTCCAAGACCCCCGAGGCAGACGTGACGGGCCTGCAGGAGGGCAAGAAGTACAAGTTCAGGGTGAAGGCCGTCAACAAGGAGGGAGAGTCAGAGCCCCTCGAGGCTGACCAGTACATCACAGCCAAGAATCCTTATGGTCCGTACAACTAGCGAGTTAAATATTTTTCCTATATTCCACTGTATTTTTCCACTGCGATAGTTGGCTGGAATGTTTGATAGAGACTGCTTATAGAGGTGTAGAAAAGAAAAATATACAATTACTAATGAAAGGTATTATGAAAATTTTTCAATCGTGGAATGATGATACTCTAACTACTTATACATTAATATTTTGGAATGATAATTTTGTTACTATTAATAACACGAGGAAGGAACTGCTCTGCAGATGCCAAAAATACTTCAATACAATAGCCCAGGGTGCGGGTTCCAATTAAAATTTCTCCTGGTAGTGCTTGTATACTGTATATGTGTATCTGTCTTCTGGTGTTTATATAATTGTATATCTTGGTGTTAATATTAGTGTTTCTCCCCAATAGACGCGCCCGGCAAGCCTGGCAAGCCGCGAGCCACTGACTGGGACCGAGACTTCGTTCAGCTGGAGTGGGCGAAGCCTGCCAACGACGGCGGAGCGCCCATCACCAAGTACATCGTCGAGAAGAAAGATAAAGTGAGTGCAGTCATTTCCGATCTGCGTTCACGAATAAAATTTTTTGATATTTCTTTTGTAAATGAGATGGGATTTTTAAGTTGTTGACTTAATCATTTGTTTGAGTAATTTTTACTATTTCCAATGATTTACTTCATGGGTGATCCATAGAAACTGAGCTACCTCTGCTTGTGAGCTCAGGATTTAGTTAGGCTTGGTGTTGACTGCTACTCCTCTTAGTTCCACGTGATTTTTACCGGGGTTAATTTATAAATACAGTATGTACTGCCGATATGACTGACTTGAAGAGGTTAAATTTGTTCGTATCTTAAACTTGTAGATGGACTTTAATCTATATGTGAAAAAGCTTAGCAGTGAACTTCTGTGACAAAATTTGGGATGCGGGCAATATTTCGTTAACTGATACAATTATTTGTACAACAGCTCCTGGCAGCTGACACTAGCTACTGATAGCTGACACCAGCTACTGGTAGCTGGCACCAGCTACTGATAGCTGGCACCAGCTAATGATAGCTGACAGCAACTACTGAGAGCTGACACCAATTTTTGTTTACAGGACAGCAGGGGTTGGACGCAGTGCGGTTCAGGCCCTGGTGACAAAACGTCCATCCGCATCACGGATGTCGAGCCGGACCACGAGTACAACTTCCGCATCGTGGCAGTCAACAAGGCAGGGCCGTCGGAGCCATCGGACCCGTCCGAAGACGTCATGTGCAAGCCAAGAAACTGTGAGTCTGTAGTATCATCGTTAACTTGATGGTCTCATGAATTAATATCATATGAAGAATGTGTGTTTGATCTATATAAAGCTCGAATGTTTTTCTGAAACGTGTGTTTCAAATCCATTTCGTTTCTATTTATGTACCTGTGGTATAATTTTCAGTGGCGCCTCGCATCGACCGCAAGAACCTGGGTAAGAGAACCATCAGGTCGGGCTTGATGCTCAAGTTTGACGTTGAGGTGACGGGAGAGCCTGCACCCACCATCACATGGACGTACGAAGACAAAAATGTCACCAACAGCCGCATCACCATCGAGTCCGAGGACTACCTCACCACTTTCCTCCTGAAGAAGTCTGAGCGTGCCGACACCGGCATTTATAAAATCACCGCCAAGAACAAGAACGGGACTGATGTCGCCGAGTTGGACCTCGTCGTTGTGGGTGAGTGGGGAAAATACATTATTTAAATACTGATTAAATACAAAGCTATGTATCTGTTGAGTAATTTTTTCAACTCCTGAGATGTTAGTCGCTCGTAAGATAAGGAGTCACGTTTTATTTATTAGCTGAAGCTGAAAATATGCTTACCCACCTAGGTAAATAAGGCCTAAGAATGTGTGATGCGTTAGCATCTCATTAATAGCAGGCAGCAATTTTTTAACGAGTTATTGTTTTAGACCAAAAGTTAAAATTTACTTTACTTTACTTTCACCGACGTTCGATGATTGATTCTTCTCAAAATGTTAATAATCATTTTAAAATGATTGCAGGACTAATCGAGGATTTTTTGTTATTTTTTAAAACCTAATTGCGATTTTGAAACTGCTTTGCTCATTATCAAACAGAGAATACCATTTATATAACTAGTCTTCCACGCAATGTTTCGTGTTCGATATTAAACTCAATGCCTCGAAGGTGAACCGTTCTTCAATGTGAGATGTTATGTACAAATGAACTTTTGATCTGCATGGAATTGCTAGAAAGATGGATAGCGTAAAGCTCTTTTATCTGTTATTTAATGTTAAACAAGTGATAAGACAACACATTTAATCAGACACCCATTTTTAAATTACTATAAGGGTCTCTCTATTCTTACGAAGAACTTATCAATTCTTGCAGAAATTGCACAAGAAAACCGATGTTACGAAATCCTCGTACAAATGAATCATGATGAGCCTTTATTATACTATTTTTGTTGGCATCAGGCAAGCCTTCGAAGCCCAAGGGCCCGCTGAAGGTGTCTGACGTGACCGCCGAGTCTGTGAAGCTCAAATGGGAGCCTCCTGAGGACGATGGCGGCGAGCCCGTCGAGAGCTACGTCGTCGAGAAGATGGACACCGACACGGGACGCTGGGTGCCCGTACAGACTGTCAAGGTGAGAAACACTATTATATAACTCGTACTTATTCTTATGAAATAATTTGTTAATATTTTGTAATAGTTGAGTTTATCTTATTTTAGATATCGTTTATACGTTTCTAAATGACCTCTGAAGCGAGAGTCAATCATAGCCTGGCTAATTATATTTCTGATTTTTTTCCTCTATCGTAAGCATATGAAGCTGAAATAAGACGTGTTTTATATATTTGTCTTCGTTGACATGTTCCGGCTAAGTTTCAAATATCTATAAAGAAATTATTGAAATACTTCTATTGATTACCGAACTTAACGAAATTTCACTGCCCTCCAGGCCCTTGATTTCATTTCAACAACAGCAACGTTATTCCAACGTCAGATTCCTAGTGAGTGCCTACACTCAGTGCTACTAAAGCGAAAATAAATAAAGTTATAACCCATTACCCTCAGGGCACGGAGGCGGAGGTACCTGGCTAGTCAGTGCTGATACTCAGTGCTACTAAAGTAAATATAAATAAAGTTATTACCCATTACCCTCAGGGCACGGAGGCAGAGGTGCCTGGCCTGACTGAGGGCAAGGAGTACATGTTCCGCGTGAAGGCCGTCAACCCTGAGGGGGAGAGCGAGCCCCTCGAGACCGACTCAGCGACCCTCGCTAAGAATCCCTTCGGTGAGAGGCTTGCGTCGAGACTTCAATATTTATCTGCTCAATAAATCACTTAAATTCCTTGCTACGCATCTAATATTCTCAGAATAAATAGGTAGACGTTGTATGATAATATGAAATGAATGAGATGTGTGATTAGAGGAATTTTATAGACCTTGCTCAATGTTCTTGTATTATTACGTGGAAGGAAAATTTTATGTTGGCGAAGATAACAAAGAGTGGTTAACTTGAATTTATCGATAATTTAATTGTAAGTTTTATTGAAAATTACTTACGAATAACTGCCAAATTTACAAATTTTCACTATTGAGTTAAACAGCTCAGAACATTAAAAATGTCCCATTTTTTCCATTCTTGTGTTTTTCCAGATCCACCGAGCAAACCCGGCAAGCCAGAAGTGAAAGACTACGACAAGAACTGGTGTCAGCTCGTATGGAAGGCACCAGAATCCGATGGTGGAGAGCCCATCACTCACTACATCATCGAGAAGAAAGACAAGTACTCGAGCAAGTGGGTGAAGCACATGGAGACCAAGAGCCCCAAGTGCGAAGCCAAAGTGCAAGATCTCGTCGAGGGGCAGCAGTACAACTTCAGGGTAAAAGCAGTGAACAAGGGAGGAGCCAGCGCCCCATCAGACGCGTCCGACACCTTCACCGCCAAGGCCAAGAACCGTAAGACCATTTCTATAGGCTGGGTTTGCCAAACGAGGATTTTGTTGTGTGATGAAAGATAGAAACTTGTTTGAATTCTGTCATAAGTACACAATGATTTTATAGTTTTGAGTCTAATGTGGTTTGGGTGCGATTGCAGAGGCTCCCGAGATCGACCGGTCCAACTTGGACCACATCAAGGTGCACGCGGGCTCCATGATCAAGTACGATGCTCGCGTTACTGGCGAGCCAAAGCCCAGCAAGTCTTGGTTCATAAACAAGAAGCGTCTTGAAGACGGCAAGGATGGCGTAAAACTCGACGAAGAGGATCACAGGCTTAAGCTGGTCATAGCTTGTGCCAACCGCAGCCACAACGGACAATACCAAATCAAGGCGAGCAACTCGGCTGGCAGTGATGAGGTCACCCTCGAGGTCACTGTGCTGGGTGAGTCATTAGTTCTTATTAATCCTTACTTTATTCTCCATATTTCTACTTGACTGTATGAATAATATTTGCTAGATTTGATTCTGGTCGGTCCTATTCAGATGGCATTTACAATGTGTTTGAAGCTACATTTTCCTAATGAGTTTTGCAGTTAACAACCAAGTCATTTATAATTGAGAAAAACACAAATATTCTTAATAACAATATTATTTAGCTCCGTGAATCTTTCAGCAAATACGAAGCGTGTTTTTTTCGGAACTCATTAATAATTATTTAATTCACCCCACAGACGTGCCAGGAAAGCCTGAAGGGCCCTTGAAGGTGTCCGACATCCACAAGGAAGGCTGCACACTCAAGTGGAATCCTCCTCTGGATGATGGAGGCTCTCCTGTTGAGCATTACCTGGTCGAGAAACTCGACACTGAAACTGGAAAGTGGGTGCCTGCTGGGCGTTCCAAGGACCCAACAATAGTTTTGGATAATTTGGAACCAATGCACGAATATCAATTCCGTGTATCAGCAGTGAACAGCGAGGGAGAATCTGAACCTCTTGTTGGCCTAGACAAGATTGTGGCCAAAAATGCGTTCGATCCTCCTGATGCTCCTGGCGCTCCCGAGGCCACTGATTGGGACAAAGATTTCGTGGATCTCAAGTGGGAGAAACCTGCCAAAGACAACGGTGCGCCCATCACTGGCTACATCATTGAGAAGAGAGACGAAATTTCCGGCAAGTGGGTTAAGGCTGCAGAAATTAAGGGACAGGAGCCCAAGGGCCGTGTGCCGAACCTTGATGAGGGGGAGACGTACGAGTTCCGCGTGCGCGCCGTCAACCAGGCCGGTCCGTCCGAGCCCTCCAAGAACAGCAAACCCGTCACCTGCAAGCCCAGGAAGCGTAAGTTTTCTTCAAACTATTCGGCTTCAGCTCCCCACATTCCTTTAAATTGAAGAGTAGACAATTTTTAAAGCTCATTTCGTAAATGGTATGGTAAATAATACTTATAAATCATATTCCGAATATTTTCTCCTAAAATCGATAATAAACATTCCGGTAGTTTATTTCGCAATCCTATTGTAGAATAAATTGTGCCTTTTAAATACCCGTACATTTTTAGTCATAAATGACGGAATATAATTTAAAATATTCCCTTATGACAGATAACTTTTCAATTAAAATTTTAAAGAAGTCATTTTGTTTCAGTGAATATGTTTAAAATTCTTAACGGGAAATTTATTTTTGCGTGCAATTTTTTCAGCTGTTGATACTTAAAGTTTATATTTCAGAGTGACTATGTAAACTTGAGTTTATTCCATTTTAAATTCATAGCTTGCGGTGCTTGTGTTTTACATTCCCTTAGTTTCAAATTCAGATAAATGTGTTCACATTTTTCTCCATAAACGCTTTAATTTAACCCTATTATTTGAATTTATACTGATGATGGAAACTAGCCTTTGTCAATAGTTGATCCCATAGCTGTACGTGTTCACAATGAAGGTAATTGTTGCACTTTTTCATTGTTCATATTTTTTACAATATCTTATACGCCACTTGACTCGTTCTTTGGTTTTCGCCGCATGCAAACAATATCAGTTCCAGATGTGTGCACTTGTTTTTTACAGTTGCTCCTAAGATTGACCGCAAGAATTTGCGTGATTTGACGGTACGAGAAGGCGACCCAATCCTGCTCGACGTCAAAGTCATTGGCGAGCCCGTCCCTGAAATTGAGTGGTACTTCAACAAGAAGCCCGTACAAGAGTCCTCGACCTTGCGCATCGAGAACGTTCCTCACAATACCAGGTTCATGAATGATGACCCTACGAGGAAGCAGTCTGGTAAATACAAGATAGTTGCTACCAACAAGTACGGCAAAGATGAAGCTGAAATTGAAATCACCGTCATTTCCAAACCCGGTAAACCCGAAGGACCATTGGAGGTATCAGATGTGCACAAAGAAGGATGCAAGCTCAACTGGAAGCCACCTAAAGATGACGGGGGTGTTCCGGTGGAAGGATATATTGTGGAAAAGTTCGACCCAGACATGGGTATTTGGCTGCCTGTTGGCCGAACCACGGAGCCTACCATGGAGGTGAACGATCTGACTCCTGGACACGAATACGAGTTCCGAGTGAAGGCTGTCAACAAGGAGGGCGAGTCCGAGCCGCTGGTTACCTTGTCACCGATCGTGGCCAAGGACCCCTTCGGCCCACCAGGCCAACCTGGCGTGCCCGAAAAGGCTGACTGGGATGCCACCAGAATTGACCTCAAGTGGACCATGCCTATTGATGACGGTGGCGCTGCCATCTCGCACTACATTATTGAGAAGCGTGATAAGTACACGTGAGTGAAAATTTGACCTTTAAATAGAATTGAAGAATTAGAATATGTATAATATCTGAATTATATAAAAAAAGAACTACCATATTTCATGAGTATTCGTGAATTAAATTATCACTTCCAAGTATTGTGTTTTCATTTTAATCGATATCTCGGTCATTCCACTCAGGAATATTTGGGAGAAGGCGCTGACGACCAACACCCCCGAGTGCATCGGGTCCGTGACGGGCCTCACCGAGGGCCTTGAGTACCAGTTCCGCGTGACCGCCGTCAATAGGGCTGGCCCCGGCGAGCCTAGCGATGCCAGCAAGACTATGATCCCCAAGGCCAGATTCTGTCAGTACAAAAGTGCTCCTCAGGACAGAGCATTCTCATTTACTTTGCGTTTGAACCATGGCACTAAGATTGACTGCCGTCTTTTACCCTTTAGTTTTTAAGGTGTTTAGTGGTGAAATATTGTCCGTTTCACAATTACTTCTCTTTTATTTCAGTGCCGCCGAGGATTGATCGTAAAAATTTGCGCGACATTACCATCTCCAACAACTCGATGCTCAAATATGATGTGGATATTAGTGGTGAGCCTCCTCCAAAGGTAACTTGGACATTCGAAGGCCGATCGTTGGATTCGAACAAACATGTCAACATCAATAACATTGACTACAATTCCAAGCTGGTGATCCGTGACACTGTACGGGCTGATTCTGGCGAGTATGTCATCACTGCCGTCAACAGCTCCGGCAAAGACTCTGTCACTGTCTATGTCAACATTACCGACAGACCTCAGCCTCCTGAAGGCCCACTCAAGATTTCTGACATTAGAGGCACTGGATGCAAACTCAAATGGAAACGACCCAAAGATGATGGCGGAGTCCCTATTGAGAATTATGTCGTTGAAAAGCTCGATCCTAACACTGGACTGTGGGTGCCGTGCGGCAAGACGACGGGCGCCGAGCCTTCCATTGAGCTGAATAACCTGACGCCTGGTCAGGAGTATGAGTTCCGCGTGAAAGCTGTCAATGCCGAGGGAGAATCTGATCCTCTCAAAGCTGATGAGAAAGTACTGGCTAAAGATCCTTACGGTAAGTAATTTATGTTTATACGCATTTAATGATATAATTATTTGAAAATTGTTGGTTTGAAATTAAAAAATGTGCAGAGAAAAAATAATGTGCTTTTATACAATTTGAATTATATTCTAGTATCATCCAATCTATTTTTCCTGTATTCAGATGAGCCTGGTAAGCCTCAAAACCTTGAGGTTGCTGATTATGACGAAAACAAAGTTGATCTTAAATGGGAGCCTCCTAAGAACGATGGTGGTTCACCCATTGTCAAGTACATCGTTGAGAAAAAGGACAAATATGGAGGGTGGGATAAGGCTTGCGAAGTACCTGCTGACCAGACCAAGTGCTCCGTCCCTGACCTCATCGAAGGCGAGACGTACGAGTTCCGCGTGCGAGCCGTGAACGCCGCTGGTCCCGGCCTGCCTTCAGATGCCACTCATCCCGTTACTGTAAAGCCGCGCAATTCTGCTCCTAAGATCGACCGCACGAACCTCGTACCTGTCAGAATCAAGGCTGGTCAAAGCTTTACATTCGACGTGAATGTCAGTGGTGAGCCCGTGCCAGAGAAGAAGTGGTTCTGCAAGAGGAAGGAAATCAAGTCTGGCGGAGTTACTACCATCAAGATGCAGGACCATCACACCAAGATTCGTGTGACCGGAGCGACGCGCGCCGAGAGTGGCACCTACACCATCACAGCCGAAAACTGCAACGGAAAGGACTCTGCTGATGTCGAAGTCATAATTCTTGGTAACTCAATATTTTATAATGTTTCTTGATATTTTTCTTTTAAATGAAATCTAAAATTTCCATCGTTGATTATTCCCGATTGTTTATTTGTTTGCCTAATTTAAGCACTTGAAATATTTTTTGGCCTATGGAGTATCCAATTCGATACTGAAAAGGGAAATGATATTCATTGATGATTTGCATTTTTCTACCACCCAAGACAAGCCAGGCACGCCTGCGGGTCCTCTCGAAGTCTCGGAGGTGTACGCAGAAGGGTGCAAGCTGGACTGGAAGCCTCCCGCCGACGATGGTGGCTGCCCTATCGACCACTACACCATCGAGAAGCTCGACGAGGCCACAGGCCGCTGGGTGCCGGCGGGCGAGACGAGCGGCAGAGAGACCACCGCTGAAGTGCTTGGCCTCACGCCGGGCCACAAGTACAAGTTCAGGGTGAAGGCCGTCAACCGCCTGGGCACGTCTGATCCTCTCACCACGCAACAAGCAATCGAGGCCAAGAATCCATTCGGTAAATCGAAATTAACGAGGCAATTCTCTAGAATTTTACTGATGCAATTTTATTTGATTTATTAATGTCAAATTTGTTGCTTAATTTTATTAAAGGTTTTTGTTTGCAGTTTCCTTAAAAATATTCTTGACTGCTCGCTCATCGAATTAAGTGGGATATTTTTCAAATAACGATGATTTTTTTGTCTTTTATTGGATCATCCTGCCCCAGTTTGACCCGGCATATGTGCGTATCAGTGCTACGTCCGCACTCTGCTTGAGTTGCGGGTAATAAAGTAGATAATTATTTGGAACATATGACGCATTTAATATTCAATGCCACTTAAATTTACGAGTCTTTGGGTTCATAGCGTTCCTAATCTCACCAGATTTGCCCTCTGCGCCTACTGATGTGAAGGTCGAGGACTTCGATGCTGACTATGTTGATCTTGGATGGAAGGCACCTGAAGACGATGGCGGATCTCCCATCATCGGCTACATCATCGAGAAGCGCGACAAGTACAAGTAAGCGTTTACTTGCTGCTCTACTTACTCACTCTTGTTTAAAACTTTGTCAACAAGTGCACAGGACTAGCCGAGTGGTTTAGGTTTAGATCAGCAAGATTGGAACAGCGAATTGAGAGTTTGAGATCCATTTGTTGATGAGGAAATTCTGACAAGGTAGATGGAAGGTTAAGAATCGGCTATAGGCCTAAATGAAAAATTCAAGACAGACACTACCAGGTTTTGCTTCATTAGATGAATTTATTTCATATTGAACTTCATTTAACAGAAAATGTCACTTTAATATGATATGATGGAAGTGTATTCGATTCAGATAATAATTCACACATGCATTGAACATCAGTCATTTAAAATCAGCTGAAAACTTTCTTGAGGCTACAATTAGATTTGGCCTCGTCAAAATATGATTGTTTGTCTCCACATGTTTGTTTGCACACGCTTTACGTCACGAGCGGCCACACACCTTTAACGTGCAAAATTTCCATGTCACAAATTCGTCACAAACTTCCGACTGTACCTAGCTTTTAACACAAATATTCAATTAATTGATCTAATTATGGAGTGAGAGTGTTTGATGTTAGAATCTACGACCATAATTAAGCATAACTACAACTGCTACTACAACGTCCAGCCCTACGTGGGAGAAATGCGCAACGACGGACGGCAGCAACTGCAAGGCGCATGTACCTGATCTGGTCGAAGGCAACACGTACGAGTTCCGCGTCATCCCAGTCAACAAAGCTGGGCCTGGCAAGCCTTCTGCACCCACTGCGCCTCACCTCGCAAGGGCTAAGAATCGTAAGTTTTTCCGATATAAATTTTGAAATGTGGGCCTAGATATACTTCTATCACTGCGCACAAGTTATTAGGAATACAATTTCATTACATTTGATTTTACGAGTATTTGAAGATTTGTAGTGGGTAAATAATTGCAAATTCCTATGTTGATTGAGGATCTCGCATAAGACAAATTTCAGATTGTATTTCACTCTTTACAGTTCCTCCTCGCATTGATCGCAACGCAATGGTCGATGTGAAGATCAGGGCCGGGGAAAATCTCCTACTTAAAGTTCCTGTCGCTGGTGAACCGCCAGCTTCAAAGAATTGGATGCTGAAGGGAGAGAAGCTGTATCCTACGGATCGACTTCGTATTGTTCAGGAGGATTACATGACAACCATCAAAATCTCTGAGTGTAAACGATCAGACTCAGGCGAATTCACTTTGGAAGCAAAGAACAGGAATGGTGAGGACAAATGCACGGTGAGCATCACTGTGTTGGATGTTCCCGGAGCTCCTCAAGGACCTCTCAAGTACTCCAACGTGTCGCGTAAAGGCTGTACTGTCGCATGGCAACCACCTAAGGACGACGGCGGATCGGAAATTATTCATTATGCTGTTGAGAAAATGGATATTGATAGCTTGAGGTGGGTGCCCGTGGGTGAAACCAAGAGCACTCAGCTTCCTGTTACAGGTCTAATCGAAGGTCACGAGTATAAGTTCCGTGTAGTAGCCGTCAACCGTCAAGGAGAAAGTCAGCCGCTTACGAGTGTTGACACGGTTGAAGCCAAAGATCCTTTCAGTAAATCTTCTAAGCCTGGCAAGCCTGAAGTGGTTGACTGGGACAAGGACCGAGTGGATCTTGAATGGACAGAGCCTCGCAATGACGGTGGAGCTCCAATTACCTCCTACATAATCGAAAAGAAGCCCAGGTTTGGCAACTGGGAAAAAGCCGTGGAAGTTCCTGCCAAACAAGGGTGTAAAGCATCAGTGCCTGATCTCACTGAAGGGGAAGAATACCAGTTCAGAATTATTGCAGTCAACAAGGGTGGTAATTCTGATCCTTCTGATCCATCACAGTCTGTGGTGTGCAAGCCACGATTTGAGAAGCCTGGCATTGATGTGGTGAATTTGGAGGATCTCGTCATTAAAGCCAATACAAGATTGGAGTACAATGTTCCTATTCGCGGCGCACCCCGACCAAGTGTTAAATGGTCTGTTGACGGTACTCAGATCGTTGAGTCCGACAGGGTGGAAATGCAGACTTACGGAAAACAGACCATACTCGAGATTCCGTTTGCTCGTCGTAGTGATTCTGGTCGTTACACGCTGACACTGGAAAACGAGCTTGGCAAGGCGTCTGCCTCGGGTAACGTGATTGTTTTGGACAGGCCTTCGAAGCCTGAAGGACCTTTGCGTGTTTCCGACATTACTCGAGACAGCTGCAGAGTGTCGTATGGCCCTCCCTTGGATGACGGTGGCTCACCTATCCTCCATTACCTTGTTGAGAAAATGGATGTATCTCGTGGTACATGGACAGAAGCGGGTGAAGTGGCTGGCCTCACGGCCGAGATTCTGAACCTGGTCTACATGAAGGAATATCACTTTAGGATCAAGGCTGTCAACGCCATCGGAGAATCCGATCCTCTTTGCACTGACAAGAGTATCATTGCCAAAAATGCTGTTGGTGAGTGTGGATTTCTGTCTGAAACAATATTCAAATATTACTTTTTATTTCGTGTTTATCTAAGTTTTCCAACAATGCCTCTTCATTGAACATGTTTTTATTTCGAATTAGAAGCTTATAATCCGGAATTTTCCTATGCCAGATGAACCTTCACAGCCTGGGCGTCCACAAGTAGTTGACTGGGACAGCGATCACGTAGACCTGAAGTGGACTCCACCGACCAAGGATGGCGGCGCTCCCATTACTGGCTATATTGTGCAGAAGAAAGAACGTGGCTCCCCGTACTGGCAGAACGCCTGCAGGATAGGACCAGAGACATCCTGTACAGTACCTAACCTAACAGAAGGACAAGAGTACGAGTTCCGTATTGTGGCTGTCAACAAGGCCGGCAACTCTGAGCCTTCCGAGCCATCGGACGCTGTCACATGTCGTCCAAGAAACCGTAAGTATTTTTGTTGAATGAAGAATAGCGTCATAACTGACGTAGAACGGAATCGAGTGATTTCCTTGAAGATACAGCGTTTTTTTCAGACATTGTTGTTATTAATTTAGAATTTTCATTTAGAAGAGATTTTCGAATTTACCTCATGAACAAATGTCCCTGCTCAAATTTAGCAAAATGTTATACAGATAATTGTCGTAGGTCCGTGGGTTATAGAATTGAATTTTATTAAATGAGAATCCGTATTGAGACCGACATTCGTGCGCTAGCGTATCAATAAATTACATGAAATTGTGTTGAATAAAGAAATGCACAGTATCTGTGAGAGACGCTTAATAAATAACATGACTTAATATCATTTCCAAAAATTAAAATGTTTAACATATTATCATTATTTATTATAAGCGCTAATATCTTACAACAATTTCTCACTTTGTTTTCACACTTAATCGCTGATTGATTCCTCACATTAGCAAAATGTTAAATAGTTAGCATATTTTACCGAATATGGTCCTCCTAAACTCATTAAACTCTTTTACTCTGACAGTTGCACCAAAAATTCTTGGCCCGCTTTACGACGTGAAAATAAAGGCTGGTCAAGTCATTCATATCAACGTTGACTACATCGGAGAACCTGACCCCGACATCTTCTGGTTCAACGATGACGTCGAAATCGCTCCTACCACCAGGACCACAATCGACGCCATCAACCACCACACCATCATACACACTGTCAACGCAGTCCGGGCCGACTCAGGGGAATACAAGATCAGAGCTCGCAACGAGAATGGTCAAGACGAGGCTACTTTACGTGTGGTGGTGCTCGACACACCCGGTCCTCCTGAGGGACCGCTCAGCTACGACGAGATCATGGCCAACTCTGTGCTCATGTCCTGGAAGCCTCCTAAGGACGACGGAGGCAGTCCTATAACGTAAGCAAATTTTGTCAGATGTTTCTTGGTTTACTGGCAACGTGAATTACATTAGACAATTTCGGGTGCGTTAGATGAAGGTTTTGGCTATGATATTACTGTACAATAGCCGAAATTTGAAATTCTTAGCTAGATTATTGTTGTCATATCACTTTCATTCAATTAAATATTTATATTCACAGTGGTTACACCATCGAGAAGAGGGACATCTCTCACGGTGGCGGCTGGGTACCTGCAGTGACATGGGTGGACCCGAAGGAGACGTCGGCGACTGTCTCACGCCTCATGGAGGGGAACAAGTACGAATTCAGAGTCATGGCTGAGAACGTGCAGGGCAGGGGAGAGCCTCTCGAGTCGGACAAGCCTGTCACTCCTAAGCCATCAGCAGGTACGAATTTATACTTTAGTGCGTGAGCTTTCCATTTTGCTATTGAGTCGATGGTACAATGAAAGAAAACATTTTGTAATAAGCGAGTGCTTATAATTGGGTAGGACCAATTGTTGTTAATGAGAATATAATATAGCATAATTCGAATGTTTATCGTTGTTTGAACTCCGATTCTGTGTATAAAATGGTCACATAATACCTTTCAATTCTACCACTTAAGTTCGTTTAGAATTTTATGTGTGGGGATATTCGTCGCAGGGGTAGAAGTAACAACTTTTATCACCTGTTAAATTTACAATATTTTTGTTCTCCATAGACTGCCCGGGTAGCCCTGGCCGACCAGAATGCGTTGACTCGGACAAAGACTTCATCAAAATTCGGTGGTCTGCTCCCCGCAACACCGGCGGCGCGCCCATCACGGGCTACGACGTGGAGCGCTGCGGTGTGCATTCCGGCAGGTGGAAGAAGATCACGAGAAATCCTGTGAGGATGACGGAGTTCACCGACGAGACTGTGCAGGAGGGCCAGCAATATCAGTACAGGGTGGTGGCCAACAACAAGGTCGGCCCCTCGCTGCCTTCTGATCCTTCGCATCCGTTCAGCGCCAAGCCAATGAAAGGTGAGATTTTGCTTTGATATTTTGCTTTGAATATTTGATGATTTGCTTTAATATTGGTATCATTGCGATACAAATGAGGTAAAACTGTGTTATTCATTTAGGCATGCTCAATGAGTCCAAAGTCGAATGAGGAATCAAATTATATGAATGATATTATACAAAAACGGCTAAAAAATATTCTCCGTTATACAAAAACGGCTGAAAAATATTCTTCGTTATTCATGTCAGCTTCCAATGTGTTGTCAGCAATGAATTTTATCTTCAAATATTACCGTGCGTGAAAAATTGGCGGAAAACGCATAACGCGTGTGCCGCTGTTGGGCAGATCCACCCAAGCTGTACCTGGACGGTCTGGCGGGCAAGAAGCTGAAGGTCCGCGCCGGGGAGCCCATCGAGATCAAGATCCCCATGTCTGGGGCTCCTCAGCCCACCTGCACCTGGAGCAAGAGTGGCAAGAAAATCGAGTCCAGCAAGAGAACTTCAGTGAGTTTCTCCACTTTTTATGTTCGAAATGGAGAAGGAACTGGTCATTTAGAACACTTCTCTTTAACTTCACTTGTTTGTCTGTCTGTATGTCTGCTACAAATCTTATAATCGATTTTTAACACACTTCCAGCTGTCCAAACTATCTGAAAATTTGCAGACTTGCGTAAAGTCGAAGACAATGCATGAATCAATTGACAGAATACATAATTTGAAATTTTAATTTCTTTTATGTATTAAAATAATTAAAAAGTAATTTTTTTAATATTCGAAATTAAAATTAGACATTCATTGTACATGTTGTACATTGGAGACACTGGATTTTTTTAGAAGTGTTGTCTTTAAAAAGTAATTTTTAAACGTATATTATTTTTTATGTAACTATCCTTCGATTTCCAAACATGGTTTTTATACAAACATGCATGACATTGAGAGATAGGTTTTAAACTGCTTTAGACGGTTGTCTGTATACAAAAACTTTTATGATTTTAGAAAATTCGCACCGACAGGTATCATAAACATGCATTATATTACCATTCATGGATTATTCATTATTCCCAACTCAGATGGAGAGCACTCCAGACCACTGCAAGCTGCTGGTGGAGAAGTCGCGACGTGAAGATTCCGGCCCCTACACCATCACGGCTGAGAACGCTTACGGCAAGGACTCCGCTACTATCGACGTGAGCGATATATTAGGCTGTCACTATAGACGTGAGTGATATAACTTATAAGTCGCCCCTACATACGTGGGTTTATTTCTATAGGTCGCCACCAAAATCAGAAATAGCCCCGCTTATAATATGCGCAAACATAACTTATTTCTGTAAATGTTTGTTTCGAAGTGAGGCCTTGGGAACCTGACTTGAGTTTAAATAACAATAACCGTACGAAGGTACATAATGATAATTATTGTGTGAATATGAATTGTAATCCAACTTCCACGCACCGTCCATAATTAACACGTATGTTTAGGATAACAAAGTTTTGAATTATTTATTACAGTTTATTTATTTATTTAAATATATAATTTAAAAGTTTTTATTATTTTTCAATGCGCTGCGTGTGAGCAGGTGATCGTGGTGGACCGGCCCGGTCCCCCCGTAGGGCCTTTACAGCCTACAGAAATCTATATATTATTTAAAATATATATATTTTATTATAAATAATATATAAATTATTATAAATAGTATAACATATGAATAATATAAATGTTACTATAAATTTTAAATATGTAATTTTATAGTTTTTATTATGTATCAATGGACTGCATGTGAGCAGGTGATTGTAGTGGACCGGCCCGGGCCCCCCGTAGGCCCCCTACAGCCTACAGAGATCACGGCCAACACCATCAGCCTCTCCTGGAAGCCTCCCATCGACGACGGCGGCTCACCTGTCACCGGCTACGTCGTCGAGAAGACCGAGGCTAACTACAACATGTGGAAGGTGGTGCCCGGCTACTGCCCCAAGTGCGAGTTCACTGTCAAGGTGAGGCTTACATTTACAAACTTAGATTTGTTCGGTTCGTTTAATATAAAACTTTATTATCTTACATTTAGTAAATTTGTTGCAATTTGTTCGGTATGTTTCATATAAGACTTAATTATCTTATATTTAAAAAATTCGTTGCAATTTGTTCGGTATGCTTTATAGATTAGACTAGAATAGAATAGAAGTGTCGGCGTTGAAGAAATAGGCCCATGGCCTGTTGCCGATTCTTGAACTTTTCGTGACTTGATTCACAAGGGATCCGGCCTTTGGAACCTTATCTTTTCATAACTGACGATTGATTGAGATAGCTGCTGGACGTATTGCCTGGTTCGTAATTTGCTAGGCATTTTAAGACTGAACATATGCTCCTGCATAGCTTCGTCTAGTCTGTTCTTGAAGGCGTTCATACTCGGAGCGTCAACGATGCTATCAGGGAGGCTGTTCCACATGTCGGTGACTCAAAGCGAGAAGAAATGTTGTCGCATGGATGTGTTATATTTTTTAAATTAGAAAATTCGTTGCAATTTGTTCGGTTCGTTTAATAAATGACTTGTTAATTGAGAAAATGGCAATAAAGCCATTTATATATTTTTACTCTATAATACAGGTTTTTTGATAATTTATCTCAAAAAACAGTTATATTATATACTCTTAAATAGTAAACCTTGCATTCATAGTTAGATGGAACGCTGTTGTAGAATTAAAGTAAATAAACAATCGTTGTTTTCGTGCAAGCAAATGTTAGGCAAATCCACTCCCATGACTGCGTCGAAAAAATTTATAATGTAGCGTATTGTTGATTATGGCGAACTTGCTTCACATTCACTACATACAAAATATGGTTGAAAATTAATATCCGTATTTTAGAGCAGGTGCTATCATATAATATTAATTCTCTAACTTTATACATGGAAATCATTTTTCAGATCCTAGTTGCATATTCAGACAACTTTATTTCCTGTGTGTTTGACGCTCTATTTTAAGTTAATCGCTATTAAATATCGCTATAAAATCACTTGGATAAATATTATTCAGAAAATATGAGGGGTTATTATCGGGAAAAACATAGGTTATATGAACGTAATTACTCAATAATCCAAAAAAAATAATGTCTCGAGGCATGGTTGTGGGCCAGTATAAGATTCCCTTCACTTTCACATGTAAGATTTTTTTTCCATATTCATATATTATTGCGGGCCAGTATAAGACTACCCTCACTTCCATTTGTAAGATTTTTTCCATATTCATATATTATGTTTTTCATGTTATTTTCCAAATATTTTTGACTGATATTCCGTTGCTAGGGTCTGGACGAGGGCAAGCAGTACAGGTTCCGCGTGCGCGCGGAGAACATGTATGGCACCTCCGACCCTCTCGAGGGCAAGCCTGTCGAGGCGAAGAATCCTTTCGATCCTCCCGATGCGCCGGACAGACCAGACATCACTGCCTACAGGTCAGATAAAATACTCTCTACGATAATTACTAGATAATTTATGTAAGAAAATTGTCATATATCAAATATTTTGTGACTGTACAGACCAGACATCACTGCCTACAGGTCAGATAAAATACTCTCTTCGATAATTACTTGATAATTTATGTAAGAAAATTGTCATATATCAAATATTTTGTGACTGTTTGGAATGTTTTCTGGAACAAAGGAATGTTTTCGCAAGTAATGTTTTCTGCTAGGTTGTATTTTGACATCTCCACATTATAAAAAGAAAGTTATTTTGTTGAAATGAGAAAAACTCATCCATTAAAACTATTGCGACTTGTATTCGTTGTTCTTTAGATGCCCGCACCGCTTGGACTAAGAATAGACTCAAATTTTGCGATAAAGCTCGTCACATATCAATCCGTAATAGAGTTTTTATTGTCCGGATCTTTCACGGTTTTTATGGAAGTAAATTTATTTTCAAATGATGCTTACTTATCTAATGCAATATTTCTATATCTTTATTTACTTTAAATATTTATTTTATATCTGGTTAAATTTGAGCACGTAATTTCATCGGCTTCAATGCTGACTGGGAAGTAAATATATTCGAAATAAAAAATAAAAGCGATTTCGTTTAATATTTGGCGTAATAATCGGGTTTCATACTGGCCGGGAAATATATTTATTCGTATTAAAGGAGAGAAACTATTTATTTTGTTTAATATTTGGCGTAATTTGATCAATGAGTTTAATGGGGATGTGTTACAGCCCCAACTCCTGCTCGCTGGCGTGGAAGCCTCCCACGGTTACAGGAGGCCGTCCCGTCACGGGCTACATCGTCGAGAAGAGGGAGAAGGGCGGCGAGTGGGTCAAGGTGAGGAGTGGGTCAAGGTGAGGAGTGGGTCAAGGTGAGGAGTGGGTCAAGGTGAGGAGTGCTTAAGCTGCTCATTTTAAATGCTAAGGTTGCCAGTAATGTAATGTTAATACTAAGGCTGCCAGTAAAGTAAACTTGCTCTCGTTGGAAAAGATTTTATAATTTCTGATGTAACAACGTCAACAATGTTACACAAGCTTATATGTTTATGTAAAAGCTATAGCCCTTGGCATTGTCGATGATATTTTATATCAATCAATTTGTAAACATGCCCAATCATCCCTTCTGTCACCATCACAAATAGAGCGTGCATTATATAAATTATCTCATATATTCGTGAATTATATCTCGAGTAAACGTAACGCAATCATCGGTATCTGATCGATAGAACACATCAGACTGTCCATCAATCATTTCGATTGCTGATGTGTCTAACTTGGTTGAAACATTGCTATGTACATACTTTAAAAAGAAAAGCTCATACTAAAATGAAAACTCTTACTGTGAAAAGTCTGCATACCTGCTTAGCACACGATTTACGGGTTGTGCATGATCTGGACAGATGATTGAAAGGTTTGAATGATCTGGACTTGTATTGTGGTCAATAAGGTTACATTCTTTGAATAATTTGCTGATGTAATGAGCAGGTCAACGCATATCCAACACCCAACACCGAGTACACGGTGCCCGGGCTGACGGAGGGCAACAGATACGAGTTCCGCGTCATTGCCGTCAACGAGGCCGGACCTGGCAAACCAAGCAAGCCATCAAATGCCATTGTCGCGAAAGTCCAGAAATGTAAGTTAACAATTGCCATATAAACAAACATTTGGAGATGATGAACCTGATTCAAATTTGTGTTTAGTTTAAGAAATAGACTGGCTCATTGCATTATGAGGACACAGCATATTTAAAGAATAACGGTAACAATATTATTCAACGTTCGTTAACTTTGTTCACAGACTTGCCTGCAGCTCCTGAAGCGCCGCGCGCGGACAGGATCGGCAGAAACTGGGTGACGCTCTCTTGGAGGCCTCCAAGCACAGATGGTGGATCCAAAATTAAAGGATACCTGCTTGAGATGAAAAAGAAAGATACCGATGAATGGGTGCCTTGCAATAACTTGCCACATCCCGATAATACCTTCACTGTACTCAATTTGACTGAGAAGGAAGAGTACTCCTTCCGAGTGTATGCCGTCAACGATGTCGGCACGTCCCAGCCATCGAAGCCTTCGTCTCTCATCAAGATAGAAGAGGAGGCTGACAAACCTCACATCGACTTGAGTGGCATCCGCGACATCACAGTAAAGGCGGGCGAAGACTTCAGTATCCATGTGCCGTTTACAGCCTTCCCCAAGCCCACTTCCACCTGGTACAGGGATGACCAGGAAATATGCATTGAGGCTGATGTCCGAATCCATCAACAACTCGCTGATGATTACTGCTCATTTATTCTGAAGGATTCTAAGCGTTCCGATACAGGACCTTACAAGCTTCGCTTGCAAAATCCTTCCGGTTTCGATACGGTCACGGTTAATGTTAAGGTGCTTGACAGACCATCACCTCCTGAGCATCTTCGTGCTGACGAATTCAATGGCGACTCCTTGACAATCTTCTGGAATCCACCCAGGGACAATGGTGGAGCTGAAATCACAAACTATGTGGTTGAGAAACGCGAGAAAGGTGGAAGTTGGCAGAAACTGAGTAGTTACGTAACCGGCACGAACTTCCGTATTCGAAACTTGACGGTTAACAAAGAATATGACTTCAGGGTTATGGCTGAGAACCAGTATGGTACCTCTGATCCCTGCCAGAATGCTGAGCCCATCAAGGCGCGGCATCCATTCAGTAAGTTTTCTACTTCTCTTTGATGTAGAAGCACATCTTGAAATTGAAATATTTGTTCATGCTCGTTTGAATTCAGCAACTGTTTGTAAATTATCAAGTGTTTCACGTAATTTTCATTTCAAGTTTCGACGCTTTATTGGTATCTATAAAACAGGATTGAAATTTTTTTCCACCGTTACAAATTCATCGCGATAACAGTGTAATTTTGTTTTATTTTCTAAACTTTCGAACATCTATTCCTTTCAGACCCTCCGAGTGCACCTGGAGCTCCACGAGGCCTCGAGTCTACTGAAGATTCCATCACCATCCAATGGTCTAAGCCACGACATGACGGAGGTTCACCAATCCAAGGATACAATGTTGAAAAGCGTGTTGTCGGAGAAAGCCAGTGGTCAAGAGCTAACCACGGTAACATCCGCGACACAACATATCGCGTCATCAACCTCATCGAACACCAAGTCTATGAGTTCAGAGCCGCTGCCGTCAACCTGGCTGGCCAAGGACCATGGAGCGATCCCAGCGAGAACATCAAGTGCATTAGCTTCCGTGAGTATCAATTTGGTTTCAATATTTGGGTTTAAAATGTTTAATTTCAGTTAAAAATTGAAATTATCTTTGTAATTGCTTAACATATTCCATGGTCCGAAAGAAATAGTGGCTATGACGATAATTACCTTAATCTCAATACATCGGTATTCAGGGATAGCATTTCTGTAAAATGATGGTGTGTCTGATGAATTTCATTTTGAATTGTAAATTTTCCTGCAGGTGCTCCAAAGATCACTTCAGATCTCAGCATTCGTGACATGACTGTCATGGCTGGTGAAGAATTCACCATCACCGTACCATACATTGCGTCTCCTCAACCCAAGACTCAGTGGTGGGTTGGTCCCAATGAGATCTTCCCTGATGATAGAATCCAGTTCTTACTGGATTCCGGAGCTTCGACATCTACGTTTGTTAACAAAAAGGCTAAGCGGACAGATAGTGGTAAATACACCATAAAACTCACCAACAGCGAAGGAGCTGATTCCGGCTCCTGCAAGGTGTTGGTTGTAGACAAGCCTTCACCTCCTCAAGGCCCGCTTGACATCAGCGACATCACACCAGAGACGTGCTCGTTGGCATGGCGGCCTCCTGCCGATGACGGAGGGTCTCCGGTTACTAACTACCAAGTAGAGCGCCTGGATGTCGCCTCGGGAATGTGGCTTAAAATATGCGCATTTGTACGAGGCTGCCATTACGAAGTTTGCGGACTTGAACTCAACAAGAGTTACAAATTTAGAATCCGAGCCGAAAACCAGTACGGGGTCTCAGAGCCTCTGGATGCTATTGATGCGATTGTAGCCAAGTTCCCCTTCACTATTCCAGATCCTCCGGGTAAGCCGAATATTCGTGATTTCGATATCAACACAGCAAGCTTGAATTGGGATCGACCCGCTTCAGACGGTGGATCAGTCATTCAAGGGTACAAGATTGAATACAGAGACGTCACTGAAACAAATTGGGTTACAGCTAATGACTTTTTGGTGAAGGAGACAAATTACGTTGTTCATTCATTACTGATAAACCATGAATACGAGTTCCGTGTGAAGGCAAAGAACGCCGCAGGTTACAGCAAGTATTCGCCACCTAGCAAGAGAATCACACTTAAAGGAAAGTTCAGTGTACCGTCGCCCCCTGGCACTCCTGTAGTAGAAAAGGTGGGCAGGAATTACGTCGATCTTAAATGGACTAAGCCGGAAAGCGATGGTGGTTCCAGGATCACTGGTTACATTGTTGAAAAGAGAGTTCTCGGCAGCATCTGGACCAAATGTAATGACTACAACGTTACTACTTGTGACTACACCGTATCCAAGCTCAAAGAAGGAAGTGATGTTGAATTCCGCGTATTGGCAGTGAATGCTGCAGGAAAGTCAGAACCCTCTCAAAGCACGTCACCTGTTAAGGTCCGCGTTGCTGCGGATGGGGAGAAGCCCTACTTTATTCGAAACCTCAACAACGTTGCTGTGCCTCTTCATAAATCAGTCACTCTCGAATGCCAAGCGGAAGGCAAACCTCTCCCAACTGCCAGATGGTTACGTAACGGAAGAGAAGTTGCCCTTGGCGGAAGGATGGTTGCTGAAGCTAGAGATGGCGTCTTCAAGCTCACAATCTCAGACATGTGGGAGGTGGATGAAGGTGATTTTGCCTGCGTAGCCGCCAATGATGCTGGCCAGGCGACCAGCGTCGCTCGGGTGAGAATTGGAAACCCGCCAAGGATCACACAGATGCAGGACGTACTCTTCCTGCCTGAGGGTGACAACACCAAAATCAAAATTTACTTTACTGGTGATCTGCCGTTGGACGTATCTTTATCACTCAATGGACAGCCGCTCGAAGCTTCGACAAGATTAAAGTTCACTGTGTTCGACGAATTTATTATTTTATTTATCAAAGAAGTGGTCAAGGGGGATGCTGGAAAATACATTCTTACAGTTAAGAACGACTGTGGCAGTGTTTCAGGCAACTTCACGGTTTACGTCACTGGAATCCCAGGTGCGCCGACTGGTCCACTGGAGGTCACAGATATCAGCAAGCACACGTGCACACTGTCATGGAGACCCCCAATGTACGACGGTGGCATGCCCATAACTCACTACGTTGTCGAGCGCAAGGACATCACTTACGCCAGTTGGATCACAATCTCTACTTTTTGCAAGGATTGTACATTCATTGTTCAAGGTTTGACAGAGAATCAAGAGTACGAGTTCAGAATCAGAGCTGTCAATGATAATGGCATGGGACCACCCCTTGATGGCACAAACCCCATCAAAGCCAGATCCCCGTACGATCCTCCTTCTCCTCCAGGGACACCTAATGTTACCGAAATCGGAGGTGATTTTGTCCATCTTGAATGGGAGAAGCCTGTTAGTGATGGTGGGTCACGAATCAAGGGATACTGGGTGGAAAAGAGAGAAGTTGGTTCCAATGTGTGGACTATGGTCAATGCATACGCCACACTCACAACTCAGATTAACGTATCAAACTTAATTGAAGACAGACAGTACGAATTCCGTGTATTTGCTGAAAATGAGGCTGGTCTTTCTGAGCCTTCGACCTGTTCTACATCAGTTAAAATCAAGGATCCTAATGCGGCAACACCACCCATATTTATCCAGCCATTACGGAATGCAATGGCTCTCCAACATAAGAGCTGCACTCTCACATGCAGAGTTGAAGGCAAGCCTAACGTCAAAGTTGCTTGGTATAAGGGCATGCGGGAACTTACCCAGGGAGCCAAGTACGTTTTTAACCGCGATGGAGACACCTACTCACTCACAGTAAATAATGTTTTCGGAGAAGACGAGGCTGAGTACATGTGCAGAGCCTTCAACGCTGCGGGCTCAAGGACCAGCAAAGCCGACATTTCCATCAAGCGTAAGTTTTAATTTGATGAAAATTAATGAAAGAATATGTTTCCTGTAATATTGTGTAAGTTATAGCTTCTTTCCCAATTTGTTGCATCAAATATTTGAATTTTTCAGTGGCCCCGAAGATAAACGTACCTCCTCGATTCCGTGACACGGCCTTCTTCGACAAGGGTGAGAATGCTGTCATGAAAATTCCCTTCATTGGAAACCCAAGGCCGAAGATCACGTGGACTAAAGAAGGCGAAACTATCGAGTCTGGTGGTCATTACTCCGTGGAGCAGCAGCAAAGACACGCGATTCTCACCATCAGAGACGTCAGCCATCTCGACAACGGCAGATACAGGCTCACTGCCGAGAACGAGCTTGGCTCTGATTCTGCAGTTATCAATATCCAAATATCAGGTAATTTTTACATCAGATTGATTTTTTCAATTTGGGTATGGTATTCCATTGTATAATCATGTTATTTGCGAATGACCATTATTTTTCACCAACCATATCTGCATTTGATTTTATTTCGATTTCTCTTTAATTATACACTTAACCATCTAAATTTTGACCTACATTTTTTTGACACAAGCATAAAAACTTTGTATTTTTCCCATAAACAGACCGACCAGAGCCTCCAAGGCTGCCGAAGGTCGAGAAAGTGCTCAAAAATGAGTGTGTGGTTTCGTGGCAGCCCCCGTCATGGGACGGTGGTGCCAACATCAATAGCTATATCGTCGAGAAGCGTGAACTGCCCATGGAGTCTTGGATTAAATGTTGCACTACACGCCTCACCACCGCACAGATTACAGGCCTCAGTCCCGGTCACAAATACCAGTTCCGGATCTCTGCTGAGAACGTTTATGGCCGCTCCGACCCTTCAATCCCTACGAGCACTGCCGAGCTCCCTGCCGCTCCCATCAAAAAGGGACGCGGAAGAAAGGTTGAAGTCGATGAAACTGGCAAGAAAATCCGTGGCCAAAAAGAAGATGTTGACAATTACGATAAGTTTGTATTCGACATATACGCAAAGTACGTGCCTCAACCAGTGGACATCAAGCACACTTCTGTTTACGATCACTACGAGATTTTGGAAGAAATCGGCACCGGCGCTTTCGGCGTGGTGCACAGATGTAGAGAAATTAAGACTGGCAATATTTTCGCGGCCAAATTCATTCCAGTTTCATCAGCAATAGAGAGAGATCTCATCCGCAAGGAAATAGACATAATGAACCACCTGCACCATCCCAAGCTCATCAACCTCCACGATGCATTCGAGGATGAGGATGAAATGGTGCTCATCTTCGAATTGTGAGTTCTTCCAACTATGGTGTTGCATTTCACAGTCATGTTCGATTATTTATTTTTCTGTCTTGCCTATTAAATTCTCACGATAGGAATAACATTTGTTAATGGTTTGTGGTTGAGTTCAATTCAATTTTCGGTACAGCATGAGTGAATAAGATACACTTGTAATTTTAGTCCATAAAATTATTGCCCGCAATAATTTAATGAAAATATCAATCAGCGAGTGATTTTCTCATCTCAATATTCATGTTGAGCAAAATCTTTCAATTTTCGAAGCCCAAACATAATTTTCACTCACTCGCAGTAAATATGGATATATTTTCACTCGCTTTAATGCACCGGTGTAAGTGTAACTGTCGTTTTGCATTTGCTGGCAGATAGATAAAGTAATTATAGCCCGTTAAAAGTTTTGGTTGGCGGCTATGTAAGAAAGTTTACGGTAAACTAGGACGGTATTTCATTATTAATTGAACGGTTGTCTTGCGCCAGTTTGTCGGGCGGAGAGCTGTTCGAGCGCATCACGGCCGAAGGCTACGTCATGTCAGAAGCTGAAGTCATCAACTACATGCGGCAAGTGTGTGAAGGCGTCAAGCAGATGCACGAGAAGAACATCATCCATCTTGGTGAGTCGTCGTCTGCGTTGCTTAATACCCTTTGCTATCGAGGTTACTCAGGGGATCTTGTTTGTATTCGGTGTCAAGTAACTTTCCCTGCATTACTAAAATGGATTACAAGGATTTATTTTTGTAAATGAAAATTGTATCTTAATTAATTATTAACTACCGATTATTACTTCCTATTCAAATTTAGTCAAACATACACCCGATAATTTCTTAAGTCTCGGGAAAAACACGAGCTAATCATATGGACGGCGACGCCAAAGGAGTCTGGTCGATTATAATGTCGTGAAAGTTACAAGGAATTATTATCATTTGCATTCACAAGCGCCTGCTGCCAATCGCTCTTTCCAACGCCCTTTTCCTTATTTGTGTTATTTTACTTGCAAGCAAACGTTCAGCGAAACAATTGTTCTGAAAACGGAATTAAGGTTCAAAACTCTTGATTTAATCATGAAATTTTATGCTAAGCAAATCATCCTTCCCGATGTTATACAACGCCGAAAAAGCAACTGATCGGCCTGTTAGTTATTAAAACAAATAATTTCTGCAAACCACCTCCATAATTTGGAAGAATAATGATGCTAGTTGCGTGACTGTCTGATTATTTTACCAATGTAATTATTCGCAAGTGCGCTCGTCCCGGAAATTAAAAGTGCAACATGCTTGTCATGACACAAATTAAGTCCTGTTATTATTGTTACTGCTTCTTTTGTTTATTATATATAAAATCACTTGGAAGCTTCATAATTCACGGAAAATTAGTGTTAAGATTTTAATTTAAGTTGACTCAATACCTGAATTGATATTTTTCAAGGACTTTGATTCGAAGGGCCCTCATGATAACTGTGATGATGAAACTATGATCTGTGTTGTGTATGCTGCTGCTAAGGGCCTGCATCATTCTCCTTCCATCAGGCATCAGACCGGAGAAAATCTTGTTGTGTAACCTTTCCGAGTGTGATGAGCTTAATGTTGAAGGTTCGTAGCAGGCGATCGTTGTGTGCTTCTTGTCCTCCTTTTAAATTATTTTGCTTTCTTCCATGTATTCCTATTTTGCAATTTTGCTGTAATGGCCGAAATTATTAGAGCTTATGTTTCTCTTGCGATTAAGTTGCTGGTGTAATTAGGTTTCGACACGCCAGGTCGGCCTGTCGAATTACCACAATTTGCTCCCTTAAATCTATCATTGACATGAGAACGTGGAAGCAATTTATCTCTGCCAATATTTTGAATAAGGTGTATTTTTAATCAAATCCTTCCCCCAGTAATGTTTCTGTGCTTGTACTGATGTTGTTGGGATTTCTCTTATTCCTGGAATTCCTGGTCCCCACAAATTCATTTGGAAGCTTTCATAGTTCTAACTATAGCGCTCGCAACTTTTGGTAATCTTTGAACTGGGCAACATATGATGAAAGTCTTTCCCGTTACTTCACGAAAGAGCTTAACAGATATGTAAGAAATTAGATGGGTATTCAAGCAAATAGAACATTTTGGAAGTACGTAGTACGTAACCTAGATTAGATTTCAGTGTGCACAACTATCTGCTGTGTTTTATTTCGTAGCATATTTATCAGGCAACGCTGCCACATGCTTGAAAAAATATTGCCTGGCGTGAACGGGCTTGAATATTGTTGACATTTCCTCATTGGAACGTCCGCCCATTGGAATAAATCTTACTGCATCATTAAATCAATACAGAATATTTATTTTATTTGATTTCTTTCCTGATGCTTTCATACTGCTGAATATGTGTTTCTCCTTACAGACCATGAGACAGACCACTCCCGAACCATCTTTTTTTTTCTACCCGAATCCCACTCTAAGACAATATGCTTCCAGGGCCAGCTCCTCTCAAACTGATTCCATTCGATGAGATGGTGGTTTGCGGTGTTGGGCGTTCCTTCTACTGTCATCTCACAATTGCACATTGTTCATGCCGTTTCCCCATATATTTCTTACTGGTATTCACGTAGAGCGTCTCCGTCTTTGCAGACATCAAGCCAGAAAACATTATGTGCCAGACCAAGAACTCAACGAACGTCAAGCTCATCGACTTCGGTCTCGCCACGAAGTTGGATCCCAACGAAGTCGTCAAGATCTCGACGGGTACAGCCGAGTTCGCTGCTCCAGAAATCGTTGAGCGGGAGCCTGTTGGTTTTTATACGGACATGTGGGCGATTGGCGTGTTGGCTTACGTCTTGTTGAGCGGACTGTCACCTTTTGCTGGTGAAAATGACATTGAAACTCTCAAGAACGTGAAGGCATGCGACTGGGACTTCGATGAAGAGACCTTCTCGACGGTGTCGAGCGAAGCTAAAGACTTCATCCGAAGACTGCTGATCAAGAACAAGGAGTGAGTTTTGCAAAAGATCATATTCACATGAATTTAGTTTTTATTTGTTGAGGTTAATAAAATCCACAATTTCGGAAGCATATCTCAATTTATTCATTATTAGTTTTAAGCTGTCTCAAATTTTATTTCCATTTAGATCGAATTAAACACTTTAACGGGGAAATTTTGTCTCATTGCTATGATATGATCTTGGACTTGAATTTCCCATTTGAGTCAATATACTTTTTCTTAGTGTTAATGAACACCAAGGAAATGAATATATCGTTTATTGGTGTCCTACTCCCGCCGAAAGCTTGAATTGCATGAAAACTTGGCATTGATTATCAAACTTTTCTTATCTCACTGGACTGTTTGAATATCCCTCGGAAATAAATCTCACCGAGCATGTATTTTTATGTTTCATGTTTAGCTAGCTCATTCTAAATGCTTTTAACCTTAAGAATGAGAAGAAATGAAAATGTCAATCTTATTTACTCGCGTTAGGATTGGGAGTTCTGATAAGACATCGAAACTGTACACTCTTCGTCTAACGTTCAACGGGGTTTGAACTACTTATATTCTCTGCTAGTTGTGCTACTTTCATTTAATGCAAAATGAGTTGTTAAATTATTATACAACATTTAAGTACGATAATATCGAAAGCCTTGGTAATTAGTGCCTAAATTTTGCGTAATTACTATACAAAATTTATTGACGACATAATATAAAGCCTTGGTAATTAGTGCATAAATTTTGCGTAATTATTATACAAAATTTAATGACGATAATATCGAAAGCCTTGGTAATTAGTGCATAAATTTTGCGTAATTATTATACAAAATTTAATGACGATAATATCGAAAGCCTTGGTAATTAGTGCCGAAATTTTGCGTAATTATTATACAAAATTTAATGACGACATAATCTAAAGCCATGGTAATTAGTGCATAAATTTTGCGTGCGTGCAGGAAGCGCATGACGGCGCACGAGTGTCTGGTGCACCCATGGCTGCGCGGCGACCACGCACCCCGTCTCGAGCCCATCGACATGCTGCGCTACGTGCCCATCAGGGATAAGATACGTGCCAAGTACAGGGAGTGGGAGAAGTTCCTCGTACCCATCGGCAGGATTGCCGAGTACTCCTCCCTCAGGAAGATGCAGCGGGAAAAATACAGAATACATGACACTCAGTTCGGTGAGTCGACTAGTTTCGGCACGTACTAATGCATTTGTGAATGATTCATTGAATCCCAAGGTAAGAGTAACTCAATGCATGAGGTTTATGTTTGAGAAACTGGCACGACTTTTTCCTCAGTGAGATGTAGCCTTTCATTGTGAAAGGCACGAGGCGCTATATAATAGAACATTGAATGCATTTAACTTTTATTTCAATCAGATGCTACACTGCGAGAGTCTTCACTAGTGTCATAATATAACGAGTAATATGATATTATAACAAGTTGTATGATAGTATAGAGGGTAAGGACTGCACTAAGGCTAAAATATTGAGACAGATGCCCAAACCTATGCAAATCATTTTCTAAAAAATATATGCACGTCTTCCATACTTTCGCCTCCATGTTATTAAGATGCATCATAAAAACTTAGTAAGCTTTCTAACTTTTCCTTGGTCGCAGATCGCCGCCAGTGCGCACCTCGCTTCGTCATCCGCCCTCAGAACCAAATGACGTACGAGGGACAGAGCGTCAAGTTCAGCTGCCGCATCGTCGCGCTCTCCGCGCCCACGGTCACCTGGTACCACAACAACCTTGACCTTCGCCAGTCCGTCAAGTACATGAAGAGGTCAGTTATATAATGACCTTGGCCTTCGCCAGTCCGTCAAGTACATGAAGAGGTCAGTTATATAATAACCTTGCCCTTCGCCAGTCCGTCAAGTACATGAAGAGGTCAGTTATATAATAACTTGACCTTCGCCAGTCCGTCAAGTATATGAAGAGGTCAGTTATATAATAACTTGCCCTTCGCCAGTCCGTTAAGTATATGAAGAGGTCAGTTATATAATAACTTGACCTTCGCCAGTCCGTCAACTATATGAAGAGGTCAGTTCAATGAACAATCAAATTATGATTAAATTCAAATAAAAAATTAATCTCTACAAATTATATAATGAAAAGTATTTGCTCTGGTCCCCGCAGAGAAAATTGTCTCCGCTGACAAGCTTTAAAATTAGTAAAACATAAACTTCAACATTTTTAATGTTAGGCAAATTTTTGAGTTAACACAACTTTTATCTGTTGGAAATTTTTGAGTAAAGGTGCTCCAAGTTAATTTCAGTCGTATTTCACACAGCAAAATATATAATTTACTCGGAATCAATTTATTACACTTTCAAGCCTAACTGTAAAATCGTAATAGAAGAAAAAATGTGTTTAAAATTTTTTAAATTGTAGTTGATTGTAGTTGATTGATTAAAAATTGTAGTTCGGAAATTGTACTTGATTGATGTCGAAAATGAACTATGCTCGTAATAATACAATGAACAACTAAACAAATATGTAGTCGAAAGTAAATGTGAAAGAATCGCAAAGAGTGCTGTAAGTTATTGCTTAATCATTGTTGGCTCAATCAAAATATTTCTTGTGTGCAACTGAAATTAGTCTTGTTTTATTTAAGAAAAGCCTGCAAACTGAGAATTGTTGCTTTTACTGGTTGTTTGTTGTAGCAATTAGACTTTACCTTAAATGGCCCTGGGGTTTTCCAAGTAATTAAAAATTAATTTGTTTATTCGTTTCAATTGATTACTAGGTGGTTAATTTATGTGACTTAATTAATTTAAAAATTAAAAAAAACCTGCATTAATAAGATATTAATAATTTCAATTACTTCAATATAAATCATGAGTATGTAGTTAAGTGTTATGTCGTCCGCTGCAAGCTCTTCGTGCAATTAGTATGGAGGTTGGGAAGAAGTATCAGAGGTGGCCCCTTCAATAATACAAGCCCAGTCACATTGCAGTGAGGTTATAAAGTGAGATTGTATTTAATTGTTTCAGATACACTGGCGAGGACTATACATTCGTGATCAACCGCGTGAAGCTTGATGATCGCGGCGAGTACATCATCAGGGCCGAGAACAGCTACGGCGTCAAGGAGGAACCTGTCTTTATCAATGTCATTCGTAAGTGTCACCGTGTTTTCAATGTACATTACGTAAAAGATATTTTATAAAAAGTCTACGTTTTAATTTTATATCACAATTCAGTCATAAAAAATTATCAATAATGATATTATGATAATGCAATTATAATATGGTAATTAAAATTTTGGGAGTTTTCTTAATCTTTTCAGTCATGAGCAACTTCATTAAATTGTCTCGGGCTGGCACGTTATTAGATTATACAAGTTAACCCTTAACTCCACTCTATGTCTCCAGCCTTGCCACCCGAGGCGCCAGCGTACAAACCCGTTGAGCAGCGCATCAGGACACGCGCCCCCATCGCCTACAAACTGTGGCAGGAGGAGTCGGACTCTGCCCCAGTCTTCACATTCTTGCTTCGTCCCCGCGTTATCCAGCTCCACCAGACCTGCAAGCTGCTCTGCTGTCTCTCTGGCAAGCCAACGCCCACTGTCAAGTGGTACAAGGGCACCAAGGAGCTCAACAAATACGAGTACAACGCCCAGCAGGGAGATGGTGTCGTGACCATCGAGATCGTTGACTGCCAGCCAAAGGACTCCGGCAAATACAGATGCGTGGCGCAAAACGAACATGGCATTGACGAGACGCAGTGCGTGGTCATCGTTGAAGGTGAGTTACCGTGACCCACTATGAATACATTACCGTGTTAGCGATAGTTCTTCTACTTAATTCGAAAGAAAAGTAATTAAGTAGTTAAGTAGTATGTTTCGGTGAAATTATTTTCAGATAATATTGTATGATATAAATTAATATCGATTTGTATTACCTTAATCGTGAATTTTTCCTCACGAGTCTTGTGTCGCAGCACTATGGGTGTCTCATGTGGTAATGCCTAATGGCAATTGCTCAATTTAGCAAGAACCTGAAACGTGGTGCGTTAACTTTGACTGGACGACTGCATTGTGTTTTATTGAAGAGGAAGGTACATGAATTCATTGCATAACAATAAAACATTTAATATCAGAACTTCCATGATGGAAATATTTAAGGGATATAGGATGCAAAGCATGATGAATTACAACTTGTGTGTGTGTATCCAGCAAGTCAGTACGCCATGTAGGCCTGTCGAATTACCAGAATTTGCTCCCTCTAATCTATCATTGACATGAGAGCGTGGAAGCAATTTAATCTCTGACGATATGGTTAATAATGATGTACGTGTATATATATACGACAAACTAAATGCTACCTTATCAAGAGCTGGCAGTTAGCAAGGCTCATCTCGGGAACAGGAGTCAAGGTTTGAGCGTAAGAAATATTCAGCCGCTCAGTCTGCATCGTGTGATAATGGTAAACTCGCTTCAGATTTTCATAGGCCTAAAATACATACAAAATTTAAAGTCCGAACAGTCTTGCCATATTAAGTTTCAACAACAATCAGGAATTTTCGTTATTTTTTATTGTGAATTCCTTCCAGGCTTCGTCACTACGAATTTAACTTGAAATACAACTCGAAGCCTTCAAACATGAATGAAAATTTGACGTAAAGATCCTATCCTTTTGAATAGCGTGTTTGCTGTTGGCAGTTCCTTTAGGCTTGAAGGCTTGATGCCGAACAGAAGAAAAGTCGTTTATCTTTCCAGGCGGCAAAAGTCGCTTGAATCATTTTAAACGGTTTATGCGTATTGTGCAAAAATAATAATGCGGTAGCAGTGTTGGTTTGGCAATGTTGGCCGAAACTTTGCCGATTTCTATCAGAACTTTCTCAGCTATTTATATAGTTGCGGCTTTTAGACCCCAAAATGACTGCTCCAATCTTGGTGATTTTAATCACTTGGCCACCGAAGTGTAACTCAATTTCAATTGGTTGTGCTCTGTTGTCATAGGACCTGGGGAGTTTACTCAGGACCAAACAGCGCTCATCACGAGCATGAATCCTGCAGGTAATTGAAGGCTTCAAGCAACTACAACGGCTGCACGGCTGCGCCAACCTTCGGTTGATGGCCTATACCTACGCATACGTAGAATTAATCGAGATAATAACTTTCAGTTTAACTCAGACGCCTATACTGTGCTTGAAGCGAACGAAGGTCTCTACTTTTTTTGCATGCCGAGACTTCTTTTCGAATTTCTTGATCACCTCATTATTTCAATTAAAAAATTGTCTTATATAAACATTTATCCTCTTTCTATGCTTCTCAACCGAGGATTGCCACTCATTTCTGCCCAATTTGATTTTTTATTTCAAAATTTAATTGACACAGTTTCCTTTCATTCAGTTCACGTCATTTGAATTTCGCATCGCATGGATTGGTTTTAGAGATAATTCGATAATTTCTTTTGTAAATTGCGAGACTTGAACTACCGACACTCACTCACTGCGCGGATGCACGCCAGTGTGGACTCATGTGGTCCATTTATTGAACGCGTAATTCTAACTTAACACGTAACTGCTCCCCGATCTATTTTATTTATTTACACTTTTCTCTTCAGGAACGTTGGCTTTAATTGCGTAAATTTCGGAAAAAAAAACAGATTTAAGTTTAATTATTTTGTGAAATGACACTTGTTTGGTCGAGCATCCTCGCTGAGAAGCTGGTAACTATTCAGAGTTATTCATTTCCGACGAGTAACTCTTTAAATCACCATTTCCTCGGTATCTCAACCAGTCGGTTAGACATCTCGTGTTTACTGTGGCGACCACTCTGTAGAATATTCTGGTTTCAAAGAAATTCAAATATTCACAGAAGTCGGTGATGATTATCTAGTATCCCCACCAATGTTAGGGCAGGTCTGGAGGTAAGAGAGGGTATGCTACCAGCGTCCGTACCCTCGGCACTTTACCCTCGGCTTCAAAAACTTTCCTGAGCGCCGGAGAATTAGTTTCCCGAAGAAAAAGGCTTGTTACATTATTGCAAATTTTTTTTCATAATTCTAAAGTCTTTTTATGCCCGCAATGCAGTCGTCCCGAACATTTTTCGCAGCAACTTGGTCGAGCAGTGGATATCGACTGAAAAATACCACAATCAGGGCGATTTTTAAATTTATTTTATTCTATCTCCTCCCTGAGGTAATTTTGAATGCCTTAGCAAATTCTTTTCGATTCGATCTTCTCTAATTTTTCTCTCTGTCGTCCTCTGAAGCTCTCCAGGCAACAGAAGAACAAACACAGTTCCTAAAGACTCTTTCTTCTGAAGGTAAAATTTTTCAAATTTTTTATCAGATGTATGATAGCTTTTTCACTTCCCTTCTTCCTCTCCTTCTACTGCCAATGAGACAAAGTGGTGGTTTCTTCGCGTTTTTATTCGACTTTTGTGCGATTAATTGATAGCCCGGCCTTTTCTTGTTCTATTTTGTAGCAAGTAACAAAATTTTATTTCACGCCATTTTACGCCCGTCGTGAATCCATATTTAAATATTACTTGTATAAATGCTAAATTACATTTCCAAAATCTCTCTAAAAGCTTTCTGTTCTATAATAGGGTAAATTATCCTATATCATATGTAAACTTCCCCTAAATGTTTTGTAACTTGTATTGCTTGTATAAATAGTAATTTAAATATCCAAAGATCATTCATGAAGCGTTCTTTTCAGAAGTAGAAAAATTCTCGCTACATCATCTGTAAACTTTTCTTAATTAAATGCTTACCAACTTGAGTTCCTCAAATAGATGTTAAATTAAAAATCCAGAATGCACTATTAAATCTTTCTGTTCTAGAATAAACTCTACTAAATCTTCTGTAAACTTGTTCTGAAAAAACGCCAAATCTATGCACTGGATGTCTGTTGCTATATTGTACAATCTATGCCGATAATTTATGTCGCAAAAATTATGTTAGTGACAAAAATGAACAGTTAATCTATCATTATTTATTAGCTTATACATATTAAACGTAAGAAGTTGGACCTTCTTATTAATACATGTATGCTAATGTCTACTTATGAGGAGGAAAGTTACGCACCTCTTTTTCATACAGTCGTCTTGTGTGGGAAAAATAATAAATGTCAAGTGGAATTTAAAGTGGAGGGTAAAAATTATGTAACTAGTTACGCCATAGAAATTTTGTGTGAAATTAAATCTCTAGCGTACTGTTACGAGTTTAAAATTCGGGTTCAGTATTAGTGGCGTGATTAGACATACGTACATATATACCTTTATAGTTATGTTCTAGCAAAACTGGTCGCATAACTAGCGTGAGTAGACATACCCTTTATTCTTGTTATAGCAACACTGGTCGCATAACTAGCGTGAGTAGACATACCCTTTATTCTTGTTATAGCAACACTGGTCGCATAACTAGAGTGAGTAGACATACCCTTTATAGTTATATTACAGTTATACTGGTCACATAAACCTTCCAGTTTTTGGAATGGAAGAATCTTTAATCGCCATCGACATGCCAGGCCTTGATCCCAGTTTTAACATATATTCAATTGACCGTACTGACTTCGTGTTCACGCGTAATCTAAGCAAAACAGATGTATGCCCCGTCCGTGAATTTATAGCTGTCAAGTCGCAATCGAATAAATAATTTACGATTGTCTCTCATCAATTGACAGGAAAGTAATACGGTTATTGAACAAATCCCGAAAAACAATGGTATAGGAATATATGTACTTTCCTATATACTCTGTCTAATTTGCGCATCTATGCGTAAAGACGACAGCATTATGAAATTTTATTATAAAGTGTAAATTTTATAGTTTTCCTCATTCATGCTGTTAAAGTGTGGTTATTGCACGTCGCTGTCGCTTGCATGTTAGTTTCCTAACAATTATATCAAATCAACAAGTTTTCATTTCATCAAATTAAAGAGGAACAACATATTATTATTGTTAAGATCGTATTTTGCCACAGTTTTGTTTACTGAGGCGTCTAAAGCTCATTCTGAGGCTTAATAGTTCCAATATTAAAGTATTTTGAATACTTTTGAATTTATTTGAAACTTTTTGTTGGATGTCGAATATATCCTAGTTAGCCGTACGAGGTAATAAGGTTATGAAAACAAATGTGTCACAGTACGAATCATCGACGCGAACTTTGCAAGGATGTTACTTGATAAATCATTTTTCAAATGCGATGGAAATTGCTGTGATTTACTTTTTAATTTCTGCTGTTCATGAAAGGTTGAACGTGTCTCTGGTTTACAGACCGCCGTTACATCGAGACCACAATAAAGGATCTGCCATCGAAGCCGGTCTCCGCTGCACCTAAGTATGAAACAACGCCGTCCACCAAGGTGAGTTGTATCGGCTAGCTCGCGAATGATGTTCTTAATCAAACAAACTCCAAATTATCAGAGGCTTTGACAATTTTATTACTTATCACGAAAATGGTTGGGTTACACTCGCTCTGTTTACTCTGGGTCTTAAATTGTCGTTCAGTTGATTTAGTTTGTAAAAAATTTTAAAGCATCAAATAAAACAGGGAGTTTATAATATCTCCTTATAATAAAATGAATGCACATTGTAACATTTGATTTGTTCAGTCGGCTGCGACGAGAGCGGTTGAGAGCGTCAAGAAGGAGGCGGCCAAAGAAAAGGAGGCGAAGGATGGCAAGCGGCAAGTGAAGCCCTACGGCAAGCGGCAGGACTCGGGCGGCCTCTCCAGATCTCGATCTGCCACGAAGGAGCTTGAGCGTGAGTCAAAAAAATATAACTCAGTACTCACTGCAGTGAGTGACAGAGAGCGCATTTTCTCGTCGACGAAAATTTGAGGTCACGGACAGACGGACGGACAAGACGGACGGACAGACGGACGGACGGACATGGCGAGCACAATAGTGCATTTTTTCCATAAATGAGAAAATGCGCTAAAAATCGAAAATAAAATCAACCGCATAGAAATTTTGATGACATTCTCTTGAAGTATCCCACCAATTTATTTTTCGAGCAATATTATTATTTTTTTGTGCTTTCTTGTTAATCTCATTGGAAATGCTAATATGATGCGCCTTATACAGTGCCGCCGGACGACTCTTTGATGCACACACCAAAATTCACGGGTCCTCTTCCTCCAAAGCTGGAGATCAAAGATGGCGACATACTAGCACTGAAATGCACAGTGAGCGGAGATCCTGAGCCGCAAGTGTCGTGGTACAGGAACGGAGAACTGCTCAGTTCCTCCGACATTATAGACCTGCGTTACAAACAGGGCATGGCCACTCTCACCATCAACGAAGTCTTCCCTGAAGACGAAGGTTCCTACACTTGCAGGGCCAGCAACTCTCTCGGCAGCGTCGATACAGTCTGCAAACTGACAGTTCTTCCCATGGAACAAACCAAGAAGAAGGGAGCTAAGGGAGGAGACAAAGTCCCAAAAATACTTGAACATATCAAATCAAAGGAAGTCCAGGACGGCACTCCAGTAACGCTATCCTGCAAGGTCGGAGGAGCAACCAAGTTTGACGTTGTTTGGTTACATAATGAGAAGGAGATTAAACCATCGAAAGATTTTGAGTACCTAAGTGAGGGCAACAAATACACACTGAAAATTGCTGAAATCTTCCCTGAGGACGCCGGCACCTACACGTGCGAAGCCTTCAACGACGTCGGCGAGACGTTCAGCTCCTGCACCGTCGTGGTCATAGGTCAGTGAGGCTCCGTCTGCTAGAATCACTTCACTTGTTGACATGAATTGCCTGAATGAATTTATTGATCATAATTAATTTAAGAGGTGTAGTATGCGATATTTCTTTCAGCTTACTAACCATCCAGCGTGGATAATCTCAAGCCGGGAAAAGAATAAATTTTTTCTCTGCGCTTAAGACAGTGATTAGCTCCAAAGTTTCATCGTTGCGTGATGAGAAAAATAGCCTTCATAATTCGTTTTATACTGAATACATATCATACAAGATTGATTCACAATGTACCGCATAAACTCCTATATTTTGCGACACATGTTGTATATTCACAACTAACATCCATCGTAATTTGTATAGAATAATATTCACGAGAAACAACAAAAATCTAAGGCTTCATTTTTGAAAAACTATCATTGCTGTGTTGGAGCGAGAATAGCGCTTAAACGTTGATGCAAACAAGCAAGTGTCCGTATTATACATTTGTGACACGTTACCCGTGACTGTTGCAACTAATGATCATTCTTATATTACTAATAAATGAAATATGTTTTTTTCCTACAACTCAAGTGTTTCATTTGTTTCAGTTCCCGGGGAAGAGAAGCCCCAGCCTGCCTTCAAAACCTTCCCAAGCTCCCAGACGGTGAAGGAAGGAGAACCCGCCAGCTTCCCCGTCGCCCTGGAGAAGGAGGCCACTGGAGTGACGTGGCTCAAGGACGGCAAGCCCATAGACGCAGGCTCCTCGCGCTACAAAGTGACGGGATCCAAGAAGGACTTCTGCCTCGAGATCCTGAACTGCTTACCGACGGATGTTGGCCAGTACACCGTCAAAGCCGCCAGTAAAAAGGGAGAAACCGCAGCCACCTTCGCGCTCAATCTCCTACCGGAAGAGAAATAGTTTTTCATTTCACCTATAGTGACTTCCTGTTTATTTCGTCATCCCACTTAATTCTGGTGAGTCAAAGAACGCGGTTAGGCAATCTAATGACAGTAGCGCTCTAAGCTTATAATTCTTTTATATGAATTTTTGATATTATATCCCGTAACTGAATTCTATATTTTATTCATATATGTTGATATTTTACATATATTGTCTCTTACAAGTCAACAACACGTTGACATGCTGTCTTGTCAATTTTTTTCAGAAAGTTTACCGCGTCAGCTGAACAATTAGCTTCTGAACTCATCTCTCCGCTGCCGAGGATGTTTTGCTTCCTCGACTTCACCGCAGCGTCCGTTTGTGGGAAGGAAGGAAGCTCGGGCTTGAGTTGTTAATGTATGCTTCGCGGCTGGGCCATAGAGAAACCGTAACGAAGCCCGGGCTTGTGTTTTAAGTGCATGCTTCACGTCTGGGTCGCAGTAACCCTAAAGAAGCCCGGGCTTGTGCTTTAAGTGTATGCTTCACGGCTGGGTCGCAGTAGCCCTAAAAAAGCCCGGGCTTGTGTTCTAAGTGTATGCTTCGCGGCTGGGTCGCAGACCCAACCCTATTAATTGGCTCTATTAACTTAGATTGTTTGTGTTCTGCATCCCGAAATTTTGTGCGGTCGGTTGTCTGATGTTATTTCTGCTATTTGAAACGTCCTTAAATTAGAGAATTACTTTTTAGAAGGCCGACCAGGGCCCTAATCGCTCATTATCATTGTAAACAACGCCTAAATGAAGTTACGATCAGGTTAAGGCTACAATCATGCGTGTCGTGTGCTTGTGTGTCATATCACATCGTAGAGTGAACGTCTCTTATAACTTGCAATGTATAAAGAGTTAGCCTCGACGTTTAATTAATTCATGAACCTATGTTTTTATTGATTTGTGTTTTGCTGTTGAGAATTCATGTTTTTAATCGTAAATATTTTTGCTGCTTATGTTTTGTAGCGCTCTGAATCATTGTTCTGCCAGCGGTTGCATCTCGGTTGCCATCCAAGATCCTTTCTGCGTCATGACTCAACGTGGTCTTTGAGGCTTCGTACTGCTCTTCCAGTAAAGAAGAATTATTCACTAAAGATACAACATCGTAATGTGTTCGCAACCATCGATGATTATTAAACTATGTTCATACTACGTACCCCGACCAGCCAGTTTGTTTCACATTGCATTGTTTCGACTGCGATTTAAAAACCGACGCATAATAAAATGACTGCGAAGTTCTACGATCAACTCGACATGTCTCCTGTACGAGTAAATGTGCATTTTATTATTGGTGAGCTTATTATTCCTCTGTGGCGTATTCATATATGTAATGATATTTTACAGGTTAATTCACAGTTACTATTTGTTTCTATTAACTAAAATTTAGAAGGCTAGCATCCTAGCAATGATATTCAACATACGTAATTAGCAATATATGATATTCAACAAAATAATTTTGGAAAAATACTGTGAAACAACTAATTTTTGATGACACAGAAAACCTCGCATTATTTGCTTGTATGGGATTTTGAAATGATACAAAATTTGTATTATTATGAAAAATTGTCAGCTTAGACAAATTCATCATGTCACTCAGGAAACAAATAAGAATTTTGTAGATATTTTCTACAAAACAAACATATTAAAACAAACATAACATATTAAAACACATATTAACATATTAAACATATTAAAACAAACATAAACAAACATATTTACTGTATTTTTAACAAATAAGAAGCGTACAGTACGAAAATATCCAAGGAGAAAATAAAACGTTCGTTGATGCAGCAACTTGGAAGTAAAGTATTGATGTTTCTAAAGCTTGTAATCTGATATGAATTTAAAAATGTATCAGTTAATTCATTCATTTCAGTTCACATGAATCTTAGATCTTGTCGGTGACCAAAAACTCTGAGGAGGAAAATGACCATGTCATAAGAACTCACTGCGCGTTATTGTTGAGGCATCACTATAAACGAACATTGCTACATCAAGGAAAGTATAATAAAAAGAATATTTAATCGTTAACAAATTGTACGTGGAGGAACATTCTAAGCTTTTCATGATCCAAGGATCGATCGAATTTCAAATCAAAGTTATCAAATTGAAACACAGAAAATTTATTAATGTAGTCCAACCCCAATCGCGCCCAGTTGACAGTGACCAACGTAATTGAATTATTTGAGGGCCTAGATGATATTGGCCAATGACCATTAAATCATTAATTTATGTTATTCAAATTAAAATATTCTCACATCCAACATTGATTATATCCAAATTTGGATTAAAAAATTAATATCCTGACACAATCGCTGAGCTTCAGAAAGTTTCAACAAATAGTATCAAAACTTTTGACAGTCAGATTAACACGAACTACCTTTCAAAGCCAATGAATAAATTCATATACTTCTGAATCTGTCTGAATATATCGGAATTGGATGAAATCAATTTTTAAATATTTTAAAAATTATCATATGACTGATAAATATAAAGCTTACGGATTACTATAGAAAATGGTTTACTTGTTTACTTCGAAGAAAAATTGCTCAGCCAAAACAGCTCACAAAGTTTGAAATGGACGCTGAGAAAAAGCGAAAGAATTAATTTTCCGCTCAGTCGGATGGAAGAGTTCATTCCGTTAGTGTTGCACGAGGTTCCGTTCGCTCTGTTATGGGAGCGCAGCCGTGCACCACCAATTTTGTGCACCAATAAGCCCTGAATCGAACGCCTTGGATCTCTCCGGACCTACACCAATCAGCCGTGCACCACTCGGCTTTGTCCTCTTCCGGCCTTGACCACCACGGCACCACCTGCCGTGCACCACCAGGCCGCGCATCAAATATGACTTCCAGGCATAGTGGCAAAGCAGAGACTTTTTTAATTTTTTAGAGTTTAGACTCTCCCTCAAGTTCATTTTTGAGTCCTATAAGTAGACCAGTAAAGTATCATGGATACCAGCATCATCATACATAAGAAATTGGTTTAAATCTTGGGTAAATGAGGGAATTAAAAATGAACTGATTCTAAAAAATTTCTAGTTTGTCACTATGCTTCCAGGCATCGTTAAATTGCGCAATTTTACGTTCATCGCATCTGAGGTTAGGTTTCAGATAGCATAGTTCTGTTCCAAAATTTATCGTCCTTCGAAAAGTGGCCGTTCGACCGAGGGCTGGTTCGACCCACGGCCTAGATACGGACGGCTTGACGTGTTGATTGTTGAAGGCTACGACGCTACGTTCCGGAAGGCAGGAATCATGATGGTCCATTACATCCAGGGCAGTGGTGGTCTTCGGCAGGCGACCCCTCTGTTATTAGGGTCATAGTGACAAAGCACAGATTTTTCAGAATCAGTTCATTTTTAATTTCCTCATTTACTTCAGATTTATACCAATTTCTTATGTATAATAATGCTGGTATCCAGGATACTTTACTTGTCTACTTATAGGACTCAAAAATGAACTTGAGGAGAGTCTAAAAACTCTCTGCTTTGCCACTATGAATTTTAGGGTGTAGTCGAGTAATAGATGCAGAAAAGGATGAATTTGAAACTCCTTTTGAAAAATTGAATTTGTTGAGAATTATTACCAGTTTTTCACACTTCGAAGCAACTTTCTAAAGATTCATAAATCACCATGAAACTTTTTATAATTGAGTTTAGGCTCATTTTAAAGGTCATTGCGATTGGCAAGGTAGCGAGGCCATTCCATGGCTTCTGCCATGGACCCAGGCAACTCGTCCTCCACATCATCCAGCGCCAGAGTGGAGGAGGAGGAGGAATTCCATGTGTAATAATAAAATAAACAAAAAAACTTTTGAAAATCATGTTTTCTTAACGAAAAAAAAAAAGAAAAACATCAACTCTTACCTACATAACATTAAAGTTACGTAAAATGTTGTGTAATGTTATGTAAGAGTAAATCACTGTAAATGTTTTTCTTTTTTGTCTGTTAGGAAAATGTGGTTTTTAAACTTTTTTTTTCATTGTATTTAGTTTTGTAAACACATTAAAAATGTGGTTTTAAAAATGGTCTTTTATTTTTATTTATTTTGTACCATTTACCTAGTTTAGCAATTCAAATCAATTTCCAGGGTTGGTAAGTCTGGATGTTCCACAAACAAACTCAATTCCCAACCATGAATTTTTAGGATTTTTACATTTTTTAATTAAAAAACATTTTTATTATTTCCTACTTCTGATGACCAAATCTTGAATTGTTAGGCAGCATAAGCAATTATTTTTAAGCATGCATGCCAAATTCCAAGTTTCTAGGATCTTCAGAAGTGCTCTAATTTAAGGTTTGAATTTCTGATGACAGACATACACACAGACACAAAGCAAAACTAATAAAAATAAAACAAATAAAAAAAACTTTTAAAAACCATGTTTTCTTAACAGACAAAAAAGAAAAACATTCACTCATACATAACATTTAAGTTAGGGTAAACGCGGTATATTCCGACATCGTGGGTAATTCCGTCACCTCTCCAGCTTTTCCTTTATATTAAGCTTTGTTTTAGTTCCATGCGTTTGTTGATGGTTGAAATGGTGACGTCATACATTTGCGCATCAAAATACTGCCAAAACACTAGGTCTTGGCCATCTAGTGGGAAAATATTGAGATCCAAAGAGAGACAATGCAATAAATGCATGCCACCTGGTGAGATCATTGAAAAATTTGTCAAATTTGACGGTTGACCTTGCTCTACCAAATAGTGAATAACTGTTTTTATAGGAAGAATATTATGGTTTGAGACTTTTAAATACGTCTGTGAATATATTAGGAATCCTTTAAGTATACTTGTATTCGCTGATTTCAAGTCGTAAATAAATAGATGATTAAGTTGAAAAATGGATTTAGACACAACTGACACATGAAAACTAATTCCAACACAACTTGAATTGGACACACACAGATCGTTCTAAGCTTTGTACAAAAATTGAAATTTGCTTAATTAAAAGCCTAATAGCTGTTAATTAAAACGTAATTAAGTAGTGTTCAATATTCGTTAGTGTTCTAATTCAAAGCCATGTTGTATCCCAATACAGCTCACACAGCGAACGGAATTCGAACACGTGGATGTCGGCATTATGTATCAGTTAAATTCGAAGTGCTGACGCAATACGACTCACCACGTGCCGAATATTGCCACACACAGTGTCGGAATATAGGGATTTGGTAGGTTTGCATTCTAAAGGCTTTTAAATAAATATGGCAACATTTTGTGACGTTTCATCGTTGCTGGCGCATAGTACGGTGTTTTGCAAGTCAAATAAAGCAAACAGAACTCGACTAACGCATACGGTTATTTTTTTATAGTTTTTCATTTCTCGATGCGTCCTTAATGTGTCGGAATATACCGCGTTTACCCTATGTAAAATGTCATGTAATGTTATGTAAGAGTAAATGTTTTTCTTTTTTGTCCATTAAGAAAATGTGGTTTTTAAAACTTTTTTTTATATGTTTTATTTCACTATTTTTAGTTTTGTAAAAACCAGAAAGACGTGGTTTTTCTGGTTCGTGGCACAATACAAATCAATTTCTAGGGTTGGAAAGTGTGGATGTTCGAGAAAAAACTCAATTCCAAACCGTGAATTTTTCATGTTTTTTTACTTTTTTAAAAAATTTTTCATGAAAAAAATTTTAAATTATTATTTCTGATGATCAAATCTTGAATTGTTAGGCAGCATAAACATGCATGCCAAATTTCAACTTACTAGGATGTTTAGAAGTACTCTAAATTAGGGTTTGAATTTTTTATGACAGACGGACACGAAACGAAGTCAAGAAAAACGTGGTAACATGGTAAAAACGCGCACATTCTAAAAAACAAAAAGTCAAAGTAAACCAAACCACTCCTTCCAAAAGAGAATGCAATATTAGTTAGCATGATCTAAAATATCAGGATAAATCATAGGCCCAGCAATGAAAGGTATACAAGTAACTGGAAATTAAACAGTAAAACTTAAGAGGAGCAACTTGCTCCTCCTTCAACGTATAGGTTAGATTGCAGGGGCAGGAATTAAATGTTATATATCTTAGGAATAACTAAGTTTAATTGTGACACTTTAAATTGTAACTTTGATCTATCTTTTAAACTAGGATTTTTAAAATGTTAGATGTTGAACCTAACCGCTAATATATATACATATAATTGCAGCCTTCTGTGCACCAATAATATTTGCATTTTTTCAGATAATAAATTTAGTTTGTTGTTTTGATATCAGTTAAATATTTAATAATGATTGAACATAGTACTGACATTCATCATGTAAATTTTGTCAATTACTGCCCATCAGAAATTACAAAATTAGGAATTGATGCCAAAACAAGCACTCTGGCTGTTGTCAGGTAAGAGTATTAAATTAAATTGTCTTGTTTACCTTTCCATGCAAAACCTATCAGTCTGCATAGTTTGACATTTTAGTTATACCAAGTCTTCACATGTAGTTGTGCCTAACTGCACCTGTGCTGTTCAACAAAACTTAAAATAGGTAGGCACGTTGTGGGGACTTAAGGCTTGTACAGATCAGTATGTTTATTATTTTACTTTGATTTTGATTTGGCAAAATCTTGATTTTGTGAAAGCTTCAGAAATCTTGAGAGTTTTGACACTTTTGTTGGTACCTCTAGTTATTGTTAGATTATTGTTTGCTAATCAGCAACACTGGTTGCATGACACTGAATAGAAGTAGAATTTTGTATTCTTTTGGCCTTGGCATCATATTTTTCTTCAGCATATGCACTGGTTTTGTCAAATATACTTACATGTAATTACCTTTTGACTGTTGGCAAAATGAATGTGCCAAACAAAAAAATATATATTTTCAATTTAAATCAAGCTGATCTTGTTTCTATTTTTTGTTTCATTGGTACTCTACTCTGGAAAAGATAACTTGGTTATTATAAATTAGAAAAGACTGTAGGACCCAGATCTATCAGAAGTGGGTCAACTGGAACACATGTGTGTCAGTATACTGCCTTCACAATAAGTACTTCAAAATGCTCATGGTTTTGTATGTTTTTATAAGTAGTTCATCTCTATTATCAAAAGTTGTGTGTGGAAAAAAATTGTTATACTATGTATAGTATTCCATATCATAAGGAAATCATTTGTGGCTCATGTGTAGCTCATGCATACCGTACCTATACATTTCAATCAAATTTATTTACATAATTGGTCTATGTCATTATATAATAGTTCTATTATATAGAAGAAGTGCCCCAAGATAGTTTGCTTTGGATCTGTATAATTGTGGTGGAAAATGGATATGTAAAATATTAGCTAATTTTACTCTTGATATTCAAGTAATTTCAGTATAATGTTTTGTATGACTTAAAAATGTGGTTTGTAAATTATCTTTAAATGTCACAAAATAATCCACAAAGATGGTTGATTACTGCCAGAATTATTAATAAATCAGATTGCAGGTGATAGTTTTTGTGTGAGTTGGCTGTGGTTGGTAAAGTTCAATTCTATGATTTGTTCTCAATGATTGTGAGTTGATTGATGAACTTTACTTTTTGCATCAAAAGGACTTATTGCCTACAGATCTAAATTGTTTTTTCTTTATGATAATTTCACTTAGATTTAGCAACTGGATTTATTAAATATAATTTTTTGTCATGTTGAAAAATTTCATCATTTATACCTACACAAACAAAATTTGATCCAAGTGCTAGGTAATCAAGTGATATTTTATCAATTATTCTTAGTGTGATTTTATCAAGTCTTATTCACATCAATGCAATTTTATGTCATGGTCACCATCAGATGCAGCTCTGTCAACAAATCCATATAAATAAAGTGTTTTTTCATGCTAATTCATTCATGTTCTAAATGGCTGGGAATGATCAAAATTCAAGTTTTGCACACTTTTTCAAGCCTTCAGCTTAGTTCTTATTTATTATTATTAGAGTTGCTCTAGCAGGATTTTGTAGACAGTTAATGGTGTATTTATATTGTGTGTATCAATGCTTATGAAACTTCTTGTATTGTGTTGTAACTCTTTCTAAAGTACTGAATCAGGCTTCATTTATTATTTCTATTCAATATTGTAGGGCTGACAACAGCGTTGAGATATGGAACTGCAATCACCGCCCTGTTCTACTGAAGATCTTAAAAGGTATGTATATTTCCTGAGAGTATCTTTTCTGTTGGACAGTTCACTTACATATCTACTTGAATTTTACTGGACTTTATGTATGGTATATACAATTTATACGTACATCACACATGTTAGAAGTGAATCATGAGGAACATATTTTGTCATTATTCTGTGTTAGTTTTGGAAGAATATTATTGATACTGTCAACCGGGGCTACTCGGGACGGTTTTGAGCGTTTTTTGTTAATAACTTCTTACGATGAAACATTTCATAAACAAGTTTAGGCTCATTTTATAGCTCTTTGCGAGGGCTATCGAATGGCATCTTCAAAAAAATTCCATATGCTATTCCTAAGGTGCCAGAAGCAAAAAAAGAGTGTCCCGAGTAGCCCCGTCGAACGGGGCTACTCGGGACACTGGGAATAAAACTTCATTTTAAAATATTTGAAGCATGCAGAGCGTACTCATCCATTACTAACAGTACATCAAAATAGCGTTTTTCACCATTTTTTTCAGGAATTTTTCAAAGCTAGTAAATGTCGTATTTTTCAACTTCCTTTATACTACATAGATAGGAAAAATGTTGTTGTTTAGGCCACTATATTTAGTTTAGCAATATTCCAATTAGTTTCGCTACTATGACTGTTTTACAACGTGTCAGAGGTGCGTCCCGAGTTGCCCCGCCAGTCCTTGACGGTAGTTTGTGCTTTGATTCTTTACTTTGTTTAGAAAGTTTTATTGAACTACACCATTTGTTAGTGATATGTTGGCAATGTCATAGGTTATCAAAAAGATATTGCTGTGGCAATTATTGATATTTGAGGGGCAGTGAAGAGAATTTGTACTGTATAAGCAAGGCACATTTGGAGGTAACCCTAATTGCTCACAGCCAAACTCTAGGCCCATCTAGTACAACCTTATAAAAATACCAAGTTCATGTGTTGGTTGCAGACACCAAGGTTAATGTGTTGGTTGCAGACATCAAGGTTCATGTGTTGGTTGCAGACACCAAGGTTAATGTGTTGGTTGCAGACATCAAGGTTCATGTGTTGGTTGCAGACACCAAGGTTCATGTGTTGGTTGCAGACATCAAGGTTCATGTGTTGGTTGCAGACATCAAGGTTCATGTGTTGGTTGCAGACATCAAGACAGGTCGTGTGGAGTGCGTGGTGTGGTGCCAGGGTCGTCTGTTTGCCGGCAACCTAGACGGCAGCATCAAGGAGCTCCCCGTCTCCTGCCCCCCCACCAGCCCCTGGAGGAGAAAGCCCATCTCTGTCCCAGGAGGAGCCTGCTGGAGCCTTGCTGTCAACAAGGAGCAGACCATTATTGCTGTAAGACTTCATTTGAGTGTTATTAATGCACCCTGAGAAAATGAGAATTGTTGAGAAAATGTGATAATTCATTACAATTGTTGTTATGCTTAATTTGACTTTTCTATCTCCAATGTATGCTCCAAATTTTTTGTCACTTCCTCTTTCTTGAGTTTTAAATTAGGTATGTAAATCTGTTATTCACAATTGAAGACATTTTATTCATTTTTGCAAAGTTAGATAGGAGCCATTAGACCAGCACCAAGAAATTTTCTCAGTGTTTCCACTCTCTCTTAAATTAAATGAAGTTAGATTGCTGTGGAGTCAGCTGAGTAAAGCCTTGACAAGCAGGCAGACCAATGCCTGGGCTGGTCAAGCCCATGTCACTTCAGCTTCAGGTTACCGCCACTAGTGGCTTTTCTAGACTGGGAAATAACCTGGGTCCTATTATCCAAATAGTGACACACTTTACCCCCAGGCTAAACCGGGTCAGAATGACCCACTCGAAAGCAAGGAGTGCATTGCTATTTTGAAAAATATCTGCTTCTTCATTATTGCTACAAGTAATCCAGACTTGTTCAGTATTGGCTGGTTTTGCATCTAGATTTATTGAGTATTTAACTCATCCTATTTATGTGTTCATTTGCAAGTTTTTGTATTTCATATGTTTCCAATATAAGGGGAAAAGATATCAATAAGGATTGATATCTTTCATTGATATTTTTTTACTCTGCATTATATAGAATTCTTGACAAAATTGCATGCACATGCATGCATGCAATGAAATGGGCTGAACTGACTGCTCCTTTGAGTAAAACAAATTTTCATTTTTTATATATATATATACAGGGAAACTTGATCATATATGCACCAAGTCCTATAAGAAGTCTGATAAATTGACAAATTTAGTCATTTCTCTTGTTTGTATAAGGTTGTCAGGCAGTCATTTGACTTGATTGTACAGTAAGGTTATGACCAGGTTACTCATCAACTAATCATGTGCAGGCCAGCAGTGACGGAGGACACATTTCTCTCTTTGCTGTGCTGGAGGATGACTTGCAATTTGAATCCATCATTGAAAAACTTCCCAGTAAGTCAATAAGAAGAACTGGTAATCTAACTGCATTATTCCATATTTTTGGTGATTTTTAAGATGTTTTCATTTAGATATAAAATTTTTATGTTTCAAAAGTTATACTCTGGTACCTTGAATTATAAAATTAAATATGGTTCTTCTATGGCATAGTATCTAAGAAGGTATGTACGTGCCAAGCTAATATTAGGTCTTGTTAGCTCATCAGTTTCTACAAAAGTCTGTGTATATCAATCCTATTTCTGTCCTATTTTGCTGTCAAAGAAAACCTCAATATCGTTGAATCACTATTATTATTACCATACATTTGATGCTCTATGGCAGTTGCCTAAATTCCAAAATCATAGCCGCACTGGTCATGCTCAGCATAAATTTGATCACTTGTGCATTCAGCACAAAAAGTTAGCTAATGTGATAGCTCAAATGCTTTCCTGTGGCTTTTTTCCTGGAATTTGTCTGTTGAAATTTCTCCATGTCATCTTTTTGAAGGAAATTTTTGGCAATCAATATCAGCATTTTCATTTAATATTAATCTCACTTGAAATCAATTTCATGACACAGGGTTTTTTTTCAGTGTGATTCGAAAAAACATCGTTGTGCTATAATTGGTGCATGTTACATGCGATCTAAGATAGGGCCAGAATGTGGCAGCAGATACTTGGTATCTTAATTAAAAATGAATATAATGTTGATTTAGCTTTAGAAGGGACAAGGATAGATTATTGATGCTGGTGTTTGCTGCGGCAGGTCGCGTGGTGAGCCTCGCCTGGCATGAGGACGGTAACTACATTGCTGCAGCGTGCGGCAATGCTGTCTACATCCGCTCCTTGCAGCCCAAGAAGGTTGGTTGTCACGCTCATATGGCGGATTGAAGTGCTTATAGAGCTCTCACTCTACTGATAAACCCTGCATGACACCCTCACTCTACTGGCGCATTAGCCATCATCAGTGATATTTGTACCCTAAACACCTGGTAACATCACTTTTATACAAACATTTTACGTACAATAATGTATCGTCATATAACAGCTGTGCAGGATAGCACTTAGTAACATCAGTTTTATACTAAACATTTTACGTACACTAACATATCCTCATATAACAGCTGCACTCAATAACTCTTGGTAACTTAACTTCTATGCTTAACATTTTTTGTACAATAACGTATCCTTGTATAACAGCTGCGCAGGATAACACTTGGTAACATCACTTCTATACTAAACATTTTACGTACAATAACGTATCGTCATATAACAGCTGCGCATGATAGCACTTGGTAACATCACTTTTATACTAAACATTTTACGTACAATAACGTATCGTCATATAACAGCTGCGCATGATAGCACTTGGTAACATCACTTTTATACTAAACATTTTACGTACAATAACGTATCGTTGTATAACAGCTGTGCAGGATAACACTTGGTAACATAACTTCTATACTAAACATTTTACATACACTAACATATCCTTGTATAACAGTTGCGCAGGATCATTGTGCTGCCAGACACGCAGGTGGTGCCAGCGCAGGTGTGGTGCGTCACTGTCCTGCCAGACCTCACCATCGTCGCCGGCGACTCTACGTGAGTGCAACGTGATGACATTGAATTCAATTTTAACATTCAGTGCAGCATTTTCTTGGTCATTTGTTTCCATTATTTATCTTTGTGGAATTTATCGTATCCAAAGAAAGGCGTGCGTTTCATAGCGAAAGCTTGGTTTTCTGATTGCTACCCTCGGCATGTATTTACTTGTTAAATGCAAATGTTGTTAATACAAGCGTGAACTGCTTCACCAACTGCATGTTAGGCCGAATTCAAATGCTGTTAAGGAATCCATTTGAGAACGTCAGCCTGCAACGCAGCGCACGGTACTTGATTAGAACTTCCCATGCTGAAGCAGCGGTCGTGATGATCTAAAAACTAGAGATCGTATCTCATGACCAAAATTAATTAAATCACGAGGTTCCATCGATGGGATTCTATATATTCCCTGCACTACTCAGTGCAACACTTTGCCAATCGTCCTCACTTTGAGGTATAATTGACATTGACTCGATACTAAATCTTTAGCTCCTATGAATACTCTTTTACTCTAACTTATAAATTCTCTTGATATACCCAAGCTGAATTAGTTCCATATGGCTGTGTTCTTGCTTTAACTCTTTTCTTGCAGATGTATTAACGGTCGTATTGAAAGGTCAAGGAGTAAGGCAGCCTAATGTGTTGGTGCAGGAAAGAGGTTTAAGCAGCCTTATTTATTGGTGCATTACAAAATATATAGCGGTTTCAGCGCTTATTAGGCCGGAGGCCTGTCGCCAATTCTTAACATCGCAGAACATACGCAGCTTGTTGTGGGCTTGAACTCGCAACAAATTGTTAGGCAGACCAATTTGTTGGTTCAGGACAGTGTCATGCCGCCCATATTTGTGCAGTTTTAATTATCTTGTATGATTTTGTTGTTCAGGGGCGCGGTGAGCTTCTGGTGCGGGCGGACGTGCACGCAGATCAGTAGCGTGCGCTCCCACGAGGGCCCCGTGCTCGCCTTGGCCGTCAACCCTGCCTCCACCATCGTCTACGCTGCAGGTCAGCCTCCCTTTGTCCTGACCTGCAGGTCAGCCTCTCTTTGTCCTGGTGCAGGTCAGCCTCCCTTTGTCCTGACCTGCAGGTCAGCCTCTCTTTGTCCTGACCTGCAGGTCAGCCTCTCTTTGTCCTGGTGCAGGTCAGCCTCCCTTTGTCCTGACCTGCAGGTCAGCCTCTCTTTGTCCTGGTGCAGGTCACCCTCTCTTTGTCCTGACGCAGGTCAGCCTCTCTTTGTCCTGACGCAGGTCAGCCTCCCTTTGTCCTGACGCAGGTCAGCCTCTCTTTGTCCTGACGCAGGTCAGCCTCTCTTTGTCCTGACGCAGGTCAGCCTCCCTTTGTCCTGGTGCAGGTCAGCCTCTCTTTGTCCTGACGCAGGTCACCCTCCCTTTGTCCTGGTGCAGGTCAGCCTCTCTTTGTCCTGACGCAGGTCAGCCTCTCTTTGTCCTGACGCAGGTCAGCCTCCCTTTGTCCTGGCGCAGGTCAGCCTCTCTTTGTCCTGACGCAGGCCAGCCTCTCTTTGTCCTGACGCAGGCCAGCCTCTCTTTGTCTCGACCTTCCAGGCAAATGACGGTCAATCGACGTAAATTCAGCGTTTAATTGACGTAAATTCAACGTGTAAAGGCTTCGTCTGCGTTGATGTAACACCATGTGCATAGTAAATTCTGTCCTCTGATGCCCTCGTAGCTCTGGAGCAATGTTTTTTGTGTATGCACAGTAATCGGATACGATAAAGACTGCTGGGTTAAGTAAATTAATTTAGAATTAGAGTATATATATTTTTGTTATGGCATACATCATTACTTGAAACGCTCACACTGTTAACGATGGATTAGAATTTTTGAACTATCAGGATAACGATACCGCTTCATTTACCTCCACTCCCTCGTTTGACACAATTAACTCTCCCGATGCACGTGATCAAGTTAGCTTCATTTGTTCTCAAATCAAGCATTGAAAATGATTGGTGTAACTTCATGCTGATCGTTCTCTCCCCAGCAACTTTTTAACTTCCAGCCAGCAAATAGTAGCGCTTGTGTTTCAGGAACCAATCTAATAATTTATAGCTAAAGAAAAGCTTTTCTCTATAGGTACTCTATAGCTTTCATCGAGTCCCTTTTAGCTGCACTCCGTACGTCGTATGTGTTTTATCAATTGTATTTCAGAGGCAGTGCATACCAGTTAGTCTATAGCAAGACACTTAAACTTATTCTCTGTGCAATTAGTTTCATTTTTTCCTCTTTTCTTGGGGGTATTTTACACTGAGATTATTTTACAAGCTTTTTTATTAGGTTTCACGTCTGACCTTCTATGGAACGTCTCGATGTTTATGCAGTTGCTCAGAAACATTGTGATTTCTCACAGCATTTTTCCCTCTTTTTGCTAGATAGAGGCCAGTAGCACTTCTTCCATTGAAGATTTTTCCTTCCTTTTCCTTCGTTTTTGCCTCCACCTTATCCTTCTTACTTCCGTCCTGCCACATCCTGCGTGGGCGCCGGCACACTCAACAGCAACTATCCTGCCAACAAACAACAACAAAATAGCCAACTACCTTCCAACAAACCGCAACCGCTTTGCCATCAAGTTCATCACGTGTAAAAATGACTAAACTTCTCTCCCTCAATACAAGCCTTTGACCCAATTCAAACCGCACAGGTCTCATGCCATTGACCTACTTCTCGCCATGCAGGTCACACTGACCCACTTCTCGCCATGCAGGTCACATTGACCCACTTCTCGCCATGCAGGTCCCGTTGTGACCCACTTCTCATCCTGTAGGTCCCATTGACCCACTTCTCGCCATGCAGGTCCCATTGACCCACTTCTCGCCATTCAGGTCACTTTGACCTACTTCTCGCCATGCAGGTCACACTGACCTACTTCTCGCCATGCAGGTCCCACTGACCCACTTCTCGCCATGCAGGTCACATTGACCCACTTCTCACCATGCAGGTCACATTGACCCACTTCTCGCCATGCAGGTCACATTGACCCACTTCTCGTCATGCAGGTCCCACTGACCCACTTCTCACCATGCAGGTCCCACTGACCCACTTCTCACCATGCAGGTCCCACTGACCCACTTCTCATCCTGCAGGTGTGGACCCCAAGATCCAGAGCTACGCGTACAAGAGCAGCGCGCAGCAATGGCACGCCTCCCACCTGCTCGAGAACCACACGCACGACGTCGCTTCTCTCGTCGTCGGCCCCAACGGCCGCATCTACTCCGGCGGTGCGTAGAATTCACTTCACTTGTAGCTATTTTATAAATTCGATTTCTATCTTAAAATCATCTAGTTATTACTTATGTCATGTAATCAATGCCAAGATGTACTTTTTTCGAAAGATTGGCAGTTCGCAAGCCAAATTCGTCATATACCTGAATTTTATTCATAGTAAACTGTTTACACGATCAATACATTGGTTATTGTATTCAGCAAATGTTAATCTGCATTAAGAAATCTTATGGCGTCGTGTGATGCGGACTTCTCCGCTAGCTAATTTATAGACCTCCTCACAGTGTCTATTCATTACTTGGTACAACAACAATGATTATACGGAATGAGGAGACACTGTAAGACACAACAATGGTTATACGGAGCGGTCAGATACTTCTGTCACTCCCAAAATAGCATAGGATCTACGCAGTTGATTGCATTGATGTTCAGTATATGAATAACTCTGCGAACACATCCTCGTATTGGCATTGGTGAGCGGCTACAGAGACTACATTATACTACGGTCGCACCGGCTTCTTTTAGATAATTCTATTAAAGATCCTATTTTTTGATTTACTTGAACATGCCGATGTTGAGTGAACACTTGGTTCGTACGCGTCTCACGTAAGCTGCTATATCAACTTCTGCCTCCCCCTCTCTCTTCATCGCCACGACCTGTGCTGCTGTTTACTAACCCCCTTCTCCCCTACAGGAGTGGACACGCAGCTGGGGGTGTCATGGTACCCTCCCAAGACGGTGTTCCAGCTCAGCAGCCGCCCTCCCGACGACCACGTCAGCGTCGCCGGCGACTCCGTCCTGCTGGTGTCGCCGGGCGAGGGCGTCAATTGGTGGCGCCTGGGCGCCGCCTCACCCACCAACACAACGGGCGTGCAGCCCCTCAAACAGGTTCTTCTTTTGAATTGATTAATTCCCTTCTCAAGTGTCTGTATTGTTAGGGTTGCGGCCGCCTGTTAAACAATACTTTTATTTATCTTTATTTGCTTCTCATGATTTATTCACACTTGCCAAGCTCCACTTTCCCGAGTTTACAATTGCATGTAGTTAGGTTCTTAGTTGTCTTGTCAGCTTATGTAGCCCTGTTGACTAGGTTAATGTACTAATTTTTACTAGTGCCTGCCAAGGTTCCTTTATCTATTATTATTATTATATATTTTTTAATTTTTCTGTTAATTGTTCTCGCGCTCTGTGTGATGAAGAACAATCTCCTCCTGCCATGCGCTCCCTCTCCCCTCAGTCCCACGTTCTCACTGCTACACGCAGTAGCGGAGCAGGAAACTAACGTTCAACTATCCACCCAAGTGAAAAATTTTCAGCGCCGATTTCTTACGTACTATCTCGAAATTATGGTATTTTTAATGAGAGAATAGGAGTGGCCCGTTATCTGTAACTCGCATGTTTCAGGACCGCGTGTTGGTGGCGCGCATCGAGACGCGTGGCGACGCTGTGAGCTGCGCTCTCAGCCCCACAGCGACCTGCGCCGCCTGCATCACCAGCGCCCACCGTGTCGCCGTCTGGCGCCTCATAGCGCCGCAGGTGAAGCACTTAAATTACCCTTTTAATCATCCTACAATTACTCTATTAATAATCTTTAAAACGCCCTTAAATCACACTATAATACAACAATAAAAACACCTCCAAATTCCCTCTAAAATACTCTGAAAAGCAGCAGTGTTGTGTGATGTAGTGAGCAGTGTTGGGTGATGTAGTGAGCAGTGTTGGGTGATGTAGTGAGCAGTGTTGGGTGATGTAGTGAGCAGTGAGTGATGTAGTGAGCAATGTTGGTGATGCAGTGAGCAGTGTTGTGTGATGTAGTGAGCAGTGTTGGGTGATGCAGTGAGCAGTGTTGGGTGATGTAGTGAGCAGTACGCATAATATCCATGTATGGTGTCACCGTGCAGGGCGCACAGCAAGCGTCGCTGCAGCGGCTGCGCGTGGAGACAAAGGGCGCCGCCCCCGCGGTGCTGAAGGTGGCATGGCTGGGGGACACGGCGCTGGCGACCGTTGCACTCGACGACTCTGTACAGGCGAGTGCTGGACACGCGTTCTTGTAAACCTCTGTACTTTGTACGACTGATGCGACCTTAAGTGTTGTATTAGGATATAACTTTCAAGATGTAAATATGACATCGTATATATCTGCTTCAGATTTGGGACGTGACAGAAGCGGCCGTGAACCTGCGCTGCTGCGTGCGTCTGCCACGCCACGCGACGTCGCAGCGCGAGGGTGACGAGGGCTGCGAAGGCAGCGTGCTGCACCTCAGCGCTGCGGACGACGGCAATTGGCTGGCCCTGGCCACCGTCCACCGCTGTTTCGTCCTCCACGTCCAGTCGGTCTGTCCATCAACGCCTATATATGCACACTAATCTTCTTCAATGCTATTAACATTTGGCTGACTGGTAACTCACCGTCTGAAGACGAAGGTTTAACATTATGTCAACAAGTGCATTAAGCCGGCAACGATTCGAGCTTCTAAGAGCCTGGTCACTGGAGTTACTGTCAGTAGACAACGCTTTATTTTGTTGATACATCTTCTCTCATGTCGAGAGTCCTTCAACTTCATGATGCTGCTTTTCATTGGTCAACGCACAAACGAGTTTATCATGCTCTGCATTATTTTCGTGTTGTTAAAATCGTATGAGTAGCTCCAAGTTTCATTCAAATTGGCGTATATCTTACATATTGTTCAAGTCGAGTTTATATCGTACTAATTTATCTCCATCTCAACAGGGCTCCATCACTGAGATGCCGCCACACCGCGCGGCAATTTCCTCGATATGTGTGGCGACAGAGGCGCCCGCGAAGCACCGCCGCGCGGCGAGCGGTCGTGTGGTGGTCGCGTACGCAGATTTGTCGCTCGCGGAGTACAACCTCCACGACGGGACCATCACTACCTTCGGGGAGAAGCTGTCCTCCGTCCTGACCAACATACAGAGCGATTTGCCTGTGACTAACATAAGCTGGTGCCCAGCTCGAGAAATGTTATGCCTCGGCGATTGCTCTAAAATTATTTTCATTAATCGGAAGGTGTTATTGGAGTATGATTGGAGTTCCCTACAACTTTCAAATATGCCTGGATATCAGGAATATCATGAGCTTAAAAGTAGATTAGAGAAAAATGTGAACCTCTCGGCCAGTGATTACAGGAAGCAGGAGGTCATGCTGGAGCGAAGATTAGAAAAGCTAGAAATTATTCAGGATGAAATGAGATTGCAGACGTGGCAGAACTTGACGTCAACGATCACTCGTCCTGACGACGTGTTACTGGCTGCTAAGCTCGTGTCGTCCCACCAGCTGGTCGCGGTGCAGCTCAAGAAAGATGAGTTTCTCGAGCACCTGCCCGGGCCGCTTAGAAAGTATAAGCAATCATTCTTGTAACGGATGGAACCATTCTCTTCAGAGTGACGTATTGAAGCACGTTTTGTCACTCGAAGGGTGCCTGTGCTGGTGCCGAAGAATAAACTGTTCTAACCGGATAAACAAATTTATTCTTTCCTAACAAAATTTGGAAATGCTTACGTCTTGATCGTTCAGTTAGACTCGTTTTAAAATTAATTTTATGAACTAATATGTAGAACTGTGGGTTGAATATTACATTCAAATTATTAACTTGACCCAGGCAAATTTGCTTATGACTGCCCATTGCTCTTACCTGGAGCGTGAGCATCTCTTCTCTGAATCTGATGATATCTTGTCAATGATCCTCGTCCTCGCAGGGGGCCAGACTTGTGGTCCGGCTTGGGGGAATGCACATCCCCCCGATCCCTAGTGCACCCACAGCCCGGTTCTTACGATGAATTTATCCCTACAGTTATGGTATCGACCGTTTTTCTATTGATGGTAGTCATAGTTGCATTATTTATTATTCACGTGAATGGTTAAATTAATTTTGCAATTTTTTTTACGCAGGGCTAAAGGCCCACCAGAGTTCTTCGTGTCAAGCTTGGAAAGTTACATACATTTAATGAATCGTAAACTAAACTTATTAGGTCATCAACGATATTAATAAGTTAGTTATTTACTCGTACATTTTTAGTTTCAGAATTTCAGAGCATACACGCATTCAGTGCTGTGTTATGCTCAGAATTGTTCGTGAAGAATCAATTGCTAGAGCTTGTTGTAGAATTTGATTCGTAATTTTTACAATTAAATCGCTACTTTTTTACAAGACTTCTCTTTAACTTCACTTCTTGTTTGTCTGTCTGTCTGTCTGTCTGCTAAAAATCTTATAATCGATATTTAACACACTTCTACATGTCCAATCGATCTGAAATTTTGCACACTTGCGTAAAGTTGAAGACAATGCATGAATCAATTTACAGAATAAATAATTTTATAAATTATAATTTTTTTTCATTATTAAAAAAAATTAAAAAATAATTTCGTCTGCTACAAATCTTATAATCCATATATGACACAATTTGACCTGTCCAATTGATCTGAAATTTTGCACAATTGCATAAAGTCAGAGACAATGCATGAATCAATTGACAGAATAAATAATTGTGAAAATTTACAAATTTTTGATATCTTAAAAAAAATTTGAAAAATAATTTTCCTTTTAAATATTTAAAAATAAAATTAGAAATTCATTATACATGTGTAACATCCAAGACACTGGATTGTTCAGAAGTGTTGTCTTTAAAAAGTAATTTTTATACGCATATTATTTATCCTTTACTCTCGCATTATGAGAAGGCACTATTGTGATAGATATCATATTAATTGAAAACAAAAATGAATGTGAGAATTCAATTATTTATTACAATCGTTGTTCCTATATTTCGTAATTCAGCTTTTTTAACCTTTATTTTGCAGAGGCCAATTTGAATTGACAATTTATTTATCTCTAGCGATCAGTTCAGATTAACCCCCCTAAAATGGCGATGATCCACAGATCGCTCCTGGCTTGGTTTTTGGTGCTAGTATTCCTAATATTCGTAGGTCTGCGCATCGATGGCCGCACTCACTGGAATTTCTTCCTCGTCTTCGTGCCCATGTGGCTCTACGACCTCTTCTTGGTCGCCTTCATCGTCTTGAAGAGCATCGGTGACTGCCGCTATGCCGACTTGGGTTCCTACTCCATCAAGAGGATCGTGTCCATGATAATATTCCGCCTCTACCTGCTGACTATGACGCTTCTCAAGACAGCCTTCTGCGTCATGTTGTGTGTGAACCTCAACAGCCCTGCATCCCCGCCTATTAGTTGGTATGGCGTCTTCACTCCGCTCATAATTCTACTAGTTGCTCTCTCTTTTAACGTTATCCATGAGCTCGTTAATTTCAGCTTCGGGCTAAACAGCGATTGAACCTCGAGAGACACGAAGTGAGATGTCGCTTACTGTGGACTCGGCTATGACGTTCGTCGTCGTTAGAGTATAATCAAGTTGCGAGTCGCTTGCGACTGAGCAAGATACCGGCTTAACGTCTGCACGGTCACATGAGACGTTGTTGTAATCGGCAATCTTCGGCGACTTTGCTCTTCCACAAAACGTATCTTACGAATCGAAATCCTCACTCCTTCGGGTAATGTCGGGAATAGTCTCTTGTTATTGTTGAATTTATTGACAGAAAGTTCGCATTACGAGACCTGCATTCATCGGAACAGGTTTTAAGAACGAATGCTGTCAACACTCACATGGGCAGTCTGAAGCGTACATTCTCACAGTAGAATCAGTTCATCAACGGACTGAACGTGAACATGCATGCGACCTGTCCTGCATGAACCTGCATCTCCCCTGCTCTCCAATATACAGTGTTGTTAAATAAGCATAGACAAGAATACTTCACACAACTTCAGCCGCAAAGAAATGCGTTTGCCCTCGCTGACGAATTTTTGTTTACATTTCCATCCCAAACATTACGTGCGACTCTCGCATTATCTGTCGAGAATTAAACCTGCTCTAAGTAAAAAATTGAACTCGTTCAGCGATGAAGTGTTCATTTTGCTCGCCAGTGTTGGTCTATGCCAGGAGCTACCGCTTCAAACTGTTATCCTATGCTAGGAGCTACGTCAGGAAGTCATTGTTCCTGCCGGGCCAATGAAGATGGTACTTTACATTAGATTGTTCATGCCATGAGCGAAGACGTTATCGCTCCTTCATATCAGTGTATATGATGCCATATCACATGTGCTATTGCCGCTCCGTATCTGTTTACGCAACTTGCCTGGAGACCTAAATGCCACTGGAAGTTTGTCTTTGTGGCAAGACTCGGCATCTAAGTAAGCAACGGAGGTTGATCAAGAAAACTTTCACTGTGGCGATGTTCCAAGTAAACTATCTTCCAGTTCAGAGTTTAATTTACCCTGTAATGTCAGAATAACTATTCACTGTAGCTGACTAAAATCTGAATGAACAAATGTAGTGAATAACCCTCAGTCGGTTGAATCAAAGACAACCGAAAGGATATTTCATGCTATTTATCCAAAGTCTAACTCTTCATTCTAATAACTACCCGTTCGCGTTTTTTATTCGTAAGAGGTGAATAAACAGGCAAATTTTTTCCACTGTTTATTCGATTATAATTTATGGGAATGGTTTGCCATTGAAAAGATGAAACAAGTAATGACGCTTTCATAGCACTGTACAACCCTACATCCTCCCTAAGGTTTCTTTGTTGGGCGGCAAGACGAGCAGCGGGAGGAATGAGTCGTGAGGCATCCCTCCATCGACTCATCCCGTCATTATTGCATGCAAACATCCAAACTAAGAAAGATAGCGAATCCCTGTACACGCTAATAAATAACTTTCACGGGGTTGGAAGATTAAATAAGTTTTTATTCTTTTTATAAAGTGAAATACTCATTGAGACACGGAGCACGAGAGATAATGTCTCGTTTATTCGCCGCCCATACCGCCGATCTTGGCACCGAACAAGAGGATCTGAATCTCGTCGTACATGACCAGCACCAGAGCGCCGCCTGCAAGAAAAGTTCCTTGCAATTATACTTGCCGGGAAAGATCCAACAATAAGCCGAATGAAAATAAAGTTGCAATCAACTGCAAGGACTTGTCACACCCTAAAGAACATGGAGATGAAAGAGACTTGATCACTGAATTTACAGGCTCTAACAAATAATCACATTATTGGTTGCTGAACCTCCTGATTCGATACTTCGAAAGCCTAATGTACTCTAGCATGAAGTAGTATTCATATAAATTTTAAACCCGCAAAACACATCAGCCTAAGTATAGATCGCTTAAGCTTCAATCTCATATAAGCTAAAGTTCTGTATGTACTCCTAAAGCTTGAACACCTGGATGGACAAGCAGTCGTGAGGACAAGTTCTTCTGGCACGAATGAAAGCACAAAATAATAATGTGCTGCAACATCCGTGCCGCAGAATTATTTGTTCTTATCTGTTGAATTTTATATAAAAATTTACCATGCAAGAGAAATCAAGATGTTTACATAATAGGATTATTTTTTTTAGTAAAACGCCAGGAACTGGACGAAATGACTAATAAATATTTTCTTTGGAGAGTCGACCAAAATTCATTGAAGCATCCGCATTACAATTTTGAGTCAACAATACGAGCCTGTAACTATCAGCTTACCTGTGCCACGAAGGATGTTCGAGAAGGCTCCCTTGAAGAAGGCAGATGCGCCCTCCTGGCTCGCAACTTTCCTCCAGCAGTCGACGGTGCTCTTGTACATGATGTCGCCACCCTTACGGCCAGACTGCATCATCATGCGTCGCCTGTAAAACAACCATTACAGTCACGCGAGGCTCCTGGGAACGAGACCGTCGTGACCTAACATCTTGACAAGCATGGTTTGACTTAATTCGCATGAACAGTTGCCTTGGGTCCTCATTTTCAACCCATTTGCGCCAATGCCCGTTTCTATACAAACGATCTTCCTTTTTGAGCCAAGTATCAACTTGTCATTTATTTCAGTTCGATATCCTGAATATTTATATATATGGTTTCTATTTCTTGAACCAAAATAAATCAGAGAAACGACAACAAAACCTTGAATTATTAGAAAAACTACAACTCGGCTCTCGATGGCATCGGTGAATCGCCTGAAGCAAAACCAACAGCACATTCATAATTTGACGTTGCCCGATTCACAAGATATAATTCTGGAGTGTGATGCAAGAATTTAGACATCTTACTGAAAATAAGATTCTAAGCGTCTCCCAAATTAATCCCTTTACAGTAGACAACGTAATCTAGCAATAATGGTTCCCTGTTATTCAAATAAAGTAAAGCAATAACTGAAGTATCGGAGCGATAATATAAGTGAATATCTCTCACCTGACAGTGTCGAAGGGATAACTGATGATGCCGGACACGGTTGTGACGCACTGAGCAATCGCCCAGGAGATCAGGATGTTGGTCTTGCCAGTCATGCCCTTAGCGGTATCGTAGAGACCGAAGAAGGCAGCGCGGTAGATGATGATGCCCTGCACGGACACGAAGAAGCCACGGTACAGGCCACCCAAGCCATCGGCCTTGAAGATCTTCACCAAGCAGTCGCCAAGACCCTTGAATTCACGGGCTTCGGGTCCCTTACCGACATCAGCGGCCAGCCTATCGGGAGGAAAGGTTCCGTCATTACAGTCGGACGGCAGGTTTTTTCTCTGCACTTGTACTTCCCATGTAACTACTCTGCCTCACAACAAAGAGTAGCAACCAAAGAGAGCTGCGGCAGAACGAACAGGCATCTTGATGCCAGAACTCAGCGCAGCAGCAGGAACATTGCACTGCAGCACGTAGTGACAATTGAAACTACAATGAACGTTAACTGAATGATGAAAATTCAATTTAATTAAACCGTAGGTAAACCGAATTTAAACTTTTTAATTAAACAGTAAGGGCTCTGTTTATTCCTAACATAACCTAAGCGTTTTTCTACCAACCAGTACCAGGCAGTTACAACTGCTCCGAGAATTACTCGAGAAATGTATTCACACCAACTCCAGAGCAGGTTAGAGTTACGCATTCTAACTTGATATAGGACTTCAAGAAAAGTAGCTAAAAAGCATCCAAGTAATCGATTAGCGAGAGTATTTTACACAAAAACCACTGACTATTGACGCTAGGTGACTTCATACTTTGCGTGTAGATAGAAAAGTCAGAGGGGAATCAAGAAATAGCATTGAAATTTGAAATATTTTCATAATGCGATTATTAGAGGAACACGTGGCACAATTATCATTAATGATTGACAGGAGAGGCAAAAAGAGGATGAGACTGAGAAGCGAGCAAAACAGCTACACTAAAAATTATACGAGCATCTTATTCAACAACAATTAAAAATGTCGCACGGCGCAAAAACCGCTTAGGAAATAAACGCAATAGAAAATTAATAACATTGCAAGAGACAAGATACCACGCAGCCAGTTAGAAAATAGAGGGCAATAACGGCTGTCACACACCATTCCGCAACAGTCGGTCGCACAACACAGCGTTTTTATGCATGCATATTCTCAGGAACTACTTAAATCAAACTTTTATTCAGGACCATTTCAAGGCTAAAATCACAAATTAACCAAATTCACAGGTGCCGAGTGTGTTGGCCACTATATACCTTGTTCGGGCGAAGTCAAGAGGGTAGACGAAGCAGAGCGAAGTGGCACCAGCAGCACCACCAGACGCCAAGTTGCCAGCGAAGAATCTCCAGAACTGCTTGTTCTTGTCAACGCCACCCAAGAAGATCTGGCAAGAAAAATCATCAGAATCACAATAGGAAGGTTTACAAAAATAACCATCTAAAACAAATCAAAAACATTCTATGGCTGTTTCTATATACAAAAATATTCCGAGGTCAGCAAGTAGAGTAATTAACAAGAAACAGGCGACACAATGACTAGTTAACCAAGAGCAATGCTTTCATCATCCAGGGCTTCAACGTGGAATCAAAGTCGATTAAATATCACTTCGGTGAAATCAATTAGTAATATACTTGCCTGGTGGAGCAGGACTAATCAGTCGTATAAATTAGTTTTATAATGATTAAAAAGTATTCATTATACTCAAAATTCAACAAATTCTGTGCAGGTAAACTTTTGATCGCAGTCAAGTGTAAAGCATGCATTTTAATGGACTCAACCATCGACGTTAGTCCCAAGAGGCAATTCGCGACTCTAGGAAGGAGTGTCAGTCAATGAACATTACAGAAAAATCTCAACCTATGTATATCATGGACGATTTAGAGCAAAATTTATCTGCATTAGTAACTGCAATAATAGCGCACCTGCTTGTACCTGAAGCCATACAAGCAGACTACCTGCATTAGTAACTGCAATAATAGCGCATCTGCTTATACCTGTAGCCATAAGAGCAGACTGTACCTGCATTAGTAACTGCAATAATAGCGCACCTGCTTGTACCTGTAGCCATAAGAGCAGACTGTACCTGCATTAGTAACTGCAATAATAGCGCACCTGCTTGTACCTGTAGCCATAAGAGTAGACTGTACCTGCATTAGTAACTGCAATAATAGCGCATCTGCTTGTACCTGTAGCCATAAGAGCAGACTGTACCTGCATTAGTGAGAGTGACTATAATAATATCTCACCTGCTTGTACTTGTCCTTGAAGGCAAAGTTGAGGGCCTGTGTGGGGAAGTAACGGATGACGTTGGCCAAGTTGCCACGCCAGAACGCCAGGAAGCCTTGCTCACGGGGGATGCGAACAAAGCAATCCACCATACCTGCAAAAATAATTCATATATCAAATCCTTCGTATCATTTCACAGTTTCCCTAAGAGCAAGAAATAATGACGAGATGACGTCCGAAAATTCAAAGCTGCCCGTTATTGTTGAGAAACATGAATTGAACTTAAATATACACATTTAGACAACTAGAACTAAATTTCAGTTAACTTGAGCAGCCATTCATGTCTTTCACTGCCAGCTTTAGCTTACTTGCTCATGTGCTCTAAAAATATATTACAGGAATATTAAAAAAAAGGTAATTCTATTCTTACTATAATTATCTCTAATCATGATAGACACTCAGCATTAAAACAGATTGGTTACTGTCATGATGATTTTCTAAAATAGATAAAAATATGCTTTGGAAATTCCTCAACACGTTCTGGGCTTTGCACAGCATGTAGCTATCAATAAAATTGTTATCTGATTAGTGCTGATAACAGTAGAAATAGACAGCCAGAGCAATACCGTATACCAGAATGCCTCAAGCCTTGCTCAACGTGTTGTATTATATACATTCTGCATTGGCAGCCTGCATGAATATTATTTATTCAACAACCAACATTTAGATTTTACAAGTAAATTATGAAATCACATTTCAATCTCCTCCACTGATACCTCAGCCATTTCAGATAATTTCATCTGGTAGTCTAAATTTCTCAATTATTCAAATAAAATATGAATACTTTAAACCTGACAGCATATTTATGATGGTATTCTGATTTTCATCATACTTTGAGGGTGCAAGCAAACTACAGGAAATGACAAAAAGTCAACCATTCCTGCTAACAAAACTTGTCCAGAACAGCAACCATGACTCATTTTCCCCACTTATACATTCTGAAAGGAAGCTATATATATAGAACCCTTTACAATTTTCAGCAGCAATGATTCATCATCCATTTCACTGCAGAATTTGAGATTCATAGTGTAATGGAATTCGTGTATCATTATGTAGTAATTTCCTATTCGCTCATTATTTAATAATCCGATCAGTTCATGGAACTTGCCAAGTTTCGACAAGGTGCCATTACTGGAAGGCATTTTTGCTGTTTTGCCACTCAAACCATTGGTGTATTAATTCAATTTTCATACTTAATGCATCATGTTCCATATCATTCTCTAACAGATTTAAAAGTAAAATTCCATTCAAGCCAAGTCAATTATTACAGTACTACCAAGATGAAGCAACCAGTACCTATCCAAGTTCCCCTCTGCAACACCGTTAGCTGAATGAAGCTCTTCCTGCCATTTTATGGAGAGGAGATACTAGTTAATTTCATTACCATCACCAGCTCTATTTTCCATTTGCATTACTGGTTTGTATTATATAATTACACTCTATATCGTTTGTACAAGTTTACTTTGCCGAGAGTTTGTTCTTTTCGTTTTTGCAGTTATAGGGTTATGAATATTATTCCAATTTCACCATCAATGTTGTTCTTTATGTGCTCACCTGTTGCTAATTTTCTAAAATTCTTAAGCTTTTTAACTGTTATTTATTAATTTGACAACTTTGAATCATGTTGAGGAATATTGTTTATTCTTCAACATGAATGTTTCAAGCTACCTTTAGAAGTTTTAGAACAATTTATTATGATCCAAGCTTGGCATCAAGGTCATTGCCATTGCCCAATGTAGTTTTCCTTAACATTTTACCACGTTTTTCTTAGTTTCGTTTCGTCTCTGTCTGTCATCAAAAATTCAAACCTTAATTCAGAGCACTTCTGATGATCCTAGAAACTTGAAATTTGGCATGCAGGCTTATGCTGCCTAGCAATTCAAGATTTGATCATCAGGAGTAATAATTAAACAATTTTTTTTATTAAAAAACCATAAAAATTCACAGTTGGAAATCAAGTTTTTTTTTGTCTAACATACAGAGTTGCCAACCCTGGAAAATAATTTGAATTGCTAAAATTGCTAAACTAAAAAGTAGAAAAAAATATAAAAAACATTTTTAAAAACCAAGTTTAGCCACGTTTTTCTGGTAGTTACAAAACTAAAAACAATGAAATGAAACAAAAAACTTTTAAAAACTATTTTTTCTTAATGAACAAAAAAGAAATACATTAACTCTTACATAACATTGCATAACATTCTACAAAACTGTAATGTTTTGTGAGAGTATGTTTATCTTTTTCGTCTGTTAAGAAAACGGGGTTTTTAAAAGTTTTATATTTGTTTTATTTATTGACATCTTTCAGCTGTGTAAGAACCTTGTGAGCCATTGTCTGTCATGTGCTCCCTACTCCCTCTCACTAGTTACTAAACATGTGTAAACCACAAGAGTCCCAGAACACTGTATTAAATATTGTTTATCTACTAGCATTTATTGGCTCATCAGTTCTATTTAAAATCATAATAAACCTCAATTTTTAGTTTAACCTTTCACTAACACCATTATTGGACTACTTCAGCTTCCACTGCAAAATTCAAGAGGATTATAAGTCAATGCCCTTGCAGTTAAGACTGCAACAGTGCAGTCATGTTTCTTTGCCCAATCCCACAAAACTACTTGGGCTAGTATTACCAGACTTATCAAAACACCTAATCAAATGCAAATGTTAAGGGGACCAGCTACCCTAAAAATCGAAATTTTTGGCTTTTCCGCTTTTTATGCTCATTTTACAGCTTACTTTCTGCTGCATCGAACGGTACTAGAACCATCTCTGTATTTTGATTTATGCGTTCTTGACAGATTCTGAAAGGGAGGAGGGAGGTGGAGTCCCTCAACAAAACTATGGGAATTAATTCCGGCCTGGCATTATAAATGTGCTCTCAGTGGACCTGCAGCTCAGTTGCCTCCCAGCTATCTTGTGGAAAGGTGTTCATGCAGCCGTTCTATGCATTGCTGACTGACTTTCAAGCAAGATAACGCTTCCCTTCAGTATCTAAGCTACGTTACATGCCTTCACATAGCGCGCATCAGTTTATCGCCTCTACTGAGAAGTTGTGAAACCTGAAAACCTCCCTCAGGGCAAACCTGTCTCCTCTTGGAGTTTTGAAGCTACAGCAATGAGACAAATACCATTCGATTTGAAAAGGAAAGATCTAGCGATGAGCGTAGCATTTTTTTTTCGATTTCATTTTAGTTGGGATTATATATTGCAAAATGGGAGGGCGGGGGATTTCGAAAATTAGAAATTTCAGGAAAATCATCATAACAAGAGAACCAAAAAAAAATGAAAAAATGGCTCACTGAGCGCTAGATATTGTCTTTAGAAATCAAATGATATGCGTCTCGATGTTGTAGCACAATATTTGTAGGAGGAGATTCTATCAATTTCACATTTTCTTTCACTTTTTTCAAAAAATTTATACGAGCAAATTGTTTTTTATCCTACAATTTACATATGTGTATAAAATTTCAGCAAGATCGGATGATAAATGTAGAAATTTTTCTGGAGGGTAGCTGGTCCCCTCAAGTAGTGACTAGTGTCTTAGAGGGTGGGCCATTATTGACACTTTCTTCGAGTGTCACATTTCACTCTTAATCAAAGCATTGCACACAAGATAAACATAGCAATAATAATTCTGTTGTAGTGACAATAATATAAGTTGGCTCTTATCTTGTCAAGTAGCACACTTATCAAACAATTTTTTTGTACCAACAGAACCAGAAATTGGCAAATAAAGTGCACTTCCTTGTATACAACTGAATACAAAATTCAAGGGAGGCCAAACAAGGAGGAATTCTAGCAATGTTGGTTTTAGATATTCATGATCAGATGCTTTTTTTCCAGAAATTTCATTATTAATATCATAAATATTAGATTTTATACTTATTACTCATAACAACTATTATTAAAAACTGCCTCATTCTCTCAATAGCCATCTTCAAACATTGAAGAGTATATAAAACATACGTTTTATTGTATATTACTCATAACAACTATTATCAAAAACTGCCTCATTCTCTGAATAGCCATCTTCAAACATTGAAGAGTATATAAAACATACATTTTATTGTATTTTCCAAATTTTTTTCTGCTTTTAACCATAAGAACATTAATAATAGTTCAATATTTTTCTGACTAAGGATTTGTGCATGCAGGATGTTATTAAATATTAATACAAGTATGAAAGGCAGGTTTGAAAGGTAAAAATGATTGCCAGCCCAAGCTCCATACTAGTTGGGAAAAGTGCTTCTTTTCTTCTGATATATTGCAGCTCTAATATCATACAATTTCAGTAAGTAAGAAATCACACGGCTCTAATGTCATGTATTTTATTTGATTGAAAAAAATCACAGTTTGCACTTTGCAAACATGTCATAGCATAAAATTTTCTACTTCTGCAGTACTTCAGTGCTCCTGCCAAAATATCCTACTAAACATCATGATAGCGAGTTAACCCAAAATGTTTTGTTGAAGATTGCATAGTTGCAGCCATGTCAGAGCAATCAGACTGCATTATCACGTGATCAGTTGCCACTAACATAAAGCCAAATGCAAGTTTTGCTGTTTCTAGAGTAAAACTAGAGATTTAGGGTTGCTGATTCTAGGATAAAATTAGAGATTTGGGGTTACACGTGCAGAGGACTTTGTAAATGAGTTTGTGGCTCGTAAATAACTATGGCCAAGATATGGAATTCATGGAGTTGAGAAATGGAATAATTGCTAGCAAATCCATAAAAATACGGCTCAAAAATTTCAGTTGCGGTTCAGAGAGTAGATATTTTCCTCACTAGGCTCCACTCTCCAGACATGTGCATCCATCCCATTTGGGGAACACATAGGCAAAAAAGAATATACTCAATATTTTTATTTGCTTTTGAAGCACATGACATGCAAATTTTGGTAAAAAAATTACTATACATTGACATTAGAAAATATTTTTTGATACAATATTGGAGATATTCCTTGAGAAACTCCTAGGCCCACAGCACCACTTGTGAGCACTTGAAGATAAAATAAAATGCACTCAAAAATCACTTTTTAAAGATAACACTTCTAAAGAATTCAGTTCTTCAGAAGTGGATTTCTAATTTCTAATTCAACACACAAATTTCTAATTTCATATTCAAATATTAAAAATTGATTTTAAATAATTCTTTTATATAATCTAAATTATCAACATTATTTTTTCTGTCAATTGATTCATTCATGGTCTCCAACTTTACGCAAGTGTTCGGAATTTCAGATTGATTGGACAAGTAGAAGTGTGTTAAATATTGATTATAAGATTTGTAGCAAACAAACAACAAGAAGTGAAGTTAAAGAGAAGTGTTGTAACCAGGGTGAATACCGGTATTTAGAAAAAAAAAATTCCATAAATTTTTCCATGACCTGGTTCTAGCAATCTTTGAATGTTGGCTGAAAAGAGATTAGTTGGCGCAGTAGAACCAAACTTTGCCAGAAGATGTACAAAATGTGTATCAAACTTACATATCCACTTGTATATTTATTTGATCTTACAATTTTATTATGAATCCATTTTTCTCCGCTGATTCCAAATGAAACCACTCAGCATTAATGGGTTAACACATGCAGCACAGAAAACACTTCATTTTTGTTCATTTATTTGCAAATTCCATGACTTCCCATAACCTGAAATAAAATCCCATGACTTTCCAGGCCAGGAAAATAAAAAATCCAATTCCATGACTTTCCAGGTTTTCTACAACTGGTATGCACCCTGTGTAACTAGCCAGTCATATCACTGCTGTTGTCACATGACTCACATCCATTCAAATTTATGCAATACAAAAATTTTATTACCATTAGCTATAATAGCAACTAAATTATCCATTCTATTTCAATATTAGATGACAAATATAAGTTTTCAATATTTCAGACAATGAAAAGGTTTGCTTCTCAAGCCACAATTGAAGCCTTCTCACCATTTTTAGAAGCCTTGAGAATTAGATTTCTTGTAGATATTAAAATCTATTCATTCTATTGAATTGTTAGGGTAAACGTGGTATATTCCAACATCATGGGTAATTCCAACACCTCTCTAGTTTTTCCTTCATATTAAGCTTTTTTTTAGTTCCATGCGTTTGTTGACGGTTGAAATAGTGACGTCATACATTTGCACGTCAAACTACTGCCAAAACACTAGGTTTGGGCCATCTAGCGGGGAAATGTTGAGATCCAAAGAGAGACGGTGCATGCCACCCAATGAGATCATCGAAAAATGTGTCAAAGTTGACAGTTGACCTTGCTCTACCAAATAGTGATAAACTGTGTGTAGAAAGAATATCATGGTTTGAGACTTTTAAATACGTCTGCGAATATATTAGGAATCCTTTAAGTATACTTGTATTTGCTGATTTCAAGTGGTAAATAAATTAATAGATGATTAAGTTGAGAAACAGATTTAGACATAAAAACTAATTCTGACACAACTTGAATTGGACACACACAGCTCGTTCCAAGCTGAGTACAAAAATTAAAATTTTCTTAATTAAAAGCTTAACTGTTAATTAAAAGCCTAATTAAGTAGTGCTCAATATTCAATAGTGTTCTAATTCAAAGCCGTGTCGTATTCCAATACAGCTCACACAGCAATCGGAATTCAAACACGAGGATGTCGGAATAACGTATTAGTACAATTTGAAGCGCGGTCGGAAAACGTCTCACCACATACCGAATATAGTCACACACAGCATAGTGGCAATTGGCAAACCAGAGCTTTTTTGGAATCAGTTCATTTTTAATTTCCTCAAAAACTCAAGATTTAAACCAATTTCTTAAGTATGATAATGCTGGTATCCATGATACTTTACTGGTCTACTTATAGGACTCAAAAATGAACTTGAGGGAGAGTCTAAAAAATTCTCTGCTTTGTCACTATGACACACAGTATTGGAATATAGGGATTTGGTAGGTTTGCATTCTAAAGGCTATTAAATAAATATGGCAACATTTTGTGACGTTTCATTGTTGCTGGCGCGTAGTACGGTGTTTTGAAAGTCACGTAAAGCAAACAGAACTCGAGTAACGCATACGGTTATTTTTTATAGTTTTTCATTTCTCGATGCTTCCTTAATGTGTCGGAATATACCGCGTTTACCCTAATAAAATGTTGACTGAAATGCATAATCAAGATTCAATAATAGGTACTATTTCAAAGTTAGCACTAATTTCACTATGAAGCCATGAAATTTCAGTCTTGAGGATATTTCCATTTTTTATATAGATAAAATCAGAACTTTAATTGTGTTTAAAAAATTATAATCATCATGAAAATAGCTACTTTCTTTCACATCATAGTATGTTTCTTCAGAAATAAACCAGTATAGATAAGATTCAGATAAGAGTTCCTGATAGCGTATCTGATGAGACATGTTAACGTTAAGCCTTCAACTTTTAAGGTCATGCACAACTGAATGCATGCTGGAGCAGCGAAGAAAATTGTCGGATTGAAAGACGATTTTGAAAAAAGGTATACAACAAATACGATTCGGTTACTTTGAAGTATATTTACAGGGCTACCATAATGCGAGGGATTTTATTATAATTGACAATGGAGGGAATTTATTTTCAATTGAACTTCTAAGAATAATCCAAGATGGCGGCCGTAGCCGGCTGATTACAGCTGATCGCAAACCGGCTATCAGAAAGAAATTGGCTCACAAACGGATTTTTGGCGACAAAAATCCTTCAAGAACTAGTCTAAATGATGAAATGATCTCTAAAATTATTTCATACGTGTAGGTAACTTGCGTTAAAAAACACAAATGCATGATAATTTGATAGAAGATACCCCTTCCTTACAGTGTCAACTCGACTTACCCTTGTACTGTTGGTCCTTGGCGATCTGTTTGCTGGTATGTTGGACTTGCAACAACAATTTAACACGCTCAATAGGGGCCACAGCTGTTTTAGAGATGGCAGCGGCAATACCGCCGGCCAAGAAATCCTTGGCGAAGGACACGGGATCGAATGCTTTGGACATCTTGAATGGAGGGAGGAACACGCGTGTACGTCCAACTGATCACTGCGAAGAGAAAGAGGCGAAGGCGCAGTCGCCGGCTACTACGATCTCGTCCGTGGCCCAGCTACCAATCAGGAGGGGGGAAAACCGTGACGTATATTTTAACCAATCATGTGTAAAGTCGTCATCCTTCTAGCCAATGGTAAAAGAATGTTTCTCTGATGTCATTAAATGAAAATATTATGCCACAGACCAGTCTATGCCATTTACTATTTCCAGAGGCGAATGAATTTTAATATTTAATCAAGATTGAAGCAAATAACAGACAGATAAATTACTAGAATCGAGTAGGAAACCATGTATCTGCAGTTAAGTTTTTTATGTCAGCAGACAAGTGATTTGCCGGCGAGATCTGGGTCAAGGAAACTTGATTTATTTGAAGCTCTGGCATATTATAGACAGGTTTCCAAGAAATGCATTTACTAGAATTCTTGAATTTATTTCTTAGAATATATTTCGACGATTTATCATAATGATAGAACCTTAACCTGAAATGTGAAATATGACCTATGTAACATCTGGTGAAGTATTTTTAAGCAAAACAATCCCTTTCGAAATCATTATAGAATGAATCAAATTTGTCTAAATGACTTACAGCATTCGAGGATTCGGTCATATGATGAGCCATTCCGTATCTGTAGCTTCGGGACATTGCCTGGATTTTGTTATGTCTTGAATGTCAAATTTTCCTTTTTCTGCACAAGAGAACTTTCACATTCAGTTGATTTGGGTCTGTATATGTAGCTTTCAACGTGGTATAGGTACTTTAAATCGTTTAAATTGACGGAATAGCAGAAGTTCAAGACTAATATTAGACCATAGCTTGGCAAGACCTTGGCCGGCCTAGAGTTGGCAGCGCGTGTTGGCTTGATAATGCTGAGCAGGGAGCACGAGTTTCAGATTGGGTACTCGAACTCATAATGCGTCCTCACACATCGTCCATTACTAATGTAAATAGGTAGAGTTTCTTCTACGTTAGTCTCTACTGATTGTGCCCAATTCAACTTCGCATTCAGAAGTCTGCATTTTTCCCCTTGTTCGTTTATTGATTTTATTTATACCACAGTTAACGAATGATAATATTAATTTACGCTGGTTTATGCAGATACTGAGATACATTCATGTTTAATCACTCATAACAAATTATAACAGCTACCGGTAGTTTGCACCGAAATGTTAAATCATCGTAACTCTGGCTCATGGCGGTGCCATTAGGCTAAATGTGACGCCATTCTTAAAGACAATCTAATCACAAGGCCCCATCCTATCTCATGAAATTGTTAGCCTGCACATGCGTTAATTTCTATATTAGTTACGGTATGTTATGTGTCAAGGGCGTATACGCATATAGGAAATACAGAGCAACAAGTAATGAGCATATAAAAATACACGTTGCTTTGAACGTGGATTTGAATTTTCGGCGAGTGAATGTGCATTCGATGCGTGAATATGTATTTTTCGTACAATTGATATGAATTACGAACGTGAATGTGTATCGTTTGGACTGTGGATATGTATTGTTTGGACCGTGGATATGCATTGTTTGGACCATGAATATGTATTGTTTGGAAAGTTAATACGTATTGTTTGGACCGTGGATATGTATTTTTTGGATCATGAATACGTATTATTTGGACCGTGAATGCGTATTGTTTGGACCGTGAATACGTATTGTTTGTGCCATGGATACGTATTGTTTGGACCGTGAATATGTATTGTTTGGACCGTGGATATGTATTGTTTGGACCGTGGATATGTATTGTTTGGACCGTGGATATGTATTGTTTGGACCGTGGATATGCATTGTTTGGACCATGGATATGTATTGTTTGGACCGTGGATATGTATTGTTTGCACCGTGAATATGTATTGTTTGGACCGTGAATATCATTATTCAGTAAGTATAGTTATGTATTTTTTATATTATGGCTATGCCTAATTCGCAACATATATAAGCATAGTTCGATAACGTCTATGGGTATTGTTCGAAACGTAGATATAAATTTTTCGTGACGAAATTTTCTGGTAAATTCGTTTAAAAAAATATCCTGTATTATTCGAACAAAACATTACGAAATTCTCACGTTAAATCACTTCGACGATGGCTTCGTTTCACATCACAGAAGATAGATATTGTTCACGATAAAATTGCTTATTTTATCACAGATAAATTTATAATAAATATAAATAAATGAATAAATTCAACAAGCCTTTCTTTGTCACTGCAATTTAAATCAAATTTCCTGGAATTCGATCGTAGTTTTCAGAGAGCAAATGAACGGCGTTTCTGATCGTTTCTAACGGAAAATGCATCTCTCTATACATTATTTACTATATAATCTATTATACATATATCGGCCCAGCATGTGTACAATTACATAGCACAATCACACAGAGATTAGAGTGGGCCATCAAGTTAGCTAAATTCACTTTCACTATTCGATAACTGAATACAAATATATTTTTAGTTCTGAATGCAAGTCGTTCTTGAATGAAATTACAACAACAGACGCACGAATTGTTAATAAATTCAACTCTTGAAGACCAAAGAGTCTTGGGTCTTCAATTGGATGCGGAGATATTCGGAACACGTCGGAGTTTTCTCAACTCAGCACCCCTGACCTGCCCCGTGATGTCGCCAGAGCTGAGGTCTAAAATATAGCCCAGTGGTTAAAGTAATACCAGGATTGGTGCAGAGAGGCGCGGGTTAGATCCCAGCTTTGTGCGCAAGTTTCTGGTCAGAATCGGCGAGAGCAGAATTGTAGCAGTGAGTTGCAAGTTCGAGACCGCAAAATGCTGTGAATATTCTGTGATGCTAAGAATCGGCGACAGGCCTACGGCCTACTAAACGCTGAAACCGCTATAAGTTAGGGCTACCAATATTTTAATATTCATGTCAGGGCTACCAAAATTCTAATATTCATGTCAGGGCCACCAATATTTTAATATTCATGTCAGGGCCACCAATATTTTAATATTCATGTCAGGGCTACCAATATTCCATGTTGGTGCGGCAATACATGTGCGTCACGAGCCCAAGTTTTTCCCAGGTTCATGGTTTCACCAGAAAACTCTTTGGTGTTAGGCCTAAGTGACTTGTTCTTTCGGCTGGTCATGAGATGGAAGGAATTGAGGAATACATTTATTGAGTGTACATCGAATAGTTTGGGCAGGATTTTGGAGAGTTGTCTTCTACTCCGGCAAGTTGCACTTCCTATAACAAAATGTAGGAAACTGTTATTAGGAAAATTTTGACTGTGGTCCGACAATCAACTCGCACTTTTTTCTTTTGTTGAAAAGTTCACATGTATATTGTAATGACATACACTGAACATGTGTCTTCAAGAAGGTTTCCTATCCATGTGAAATATATATGATGCAGTTTTAACCAAATAAATCGTCGCAACGCACAACGAGGTATTGTAGCTGTCAATGTCAACAGTATGCACACTTGCATGCAGCAGCAGATGCTGGACTAGATCGGTGCCTTTATAAATTACAGGAAAATCTTCGTTCCATCACCACATTTTCTTCAACACTGAGGGGATCTATAAACAACGTTTAACACGGATTGAGGGAATGTCTCACTCAAGTAACTTTATTGCGTGATCAAGAAAGCATGAATAAAATTCCCGTCGTCGGCGTAATGGAGTGCATTTGGTGCTAAGCTCGGAAGTGTAGCTGCTGTTTCTGTAGCCTTGAAACGAGCTGCAGATACCGGTGCCGCGTGACGTCACGAGCCGTCACGTGCACCCCCCACATACAACAGCCAATGGCGGTCGCGCGTCGGTGTCGTCCCTGAGTGTCAGAAAAAACTAGTTCTTCATCTCGTTCAGCAGGCCTCTGATTCAAATTCACTTATACTTTTCACTTTTTTATACTTTTTCGGTTTTTTATACAAAATTAATAAATTCAAACGAATCTAGATTAAATCTTGGAGAAGTTCACAGGAAAGAATACGTTCGTAAATGCGTTGTAAATGCACTAAATTTATGTATATAGAATCAAACGAAAATTCAAACAGGTTCTCGAAACTATGAAATACCTTTCTTCAAACATGCAAAAATTACGCTAGTGTACAGCCGATAAAATTAGTTTAAATGCCAATTGAATAATATATAGGAGCTGCTCCTCCAATTCACAGTATAACCTAATAATTTATAGTTTTTAAGAGGATCCTAAATTAATTAAGAGGCATTAGGGTTTACGATCGAAATCATCCGAGACACAAGTGTCTTCAATGTCTTAATTAATTTTTCGATACGATCACATTTTGAGATTCTCACACAATGTTCCATGTCAAACCAATTCCAGATTTTTAAAGAATTTTAACGTTGCTATTAAAATCTCATAGTTGCCCAGAATTACATTCAATGGCACAACTGGGCTTTCATTTTATATTGGCTGAAAGCATCCACTAACGAGCATAGATAAAAATTTATATGGAAACTTTTAAAACAAATAGGTTATGAATGAACATACTATGATAGCGGTGAACTATAGGCGACGATCTTGCTTCCATTTTAGTTATAAATCAATAACAATTACACGAAATATCATTTATAGTAATACAACAATAAATCTAACTAACCGAATAGCTTGGTTCATCAAGTACTATACAGGCATCTAGGGTCAAGCAATAGATGCTGTGGCGCATTTGCAAATAACTGCGCTTAGTAGGCTAATTCTATTGCAGCAAATTCCAGTGAACATGAAAAACGGCTGCTACACCTTAGTTAAACCGTAGCATTTACAGTGCGTTTCATGCAGCTTCAGATGGAGTTAAAACAGAGTACGCGAATTATTAATACGTTTACTTGGCATCGCATGAAATAAAACTTCATTTTGATGTTGCAACTTTGTTTTCATCTATTTAACTTAGTTGTCTGGTAGGATAATGCAGGACTGAGAAACAATCGAACGTTAACATATAGGACACGCAGCAACAAATTAACAAGTTGACTACGTATTGGTACATATGCGTACCACGAAATGTACATATTTCTCCAGGAGGTAGTGGTACATATTTCAGGTTGCTTTAAATCGGCCAAATCCGAGAAAAAAAGGCAAAAAAAGCCGATAATTCAATGTATACTAGTTTATTTGTGGGTTCCGCTATAAAAATTCCATTTATTTTCTATTTACAGTATTTAGAATTTAATTAGGAGGTACCCCTATCATAAATTTTAGCCGGCCAACTCGATTGAGAAAAACTAAATCACGGAATTTGTCCGGAAAAATGACCGTCTGGCAACCCTGCTTAAAAAAAGTATAAAAAATGAATTTATAGTACAAGATGAAGCAATAGTTTAAGGAACAATCGAGTGCCTAGATTTGAAATTATGTTCTTAACAGATTTTATGTAGGAGAATCGATAAAAAAATGTTATAAAACGACGGAGTGATGAATTGAAAACAGAAGCGTGCAGTAAAACTATGGGAAACAATGAATAGTGGCTTGCTCCAAGATTTTGGACAAGGCAATGTACTAGAAAATGCTGTAGAAAACTAACGAATTGAATTAGAAAACGAGAGTGAATGATAGAAAACTTCTAACTACATAAACTATGCCAGCACAAGGAACTGATAATGACTCGTTAAGAGCTCAATAGAACACAGAATCTGTCCAAAACTAATCACTTATATTTTCCAGTGACCATCGCTTTTCGGCGGAAACGGGTGTAAAACTTTCATTGGATCTTGATTAGTGGGAATGGATTCAACAAAATTGTATTGTACGCCTTTTTACCATTGAGTTGAAATTATTGGTCCTGTCAATTGTTGATAGTCCAGCTGGCAAATACGTTTTCGTAATAAGTTTTTAACTTAATTAATCCAGTGATATACCTGACGAATCCTAACCTAAAAGCGCACTACTTCACCTCAGTTTCGTGTCTATTCATGTTTGATTCAGATACTTGATTATGTAAAAATTATAAAGTTTCCTTCAGAGACTAAACCTGGAGAATAAATATAGAATATCAACTTTTACATTTCAGAATTGTTCCTTATGTCTCTTAAATTCTTGTTACTATGGTAGTAAAATCACTTCGCTAGTGCAAGGAGGGCATTGAGATTTTTATGAAATAACGTTATCATGACATCTATGCCGGACTTTAAAGTCATCAGTAGGGACAGCTAGTATTTTTTCCGCAAATATGATAACACCTATGCCGATATTCTGATGCACTAACATCCTCTTATAAAGCCGACACTCAAGACGGAGATCGAGAACGTTTCGGGGGCAGAAGCAAATGAATCATATTATTGTCGGAGGCGAACTGCTCATTTTATCGAACATCACGCGCCTAACCCCATACAGCAGCGAATGGCTGCAACCTCTGCTCTCTGAACATTACGAACGGTAACAAAAACGAACGGTAACAAAAATAATTACGAACGGTAACAAAAATAAGTTTGCGATGCACTTTGTCAAGTAACCGCAAATAAAATGTTATTGACGTCCACTGACAGTCTGGTGTAAGGTATCTTATTACTGTGGCAATATTTCGTAGAAATGGAACCACAAGCCTAGCGCTGCAGTTTAGTTTAGTTTAGTGGCCAAATGTTTACTAGCGCTTCAGCTATTTAGCTATCTCGCACCGAAAGTCAAGATGAACATCACCATAGAGGTGGAAGGTCTCAATTATTCATCACCCACAAGGGGCGGAAGGTCTCAGATGTCCAGCCCGCTGAAGCTGGCTCGAAAGAAGCAGCGTTAGCATCTCAAAAGAGACGAAGTGACAAGAATAGAATAGAATAGAAGTGTCGGCGCTGAAGAAATAGGCCCATGGCCTGTTGCCGATTCTTGAACTTTTCGTGACTTGATTCACAAGGGATCCGGCCTTTGGAACCCGATCTTTCCATAGCTGACGATTGATTGAGATAGCTGCTTGACTTATTGCCTGGTCCGTAATTTGCTAGGCATTTTAAGACTGAACATATGCTCCTGCATAGCTTCGTCTAGTCTGTTTTTGAAGATGTTCATACTCGGAGCGTCAACGATGCTATCAGGTAGGCTGTTCCACATGTCGGTGACTCGAAGCGAGAAGAAATGTTGTCGCATGGATGTGTTCCAACGCTGTTTTTTTTAGTTTATAGCCGTGGCCCCTGGTGTTGGTTCTTGTTTCAAATTCTAGTAATCCTTCTGGGACCTTGTATAAGTCATGAGTATACTTGTATACTTCAATGAGGTCCCCACGCAGACGTCGATAACTGAGGCTTGGAAGCTTCATAATCTTTAATCTTTCCTCATAGGACTTGCCTTTCAAGCCCGGAACTATTCTTGTTGCGCGTCTTTGAACACTCTCTACTAAATTTCTGTCCTTTTCAAATTTCGGTGACCATACGACGTTTCCAAACTCTAGGTTCGGGCGCACGACAGCAACAAACAACTGCTTCTTCGTTCCTGCATCTAGGAACTCGAAAGAGCGTCTGATCAGTCCAAGTCGTTTATTGGCTTTATTAACTTGACCTTCAATATGCTTAGAAAATTTCAACTCATTGTCGATGTTAACTCCTAAATCCTGAGGGACAGGTGAAAAGCAACAGAAACGAAGACACTCGAACAAGAGGTCGCTTACACGGGACGTCGGCCGCCCGCACGAGAGAGACAGAGAAGGGAAATGTAAGGAATCCTGCCTACATAATAACTTAACCCCACAACTGAGACCTACAGTCAGACACCGCGAGCTCAGCGGTGGGGCGCTCAGGAACAATCCCCCTCGATCGGAGCGCGAAATCGCATAGGACTTCTGACGAGCACAGACACCCGTCAGAAGTCCCCCCTGAGGGGTAGCGCTGTAGCCCGCCCCTGTATCTCAGAGCAACAACGATGAATGTTGATTGATGAATGCTGAGCAGTCACTGTTGTCACTGTTTTCCGTTGGGCCTTTTTTCTCACTGCCGCGATCATCTTTCATTGTAAAAGCTTATTGCTCTCATGTCTCTATAATGTTGACGGGACTTTTCCAGTATCTGGCTATACTATGAACGTTCTTTTCTTAAAACTGGGCAATGTTGCACATATTAATTAACCACGGCTAAGCACCTATAGAGTCTGATAATGTAGCTTCAGCAGCTCGGTCCATTGTGGTTTTTCCCATTTTTGCCTCTATTAAAGATTTTGTATAGATCGTATATCTAGGGAGAGGTAACGTTTAGTAGCATGGTATATAGATGAGAGAAGGTATATAGTTGTGGGTGTTGTACCACGCCAACTAGCAATTAACTCCAGGTAAAGTTTTGCCAACTGCTGCATGACTGTTGACGGTATAGATATGCTTACGCGAGCAGGCCTCTTCCACTGCGAGCGAATATAAGGAGCATAAAATCAAACGGGGTCGAGACCACCAAGACCATGCATTGCAATGCAATTACCTTTCACGAAATGTTTCAGTATATCCACGATACAATTTAATCGCCACTCAGAGATTGAAGAGCATAGGATATGCGTCGGAGAGTGTCAGGTTGAGTGATCTTTGCAAAACAGACGTTTGTTCGAGCTAGCCCGTAAGGTGCTGGGCAGTTCATGACTGAACATATGCTCCCGCATAGCATTGTCTAGTCTGTTAATGATGATGGCAATCAAATGGACCATATACAGGATCAACAACATACAATGGAGGTACGATCACAGCTAAAAAAACAGCAACAAACATGAGTGAAAAAATTATAACCCTAAAAAACCCAACGAAACCGTATGTTTTGCATGAGCGCCAAATAACCGAAAGAATAAGTTCATTGACGACCTTAATATTGAACAGAGAGATAGTGTTTGGAGACGACTGAGGGACCTCAACGATAAATGTGGTTATTACATTGGTATTATTAGACATTTTCATATTGTGTTATTTTAAAAAGAGTCAGTTTTAATTTATTTTTCTACTTTTGGAATTGCATTGAGTGTCATGCGGTTATTATTTGGGTAATGTAATCTGGGGACCAGTGGTTGTCAGCCAGATTCAGTAACACAGTTTTGGTAGGTGATATCAAATGATTGTTAATAAACTTTTCAAAATTATTTCACATCGTTTTTAATTATATTTAAATATTTACATGCAAATGTATTTCATCCAATAGACATTGATAGTATGTATTTTTCTTGTTATAGCTCTTCAAAGAATAAGCAAACTACTGTACAAGATTACAATACCAAAACTGATATACAGTATAAACTATCTGAAAATATGATATAGGCGTACTTTTCAAATGGCACATTGTATAATGATAAAACAGAACTAAGGTGCCGGCCCATTATAACTGTAGCACTCGTGCTGCAAGTGATGATACTGGCAACCAAGTTTACGATGTCTACATTACAGGGACATATGATAACCAAAATCAGAACGGGCTTCGATTAAGTATGGCGAGGAATAAAAATGGCGTGAAATATAGTTTTTATTGAAAAGGATTGCTAGATTAAATATTTAACCCTTTCGTGACTGACGGGACTGTGGTGTCCCGCTCAATATTTTACCACATAACTTGCATACAGCGCAATATTTGAGGCGCAGCTAACTACAGGGACATATAAGAAACATTTTTCACCAAAATATAGCGACATCTGGCATCTTTCGTGGTTCGCACCGCAACAAACAGCATTGAGCATCGAGTGACTGTGGGATATGCTACGTTTGTTTTTTGCTCATTGGATTTCTCTGCCAATACGAAGAACTGCGTNTCCTGACATTTTCAACAAAGCCAACAGCAAGCTGCAAGAGACGTAGAAAGAGTGACTTCTCGACTCCAGCTTCAGTGAGATTGTCCAATGTAGGAGTACATTGGCCTCAGTTCAATGTGTCCAGGGGCAGGTGCCAAGTGTGCTCAAAGAAGGGAGAAGAAGCAAGACCTGCCGTAGAATGTGAACACTGCAAAGTGCATCTCTGCTGCAACTCCGCAAGAAACTGCTTCAGAGAGTTTCATCAGCGATAAACTTTCTCCATTGATAATAATGACTGATTGCATTTTTGCTTGCTTGTAGTACATCGATAAAGGGACCATAAATTGTAGTGAAGAAACTGCTACTTAAGTAATTGCTATCTATTTCAACTCCAAAGGAATTTGTTTATACGGTACCTGGTTATTATGATAGGTTAATTATTTTCATCTGTTTATTGTGATAGGGTATGTCATTACATGATAGTACACACGTTTGCCAAAGGAATTTTGTAATATCCAAATACTAACGTATATATACTAGGTTAATATTTTTTTCGCAAAATAATAATTTTTCACAATAAATGTATTGGTGATAACGATGCATTTCTATGATCCCTAACTCCAAATTTGCCTGTAGGGCCAAGCATTGAATGTAAGATACATTTCAACAAATAACAGCTAAAGAAAGGTCGCTACAGTGCTGCAGCCCAATGTCGCAATATCTGTCACTACAGTTGCAACCATATACTACCGGGACTCTCTAGTCCCGCTTATAGAATTTTTACAATTAACATATTTTTAATAATTTTTTTACAGAAATGCATTATTTAGTCCTAATTTAATGTGATTCTACAGAAAAAATCAAATAAAAAGTTGTAAAAGACATAGCCGTCACGAAAGGGTTAAACCCATAATTTTTGTGGCGGCTGTACCCACAGGAATATAAGCGGCGAGCTTCGGATGGCGAATATGTCAAGCGGCACCAGACAAGCCATGCAGGAACTGCAGGTTGAGTTCATAATAGTAGTATTACCTTTTAAATATGGGTACAGTAATAAGTTTAATGTATAAATATCAAGTTTTTGATATTGACAGAGTAGTAAGCTTTTGATAGAGATACAGTATTTACATGCAGTATTTTTTATAGAGATGTAAATACCGTATTATGAGCTAGGGTATGTTAATGAAATTCTTTCGAGCACCAAATGTACGATTCCTCATTCAACCTGGGTTATCTGTGCAACCGCTAGTGACTTAAAAACCGAACTGCAAACAAATTTCGGTAAACAATGAGTAGAAACAATGAGTTAAATTATTGAGCGCTCCAAAACAGAGCTGATAATGATCGAATCAGCACCAAACGGAAGCCTAATGATCATCTTCTACTAAAACCAAATTAACGATCCCTTTCAGTCGTGCAAAATTACGCCAGAAGCACGCCGAATCAAGTGACCGAATCAAACTATTGATCTACTAAAATAAAAATAAAATCAAGAGCTAATAATCTATGTAGGAACCGGACTCCTACCATGCAGAAACCAATGTCATTTTCTTTGCAATAAAGAAAATAGTAGACTTCTTGAAAACATTCAGTGAAACCAAATGAGCGCTGGGGATAAATAACGATCAACAAGTCACGGATTTATGGAGACAGAGTTGTTGCACCATGTGACGAAACTAAATTCATCATTTGAGGTTCAGTTCATTCAAGTCAATAAAAAGATGGAGAAGAGTAATTATTGCTCGACGATAAATTAACGTGACCAAATTAAGCAACTCCATGAAAAATAAATCGTGAAGGAAAAGAAATTGGATGGCGAAAGATCAATTCTCATCTTGATGACAGTGGGAAGAATCAACAACGAAAGCACAACGCTCGATCACACCAGCCACCAACAAGACACTATCCACATGGTTAACCTCTGTCGATGACGCCGTAGCTTTCGCAGGTATTATCGAACACGCTCATATCAGCGACATAATATCATTTAACACATTTTGTTAATCCCCGTTTTAATCAATCTTGTGCAGTAATCTACGATTGTAAAATTCTCTGAAATTCACAGCAAGAAAGATTAGGAGTCCATAGATTAGAGTTTGGCTCTACCGTATCTGTCTAAACTCTATAAACGCTTCATTTGGTGCCATCACGTAACAGGGTGAAGCGTTCACTTCAGCTCCGCGGGTGCTGTCGGAAAGGTTCAAATCAAACACAATAATAAGTTTAATCGATTACAAGCAGGTTTATTATTGTTCTATCAATCAATCCACAGTGTGCACAGTTTCATCGAGTGAAGTCCAAATAGAAATAATGCCCGAGAAGTTAGTTACTTAGCCTGAAGCGGATGAAATACGTACTAGCTCAGAGATAACGTTGTAAAGTGCAATGAATAAACGTTCTCGAATGAACTCAAATCCAATAATAACGTTTGTATGACTGTGCAAACTGGGGAAAGGTTATCAAAGTATTTAAGAATATGCTGAATACAGCACAGCAACAAACATGTTCCATCTAGGCTGTCAGTGACGTTTTTTGAAGTAAACATATCGTTTCTGAGGAGAAACGAAAGCGTTTTAACAATATAATCCGTGTGAATTAATTTGGACCTCATATAAAACACTAAAAAACGTCGAAAATGATAGTAAAGAAAAAGTCAATAGTAAAGGGCGATTTGACTGTTTATGAATAAGGCTTTTAAGCATCAAGATTGTTTGGACAAGAAAAAATTTTTCGCATTGAATAACTTGAATAAATGTACCTATACCATTTACAAAATTCATTTGCGCATTTATAATAAATTATAAAAGCCGATGAATTTTCATTCATTTCAATTCTTGTACCCAGACTAAACATTTAAATCTGAGAGTAGCGTGCGGAAAGATATATAAGCAAGTGGACCGGTAATCATGGTGCACGTCAAGACCAAGTAAGTAAAGACATCAACAGAGACAATGTCATAGGCTATGAACATGTAAACGAAATATTATTTCTCAGCATATAGAGCAAATTTCTATATAATATAAATCATTGTTCCGAATTTTTTTGGAACAATGACATATATACAAATATTGTTCCAGAACCGTGGTATGGCCCAGCGTAAAGGAAGAGAATATTCAGTCTAATATTTCAAGCAGACACGGTGTCGTCAGTAATTAATTGGCAATATTGTTAGTAGTTGTTTTAGTATTATTTTTAGTATTATTTACTGTGATGATCTTGATAAGAGAACAACATGGCACGCGTGAGTGCAGGAGAGGGTAGGATCAGAGTACAACATGGCACGCGTGAGTGCAGGAGAGGGTAGGATCAGAGTACAACATGGCACGCGTGAGTGCAGGAGAGGGTAGGATCAGAGTACAACATGGCACGCGTGAGTGCAGGAGAGGGTAGGATCAGAGTACAACATGGCACGCGTGAGTGCAGGAGAGGGTAGGATCAGAGTTTAACATGGCACGCGTGAGTGCAGGAGAGGGTAGGATAAGAGTTTAACATGGCACGCGTGAGTGCAGGAGAGGGTAGGATCAGAGTTTAACATGGCACGCGTGAGTGCAGGAGAGGGTGCCAGTCCATGCTTGCCGTAGGATGAGGTATCATGTGAATCCCAAGCTTATCTCCTATGTTTAAAGATTGATCAAATTAGATAGACTGTATCAGATAAATTTTATTGAAGAATAATTGCAACATTCTCAAAATTCTGATATTATAAAGTATAATTAATGAACAAATAATATTGGCAACTAGAGAACGGCAACCTCTAGTCAGGCTCAGCCTAAATAGAATACAAAACTAAAAAATATAACTCAGTACTCACTGCAGTGAGTGACAGAGAGCGCATTTTCTCGTCGACGAAAACTTGACGACAGACGGACAGACAGATGGACAGACAGACAGACAGACGGACATGGCGAGCACAATAGTGAATTTTTTTCCATAAATGAGAAAATGCGCTAAAAATAATAAGATGTAAACTCGTAATTTGGCACACTTCAAAGATAGGATCAGACTACATAAACCAATAATCTGACCACGCTTCTTCCAGCTGTAAATGCAAAGCCTGTAAGCAGTTGGCGGAGGCCGGGAGTGACCACATCAGTTTCGTGTCAAGCATCCTTCTACTGCTGGGTCTCCGCTCTCTGCCTCTACTTGGCCCTGGGTGAGTGAGCTATTTTGCCATCGTGTACATCTAAACGTCGGGCAATCAAATTCAATTTTCGCGATTAGCTATAATGGCTTGGATAAATTCGAAAATGATGAATTACGTTAGTGCTGACATAACACCTTTAAAGGCATCATATCATTTTTAGCTTATCGGCCAACAGTGCGCTTCATCACATCGCTGATGCACATAGCTTCTTGTATTATTTAGGACATCATGTGATGTCACGGTCACGCCTTGCTTTCTGCATAATTTCGTAGATCATTCTCGATGATCTACAAATTATCCCCGATCACTGGCATTACCTCTATGACGTCACTCATTGTCACAAAGAAACGGTGTATTGGATGCGTAGAATTTTTTTAACACAGGTAACAAAGTTCATGTAAAAATCATCCATTTGTTTGATTATGAATTAATAAATATTCTTAGCCGAGCCGAGCATGAACTTGTTATAGTTAAAACTTATTTTATGCAGAGGGTCGCAATGCCACAATTATTGAAACAAGTTTCCTTGATGTAGTTTAAATGTTACAACCCTAACTCATAATGAAAGAAAACGGCACCATTCTGTGTTCCTGCTATAATTAAAGGGATGAAACTCGCGATTAAGAGCGTATGGCTTCATTTCAAGGCTTCGATGGGTGGTCTAATTGTGAATAATTTTTAAAATTGGATGCTTCTTTCTGATTCAACAAACAGAAGTTATAGATTTATCTTTCAGTTGTACCTCTAAGACATTAGTTTGCTCAGAGTTGAGAGTCTTCATTGGGGGCACATGTTACGGTCTGTGTTATCTTATCTGATGTCGCATCTCATATACGAAGCTTCGATGATTCAGTGTGAATAAACTTCGACGCCCGTACTGCTTGTTATACAACAGGATCAAGGGGGATTCCATAAATTTTGTATATTTGCAATCGATATCGGCGAGATGATTCTGAATTTGTTTGACGGAATAAAATCAGCTGTTGGTAAACAACTCACAGCGTAAGTGACGTTCTTCAGCATATATATTTAGGGAGTGATACGCGATAATAGTCGTGAATTAGAGAACATTTGTTTGTTTCATGTACAGATGTGGGCATGCTTATTGTGTTAATCGGCAAAGAATTCCGTATAATTCAGAAGTCCAACTGCAATGTAAGGGTGGAATTTCTTAACACTTTACTCTGAATTTACAGTAAGCGTAAAGACTTTATCTTTTGGCAGAAATGTGAAGCCAAATGTGGACTCCGCGCTTTTCAAGTCTATGAAGCTGGCGGCGGCCTTCACGGGCATGGCGTTCGTCTTGGTCACGGCCCGAACCTACATAGGTGAGAACTTGCATTCAAACTCGAGGAAGTTCGTAAGCTTCTTCCCTAATTATAATGTAAAACCAATTTTGAATCCATAATTTTGGAACCTATGATGATAAAAAATCACTTTTCTGCAAAAGTGATGTTAAATTTTAGAGTATTAGAGTTAAATTTTAGAGTAGAGTATTCAAACCAGTATTGTTTTTAATAAATTTTAGAACTCACTCCTTAGGCAATTTAAGCTTTGCTATCATAATAAATTAATAAAGAAATTTATCAAAACATTTAATAAAAATTAGCTTCAATCGCAAAACAAACATTAACAACTCGCTAGGGTTATTATTACATGGCATTTTGACTGCAGGGTTGACATTAATCTAAAATTCTAAATACTAATTTTAACATGGCTGGCATCACGAACGCTTTACTTTTCCGCTGAATACGACGACATAAACCATGCTTCATAAATAAATCAATTAAAATATTCGGTGTCACTATTTGATGGGAGAATTGTCGGTACCGTAACTTAAATGTTACCGCAATGTAATATGCTGTCTTTTAATCGCTGTTAAATTTTAGTTTCCACAATTTAGGCGAACTTCTGAATGTGATTTAAGTACTAATCGAAGATATTTCAGGATAATTTTTTATGGTTATGTCTAATCGTTAAACAAATGATAAATTGTTCGTTTCAGAAATTAAGTTTTAGATACTTAATAATTTTACTGGCTTAATTAGGCACGAGCAGTGCAATTTTAGACTTAGAAAATATAAAAAATCTAAATATTTAAAGGAATGAATTAGCAACGTGCCATAACGCGTGCAATGAATTCGTCACGTGCGTATGTTGCGTGTGTAATGAAATGAATTCATTGGGTGTGTGAAATTCAAAAGACGTGAATTCAATGAATTCAGGTTTTTTGTTGTGACAGCACGAAATTTTATAGAAATAATATAATTGTTGAAGGTATTATTCTTATATTATTTATTAAAATTTGATGTTAGTAAAGTAAAATTTGATACTAAAGTAACTGTTATTCCGTTCATAAAACTGCTCATTATCTGATCATTTTGTTTACATAACTCTCAATGATATTCATAGAGCGGCTAATTGTATATATGTAACCGGTAAGGCTGTTTATTCATCTCCAATTAAGTAGCCTATATGTAACTGCTAGAGCATTTAAATTGAAATTTTAAATTCAAAATCAAACCATTTGCTTCATTTTGCGCACGCAAAAAGAAATTCGTTCGCTTCAACATGATTAATTGCTTGAATGCGTGCGGAACATGAGCTGCTTACTGTGAATGCATCAATTATCAAAAAATATCAAATATTTTTATTCAAAATATTATTTATGATATTAATTTATTGTTTAAAATCTAATTGCATAATTTTAGATTACACTGTAAAAATATCGTATTGGATTGAAAAAAAATTTCTATTTAAATGAGCAGTGAGATATTAATGGGTAAGGCTATCGAAATTGAAAAATTTTTAGAATGCAATATCTCTGTGTATCGTGTAGACGATATCGAATCTCAGTGCGTGATTGTGTCCTATATATGCAGGCTATATTGTGTCTCTTTGCACTCTGTTGACATTATGGGCATGAAATTCAACCATCACTGCCATCAGTGCAAGAAATACCCTGAAATCTTAAGGATTTAAATAAATACTTACGTGAATACTTAAAATACGCAAATCGCAGTATACTTTACGCGCAACGTGACGCGTCCTACATATGTTTACTCTCTGGTCCTGTTCTTAGTTTGTCTTGCACCTTGATACTTTTATATGTATATTACTAAATTGTATTATAAAATATAATTTTCTCGTTTTAACTTTATTATATGAGAAAATAAGAAATAAATTAAGGTCTAGACTTAAACATGGCAGTCGCTGGAGCATTAAAGAACATGAGGATGTCGATACGACAGGTATACCCAAGGAGGACACACACCGCCGCTAGTGTAATTGCCGTGAGCGAGAGCTGAGACTCGCAGACTGTGTCGTGCTTATCTGCCGTTCGTTCAGTCTTTTATAAAGATAACGCTGCGGGTTCAAACGATTGATTTAATCGAGTCTCTTGCGATAAATAAAGTATATTCTGCCTGAAACTATGACTCATGGAATGATTAGGTTTACTACGAAATGATTTAGTAACTAAATTTTTTCATGATAACAATGTTTTTCTTAGTACTCACAGGTAACGTGAGTGCCCGACTTCTTTATTGGTAAGATTTAACAGCTTGATTTAAAGGCACGTAAAGTGTTGATAACTTCACTTATGTGCAGCACTAGGCCACTTACAAATGTATATTATATACGTTACTACATCGTAATTTGGATTTAGCGTCAGTGGGCTCGAAAATCTCACGTACTACATGCTAATATTCCAATGCAACGCCTGCGGTACATCTAATGTTGTCACGGGATTGTTTAATTAGAGCATAACATATTAAACTCTTTAGGCACACAAGTTCCATTTTAAGAATTTTATTCAGAGGAATCATTTTTAATTAGGAGTAGTAAAAAATTGGACGAAAGGATTAATGGAAACAGTACAGTATTGCAAAACAGTATTACAGTATTGCAAAACAGAAATGGGAAATATAAAATGGGGCCATAGATTTTAACGGAATTGGAATTCGAATTTAATTGAATTAGCAGGTTCAAGTTCTTCCTGGGAATTGTATGATCTGATTATATTGTACATAACTAATAATTTCATTTCCTCGCGATGTACTTGAATGTACCAAGCTTCGAAAGATGCTCTCGAAGCACATTAATTTAAACTCATATTTTTTATGCTTTCATTGATGTTTTCACATCGAGTTTTAATATACCATGGCACTTTTCCAGATGCATTGTTAAGTTTTATAACCGAGCTAAAAGGCACAGTACAATTTAGATGAAGTAAAATATGGCATCTTAACCTTGGAAGTCAGTCGCCGCAACACTTGTGACCATTAAAGAGGAAAACGAAAATGAAAAACAGGACAAAAAATTTTGTCTCCGTTAGGACGATGACCTATATAGGGACCAGCGTGTCCGTATGAGATCGATGTGTAAGGACGTATCTGCTCGCAAGGAGTACAAGATTCTCTCATTCCCAGATCTATGAGTGAATTTATTCCAAGGGACAATTATTTATTGGCGTTTTCATTGATGCACGAGTTGATGGAAGGGCGCTTCTTGATCCTATCTTCGACAACAGACAAAGATCAAGTGTTACAGACGTTGAAAGATCGGCATGACTAAATCTGATCAAAGCTAGGGAGGTTTGGCTGAGTAGTCTTATTGTCATAATCAGAATCTGAAACGCTGAAATCCAAATCGCGGTCAGGGCGGAATCAAATCCCAGAACACCGTCCAAGCCTCTTACAACCAATTCGAGTATCCCCTTAGTAGTGATTGTACTCTAAATAGTTTATTAATGTTCCCGCTAACAGTTTGCCGAATCTTTATTGCATGGAAGCAAGACGATTGCTACGTCAATAGACGCATGTCCTTCAGAGAAGATCGCCATATCTACAACGTCATTGTCCTTGTCACAACGTTTCACGGGAGTCGAAGTTTTCACGATATCCTTCCTTATTATAGGTGACAACATCGACTGCACGGCTGGTGCTGCTGTAAAAGAAGAGGAGACCAAAGCCATCACCAGCTATTGCTTCATTACTTCTACTTTCACATTGTCCAACTTCACACTTCCGGCCGCTGTAAGAAGCTGAGATTTTTAATGCAAATCATGAACTAGAATGATTACATTTATTAAACATGAAGCACCTATTAGGGTTTTAAAAAAAATGACGCCAGGTAATGCTTTAGAATTTGAAAGTAGAATTTTGAATAAACCAAAAGCTCCATAATTCTTTATATCAATAATGAGTAAATATTTAAAACCATTTTTTTGTGTACAGTCTCCGCACCCCGGACTGGGCCCGGTGCCCCACAGAGAAGTCTTCCCACCAGGCATCGGGGTTGATTCTGTGGTGGAGGAAGATGAAGGCGTGACGTTCCACGCGTATTATCAATGGGTTCCTTTCATGATTGCGCTGCAGAGTGTTCTGCTCTTCCTGCCTACCAAGATATGGCAGAGTAAAGAGGATGGCCACCTAGAATATCTTCTCTGCGACACGCACAAAGTCCATGTCAATAAAGAACTAGCTCATGCAAAGGTGTGCATAATTTTTTTGATAAATTATTCTCCTTTCCTTTAATCAAATTGAACAATTTAACAGTTCGACAAAAACAGTTCGATAAACACTGATCAATAAAATAATTTTTCTTTTTGCTTTAGATGAAAGTTGGAAACCTCTAGGAAATAATTCAACTTCTCACCCCCTCTAGGGGGTGAGAAGTTGAATTATATATATGTATATATGAATTCTGAATTATGAGCAAACGTGACATCGGCCTTTGTTTTGACTCCTTCAGAGGAGCCAAAGTGTCAACGTATTCAATCACTCACGGAATTTTAGTAACGGAAAATACCTGGCGTGGTTCATCATGTGTGAAATCTTGGGCTGTGGTTTCACAATCGGGAACCTTTTTTTGACGGACGCCTTCCTCGGGGGACAGTTCTTCGATTTCGGGAAGGGGGCGTTGAGCTACCTTACAGGGAGTGTCACTGATCCCAATAACCCACTCAACATTGTCTTCCCTAAGGTCAGTGAAATGCTTGGGTAAATATAACTTCTACAGTTTTAGCTCTTAGCTTGCTGGTAGAAGTAATTCAATCCCAAAAACCCCAAAATTTGTTTTTCCTACCTTGTTTAAATAAGTCAAAAATGCATATAAAGTTCAGCTAGTTAAATTTTCACTTCAAGTACCTAGTGCAAGCTTTAAATTTTTTGCGCATTTTTTTTATTTCGCAGAAATCAGCCCGTTAGACCTTTTCGCAAAAAAAAAAAAACAATAATAAGTAAGATTTCATAGGAATCTAATTTAATCACACTAATTGAATCTTCATGGCTGTGAACTATACGCAGTACCAGTCGAGTCAGTACCATTTCGGTCAGTGGTAACTTTTTACTAATAGGTTAGGTTCGACAAAGTGAAACCCCACTTCCTTGCGATTGATCATAAATTTCTCTTCTGCAGATTGGCAAATGCACGTGGTATAAATATGGTCCATCTGGCAGCATCGTCAGCATGGATGCCATTTGTGTGCTACCTCTGAACATAGTCAACGAGAAAACCTACGTGGTGCTGTGGCTGACGTATATCTTGCTGTGCGCCTTCACGTGCGCCGCCCTCCTCTATCACTTCTTCCTCCTCCTCGTGTGAGTGTTAGCCGATGAGCAAAATTTCATAGAATAGAATAGAAGTGTCGGTACTAAGAAATAATCCCATTGCCTGTTGACGATTCTTGTACTTTTCGTGACTTAATTCACAAGGGATCCGGCCATTGGAACCCGATCTTTCCATTACAGACGATTGTTTGAGATATACGTAGCTGCTGGACTTATTGCCTGCATGAAGCCGCCTCCTGCTGGCCGCTTTTTTAACCATGTACTACGAAATCGCTTTCCTGCATGCCTCGGTCTGCACTGTCGAAGTTCGAACTGCATCGGTTAATTACTCGTTTCTATTTCCTTAATTGGTCGTCAAACGGTAAAAATACTTACAACATGTGATTTTTTTAATTATTTAGTTTCGTATTTTCAAGTCTCCGGTTCTAAATCATGAACGCAGATTATTGCCACAAGTGACCTGCAGCGAAATGCTCAACAGTAGCCACAGTGTTCCCTGGTTTATTTTTACTACTACACATTGTCCAGTATTTTTAAAAGCAAGCAACTAATTTCAGGAGCTACTTTTGCTCATAGGTTGTTGTTCGTATGCTTGCAATACACGATAAATTTCTCCAGGCCTGGTCGCTTGGATGCCCTCATCACTCGACGTAGCGAAAACAAACGGGACATGAAGGTGGTGCTGAAGGAGTGCTCTAAGGGGGACAAGTTCATCCTGTGGTGCCTCCAGTCGTACGTCGTCGACTTCGGCAAGTGGACCGCGCAGCTCATCGAGGAAGCAGGCTTCGGCAAGCCAGAATTTGAACTGAAGAATTGACCCTCCCAACATTCACGGAGGTTCAACATGAACTTAAGCGCAGTTCAATTGAGTGAACTTGTGATAACATACTGCCTGGAATTCATGAGAAGTGTATTTCGATTGTGTAATTTCACTATTTGTAACAATTGAACAAATCCTCACTCTCAACTAGCTTATGAGGTAACTGTGATTACATAACCACTTTGAAATCGAGATTCGTCGTTCTTCGAGAATTACTACATTGCAAAAACATGAGCTGCTTAGTTAGTTGTGATGTTGATCATTGATCATCATTCATTCATATGCGTTATTTCCTGAACCGAACTTTGTGTGAATGATACATCTTGGCGGTTCTGTACAGTCCCGTGAACCAATAGTTGCCTTCCGCGTTCCACAATCCAGTATATTATTCGCTAACGTGTAGCGTTAAAGGTACTTTACGTTTACGTTAATCAATGCGTTAATATACTGAGTAAATTTAAAGTTTCATTTCAACGGTCGGCTGCCGAAACATGGTGGGCGGTCTGTGGAAACAGTTGTAAATCGTTGCCAGATATATTCTGTGTTAGCAAGTAAACATTTTCATGAAGTAAAGAATAACTGCCTGAATCGTTCCTTAGCCCGTAAATTTTCGCGCATCCCGGGCAGGTTGCAAATATTTTTTAATACAGTGTAATCATGACTTACTGAGGATGCTATCTGAATGTTAAGATTGATAACCACTATATTATTCATGGGACAATTAAGGCTTTTTTTCATTCTTTAACAGCGCGGAACATTTCGACTATATGTGAAATGAGAATGCAGAGTAATTTGCGCTATTATTCGCGCTTTGCGGACGGATAAATTCTGTTCCGGAATCTGGGCAATGCTCAAGTGTTGCATTATCTTCCTATGATGATTGAAACAGAAAAAACATTCACAGTGCGTATCGACTTTTTTCACGAAATTTTAAATTTAAAACTGTGAGATTTACTTGCACATTCAGAATATTTTATTCGCGTGTAATGATACACCGAGCAAGATTACTTAGGCAGGATAGATCATAATTGATTTCAGTTTATTTCCTGTCTGTTAAGAAATTCATAAAGCATCTGACCGACGCAGAATGCGTTCGGTATTGAAGAAGTTGTATTTGTTGTTCTATTATTGTAAAAGCTGCGTATTTTCAGTTTTCATTTGCTTTAAATTCATATTGTTGTTATACCCGTGCTAAATGATCAATGAAAATAATGAATAATTAAACTCTTTGGCGTCTTTTGCTTTACTATTTTGGAAAAATAAGAATTTCTCTAAAACATCTTTGCTTACCGATAAACAGCTAATTTAGTGCGTGAATGACGGGCCGTAGCTCGAAGCTCATGTTATTCATAAAACGCTTCTTAGCTTGCCGCTATTTATATGCTCGTATTTGCTATGGCCAATACGTGATAATTGTGCTCAGTGAGAGGTGTTTGCAGTGAAACTAAAACTTCTTTCCTTTGTAACAAATACCTAACTAACCAATTTTCTTAAATTGTAACAGAAACAATTTCCCGAGGGTTGGATAATACATTTGTTGCACGTTATAAAATGAAAGAAAATGTACGCTTAAATTCATCGTTACAATTTAAAGCAAATCTATAAAGTTAAGTTTGTCAATGAAATTCTTGGACCTTTCATTGATAATTCAACTGATTATTTGGCCATTCTAGGACATTATCCGTTCACATCTAAAATCCACCACAAATATTTTTGTATTTTTGTAAGATTCATCTTGGGAACGATTGTATTTTTGGAATTAAACGATTGTATTAAAAAAAAAAACACTGAACGTTATAAGTTTTTGCAATCTTCCAGGCCTTATTTTCCAAATTGAAACCGATCCTGGCATTATTAAGAACAAAGCTATTTATCCGCTATGCACTCCTGCGAGCGTCATCAGATGTACTTTTGTCCGCTCTGTTTTCATGTAGTCATTGTAGTGCGCTAAAAGCCAAGTTAGGTGTGTGTGTGTGACGGGTGCTGAAAGTTAACCGCGCTCTAAATAAAAACGAAGCGGAAAAAACTGAAATCACTCGCATACTTATTGGAATTAAATTAATTCACTGTTAATACGGTCAAGATCAGATTCGTATATATATCGTACTTCTCAATCCCGAAGCGAATTACACGAAAGGCTCCCGCTGACATCGGGCTCAGGCTGCTGTCAGCTGCATACCTGCACCACGGCTCTTTCCACTTATGACGGAATAGAGGACTTGCTTACAACTTCAAACAATTAAATTGTGATTTTCATAAATAATTCTCTACTCGATTGCGCTTTACCCCTAGCAACTTCATAAACTAGACTTACTTAAGTACGCCACATGGCTGTCGGCAACGGCAATGCATCACATTAGACGTTGCTTAGTTCATGGTTGAATTAATACTGTATTAATTCAACCATGGCTTAGTTCACTCAGTCGCCTGTAAATTTAACGATGCTACGGAAGTCATATTCAGTCCGCGGTCTGGTGGTGCTTGACAGGTTTCATGCCGCTCCTAGGATGTTAATATTATTGCGCAATATCATTGAGCGTCTATGACCCAAATTGGCGGTTTGCACATCATATTGAGTGATATCAAAATCTTAAGAAAATATCCGCAATTGGGAAGATATTGTGCCGTTTAGAGGCCTCTGCGCACTGCAATAATGAATACTCGTTCAGTTTCAGTGGCATCAGTGTTTGCTGTTTTGATTTTAGTGGCTCAGAGCGTCAGGTCAGTGAGGCTCGGCCCGCTCAGCCTGACGCTGACAGCCTGCCTCCTCAGTAAGTCCCTAGCGCTAGCGGTGGTTAGGAGTGGTAGTGTCGGTCACGTCACCTATCATCATGGCGGCAACTTCTGGCCTTCATTGAGCTTTATCGTGGAAACGACACCCAGCTTTATGTAGTGTTAAATTGTAATACAGGGTTAATTAAATTGAAGATTATACTAATCGTTGGAAAAGGTGGAGCAGTACTAATTACTGATCAAGAAGTACCTACTCTTAGTTTATTTTTATAATTTTTCGTGAGTAAACATTTCCCTGCTAGAACCAATGCTAGGATCATTTCTCACTATCATACTATGTGCTTATTTATCTTAACTTTTATTACCGAACATGGTTCATTTTTGCTAAAAAATAGATTGCTTGAAATTCTAGCAAGCGGCTGTTCCCACAAATCACAATATATTGCGCAACCTTTCAATACAAATCCAAGACTATGATTATATGATATTAGAACTAAGCTGATAAGCCGCTTCACGTCGTGCGCTTGTTGCAGTTCGAGCGCTGGTAGGATTATGGAAATCCCCGTCCACTGTCAACACAGTCAATCAAACTTATTCCCAGTCTAGCATCATTAGCATGTCATACCAAAGTTTGACATGCAAGACATTTTCCCTCTAAAAATCTAAGAGTAGGCTATCCGAGAGTCGTTCGCTTGGACTGATCGAAGTCCTCAATTTGGTGTACCGTGTACCTACCTAGTTTTTTGGATGTGTGGTATTATAAGATCCAGCAATTCACCAAAGATTCCAGTGTCCGTACGTAAGTAGTTACGCCAATCTGAGTGTTCACATAGTAGTTAGCATTAGACATTCACAAAATTCACATGAGAGAATTTTCGTCTCCTCAATAACCATTGTCCGAACTACTGGTTACGTCTGCATCTCTTCAATCTAATCTTGCTTGCATAAAATACGATCACTGCAGCGAGCAATACTAATTTCTCCACTGTCACAAAACTGAACCAAAGTTTGAACAGTGTGGACGCCTGTCAGTTTTCCATCTTGTATGTTAAACTTTGGCATGACATGCAAGATTGACGATAAATTTGACTTGTGGACTAGGCTAAACGTTTATATGTGGACTCGTACACGCCAGGATATTCGCTCCGTATTTGGTGGTGTGAAGCTCACATTATTTAAATGAATGGCGGTCTTTCGAGAAGATGTTAGGCGTTACGCGTTACTATCACGGCTGATGGGTGATTGGGTGTTACGGTGTTACGTTCTTGAGGGATGGGTGATGGGGTTTACGGCTGAGCTCATGATTTTTTACCGATAACCTACAATGATGACGATCACGAATAAAGATATTTGAATCTGGCTGAAAGGCTTTGTTGGTGCAAGACTGCTTGTGGTTTGCTGGCGTCTTTCATTAAAAACTGGTAGTCAGCGAAGGAAAATATGTGCTTAGATCAAGTGGTCTGTGTTCTCAAATAATCCAAGAGAAACAAATAGCGACCCATGCATAAAATGATTCCCAAACTCTAACTTAGGTTCGTTGAGCTGCAAGTGAGAGCACTTATTTTTTTTAAATAACGTCATTCGACTGAATACTCTCCATAACATGCATTATGTTAAAAATCCGATATTTATCTAGTAAAAGCATTCTGAGGACATACGGTCACATACCGTACCAGATTTTGCAATCGTCTGTTGGAACAGCCAGTATGTTTCAAGGATTTTCTCTGCTTGAACGCAATTCTACGGGGCAGGGGAATAAACTCGTGAATTTATTGGCTGTTTCAGTACTGAACAGTGAGCATTGAATGGATTAAAAAAATTATTAAGGATTATTTTCGACGTAGTAAGGTAATTTTCGGAACGCCGACGACATGTTTGTAGGATTTTGACTCTTTAAAGTTTAAACTTTTGGCTCGCGCCAACGATACTGCGGGACTTAGCTCCACTCTAACTGCTCCTGAGCAGTGATTTAATCTTGATTAACTCACAGTTTGATGAAAATTAGCCAATCAATTGTGATATACTTAAGAAATGACCTCTTATTTTTGTAATAATTTGGTTAATTAAGCGCCGTCGGAGATTATAGAAGCCTTTATCGGTCTTGACTATCTTAAGTGATTTTTCTGCACATAAATACATAATGTAATTCTTTTAAACAGGTATCACGTATACAAACTATTTACGGAGCATTCGGCGTTGCCGTTTGTGAGCGAAACTTTTGCAGGTTAAAAATCCAAAGATAATTTACCTGCAACACTGCAACAGCCATGCGGTCTGATTGGTGCATCTACGGCCTCATCGGCTATGTTGAGTATGGTGAGTGATCAATGGCTACGGACAAAAATTTTAAGATAATTCTTCCAAAGCCGGCCTAAACTTTTCAGAACAACGGATCAGTCCTAGGCTGAACTTTTTGGATATCTTACAAATCTCCAAACAAAATATGACGTAATTTGAGCCATATTTCGATTTCGTTTTCATTTCACTCCTATTTAAAGTTCAGCAAAGCAAAATTGAAGCAGTTAGTTGCGCGTTCGAGACCGCAACAAGCTGCGACTATTCTACGATGTTAAGAATCGGCGACAGGGCTACGGCCTAATGAACTCTGAAACCGCTATTATATTGTGAACTGCTACACTATCATTTCGCTGCTTAACTTGCCATACTTCAAATCCCGACAAACACTCGAGTTCCTCGTGACAATTGACATTTGCCCAGTTTTGCATCCAACTTTACTTTCGTGCGGAGCCATGCTTAAAATTCCAATTCGAAACGACCGTGCCTAGATGTACTGGAGTCAGTATGTTCTTCAAACAAGACGCAACTAATGTTTTCATATTATTTTTTCATTTCCTGCTTGATTTGAATTTTTTTTCCTTGTTTTCATTTCCTGCTTGATCCTAAAACTCTTGCCTATACCAGGATATTACGATTCCTTCAACGTGCCTCTTGAGAGCGTGAGCTCTAGCGTGAGTGTGCATGGCTACGTGGCTCATGTAAAATCCACACTCCGCTACCGCAACCCTAGGAACCAGCCCCTCCAGGTGATCTCCCTTTACATGGTGCCACGTCTAAGCTCCATTTGAGCTCATTCTAAATTAAATCTGATCTGCCAATCCATGACAAATTTGTGTGACCATCAAGCAGTCCAGGTAAACACAGCCAAACTTTATGTACTAAAAGCAGGTTTTCTATACCAGTTGGTTTTATATACCAGAATGGGATCATTACGTTTTTATATACATGCCTTCAATGGTAGGACTCCTATGCCGTTGTTGAGCGTCGCTCATGCTTGTAGCACTAATTTATCAAATCTTGGTCTAAAGGACCATTATGTAACATAATCGAATGATTTATAAGGCGGAGTTGGTTGAGTACAATCTTCCCTGACGAAGGTGTTGTTGCGTAGGTGTATTTCAGGACGCCCAAGGACGAGAGCAGCGCTCTGTATCACGTCGAGGCGAAGATACAGGATCGCAACATCGTCGCCAAGTGCCTCGAGGTTAAGAAGGTGAGCGATTGCTGGATATTTTATATAATATTGGTTACTAGAGTCTCCGCTGTAAATTTTCTATATCCGTGCTCGGAGAGTTTCTGACACCGGACACGTGAAAAGATGGTTCTGTTGACCTGAGCTGAGAAAATTACACTAAAGCCGCTTGCTGAAAGACCGCTTGATTGCTTGATACGTTACCTTATTTTCGTGCATGCAATGACATTTATTTACGCTGAAATTTTTATTTAATTTGGGCTTCAGGCGGCGAAGATCTACGAAGACGCCCTAAGGGCTGGAAAGACTGCGCTGCTGGTGCGCGAGGAGCCAAAAGTGACTGACATCTTCAACCTGGCCCTTGGCAACCTCCCTCCAGGTCTAAAAATTGTCGTAGATAAAATTATATAATTTTATATCGACTCAATAGTTTCATCATTTTCTAAATCAAATGACATAAATTTGCACCGAATCAATAGTTTAATCATTTTTATATCATAACCATAAAATCGGGAAGGTAGATATGGCAAAATAACCACACGAAAGCGTTCGGATTCCATGCTGTTTGTCCCTCACGGATTATTTAGTTCTTATAACTTGACTGACTTCTGGTTCTATAAACTATCATAATTAACACTTGACTGATGCCTCGAGTCCCCAGACCCCCCATAGGAATCTCGATGCACCGTGGCAGGTTTATGTCGAGATCGCTGACTCAGCGGGCCTCTCGAGCGCGCCGTGTCAGCGTTTCCCGCGTAAACAAACTGCCGAACAGCTAGCTAGCTTGCTCACCGGCGCGGCCAGGCTTGGGTGCACGCACATAACTACTATGTCACTACTACCATACATCATACGTGCATATGTACATAATCCTAATCCTTCATAAAAGCGAAAATTATCAAGTATTGTTGGATAATGTATTCAATTTCTTTTGCTGGCGATTTTCCTTGTCGCTTGCGATTCGAGAGAAACCATCTCTTAATAGCAATGGAACTTGCTAAAATTTGCATATTCTTAGGTGGCTCATTATATATAGAGTTGTGTCGTCTAACTTATTTTAAGACTCTTATCTTTGGAAGATTTTATAATTTCATCGAGTTTTTTGTTCATATACTTAGCCTAAAATTATCGAATAATTGTAATAGAACTTGTAATAGAAAATAGAATATTTAAACATTTATGTTTTATTCTAGCAAGGTCTATTAATGGCTTGGCCAAGATGTCTCAGACGGGCGTCCATTACGTACGTTGAGGACGTTTGTTGGTTGTGCTGAGAGCACGTACGTTGAGGACGTTTGTTGGTTGTGCTGAGAGCACGTACGTTGAGGACGTTTGTTGGTTGTGCTGAGAGCACATTGAGGACGTTTATGTACAGAGAGCTCGTGCGAGGTGACGCTGTCGCTGGTATGCGAGCTGAGGGTTGCTACAGACGGGGGCGTGGAGTTCCGTCTGCCTACAGTGCTCAACCCGCGCTACCAGCCTGCGTCCTGCGCCGGACCTGTTGCCCCCGTCGGGTTGGGTAGGAAACACATCAAGACTCGTTCTATTATTTCACTCATACTCATTATTTCAGAATACTTGATTCGCATTTTCATTGGTCTTTTTGATTCAAAACTGCTCGCAGGTATCACTCATTCGTTGATTATATATGCCGAATTCTCATGAATGTTTCTAACTTTGAGTCACTTATTCCCTAATTAGCCATCAGCTTAGATGTCATTTTCCATAAGCCACAGCTTGAGCATCAAATTTCATGTCAGTTTTAACTTATCTTCGTGTAGGCGTTGCATTAGAATATTTCTGTGGTGCTCTGCCAGCTACAGTCGAGATTCTCTGAGCGTCTCTCGCAACATCTGACTGGGTCAGATGGTGGTTAGGAGAGTATCATCTTGAAAAAGACATTAAAAACTCACTGTTCTTCCAGGACATTAAAAACTGCCGCTTACGTCATGATTTAGGGTCGCCAAGTTTTACCAGCATGATTAGACCAATAAATTAAAGACAACCTTATAACTGCATTCATATACCATATAGAATATATCATATACAGTATAAAGTTTGTTCTGGGTCCTTTGGAGAGTTGTTCATGCGACTATCTTTGAATTATTTTCGAGGTTCTGAATATGGATTGCTAGGCTACACTTCTTCGTGCGTCATTCAAATGAAGCAGATCATGCCGTAGGTGCAGGGAGTGTGAATGTTTTATTCAATGCATAGCATGCCGTATCAACGGTCTATTCATTCTTTTATTGTTTACTGATCAATTAAATTCCTAGCAAGTGTTTTTTGTTTTCAAAAACTATATCTGTTTCTTCGATTTTTTATTCACCCAAGTTCATCCATACCACTAACCAGTCACATGATATGGCTAGGGACACCAATGCTTTACCAACCCAGTTGTTCATCTATTGAATTGTTTTACTTATGGTTTAACCATGGCACTTACCATACCTCAGCATGGCTGGTCTTAACAAACAATTATTTATGAAGTCATGCCACGCTTTAACTATCCCCATGTATAATTTTATCAACGGTTTTCCCACATCTTTGACCGTCCCTCTTGATGGATTCACCAATGGTTTATCCATGCCACTTACCATCCCTCAGCATGGCTGGTCGTAACAAACAATTGTTTACCCACGGTTTAACCATCCCCATATATACTTTCATGAACGGTTTTCCCACATCTTTGACCGTCCCTCTTGATGGATTCACCAATGTTTTACCCATGGCATTAACTATCCTCCTAACCTTTGTCTTGACCGTCCCTCTTGATGGATTCACACGGTTTAACCATCCCCATATATACTTTCATGAACGGTTTTCCCACATCTTTGACCGTCCCTCTTGATGGATTCACCAATGTTTTACCCATGGCATTAACTATCCTCCTAACCTTTGTCTTGACCGTCCCTCTTGATGGATTCACCAATGGTTTACCCATGGCATTAACTATCCTCCTAACCTTTGTGTACTGGAGACCTGAGCGCCGTGGCGGTGGCCCAGACGCCGTACACTATGGACGTGAGGGCGACGGTGAGCGGTGCCCTGGACATCGCCTGCATCCTATCACATCATCGCCACTCAGACGCCATCAGCGTCACCATCCACGACGACTACAAGAAAGCCTCGGTCAGTTTCGTATCCAGTCACTCGTTTCTTTATCTAGACTTCGTAATTATCTTTGGACTTCATAATCTTCCCTAGACTTCATAATCATCCTTAGACTTCATAATCATCCTTAGACTTCATAATCATTCCTAGACTTCATAATCATCCTTATACTTCATAATCAACGGGGAGGCTGTTCCACATGTCGGTGATTCGAAGCGAGAAGAAATTTTGTCGCGTGGAGAAGTTGCAGCGCAATTTTTTTAGCTTATAGCCGTGGCCCCTGGTGTTGGTTCTTGTTTCAAATTCTAGTAACCCTTCAGGGACCTTGTCATAATCATCCCTTGACTTCATAATCATAATTAGACTTCATAATCATCCCTAGACTTCATAATCTTCCCTAGACTTCATAATCCTTTTGTGAAAAAACTTTCAATGTTTAACGTCGAGGCTTTCATATTTAGTTAATTCTGCTTAGGATATGTCTAATTCTTGCCCGTATAATTTAATCTAGTATTCATTATAATATTTAAAAAGCAAGGAAACGCCAAGTAAATTCATCGTATCCTCATCGAGAACGTTTTCGATTCATATATGTTTTATTTACTTTGCGTTTTGGTTGTCTTTACATTTTGGTTAACCTTCGTTTTAAGCAAACTATTGATGTACGAACTGGTAATATTTCAATTCATTTAATATTGTATATAGACTAAAACTTTAGGCATTACGTACGGTTCCTTGCGTAAATACCAATGATAATTAAGCTACCGTTAAAAGCCTTCTTATATTGATTATCATTATCGAATTTTCTACTATACGATTCGTCGCTCTAAATGCGTTCGCGATCATTGGAGCTCGTCATGATTGTGTCTTGTGACGACATAGCTCGGTATTACAAAGGCTGGTTTTACGGTTTTTCAAAGGCTGATACGTGACGGTTGTCATCATGATATATCCATCGTACTGCCTTATCAAAGTATATACCTATGTTCCCTAACAAAATTTATGGTTGATTACAATGTTCATGGAAGTGTGACGAGTCGTGACCCTGAAGAGAAGAGTTCCTATAAGAACGATTTCATCAAATGTTTTTTGTGTGAAAAATGCATTTTCTTTCGATTATTTTTGAGTTTTCTATCGTAATGCAAACTCTTAAAAGATTTGACGATCTGCCAAAATAAAACAAACGAGTATTGGCATGAGTTGCAGTGTTGATAGTATAATCAGAAATAGGAGGAAGTATAAATAGGATAGGAAGTAAAAATAGGATAGGAAGTAAAAATAGGATAGGAAGTATAAATACTAGTAGAGTAGGAGTAAGAGCAGCAGTATATAGAAGTTCCTGCCGGGTAAGATGTTGTTTCTGTTGTGGCTTGAAATTTGTGTTGTTCATTGGTCAGCATATACCTCAATGTCAAGAATTTAAAATCAAATAAAACGGACAAAAAATTCATCATTTCATGTCAATGAAAACGTTTCGGAGTCCAGCTCCATCGTCAAACCTAAAACACATGTATAAACAATTAGTAAACTAAATTTACATTGAAGATCTTTAACCTTAAACATAAATCGTCAAATGAAAACAAATAAGAATGAAGTAAATATTTGCACAGACAAATCTATCTATTTACAACTTCGAGGGAACATGAATCTTGATAAACTTGCGATGTAAGCAATACAGTGATCTTAATACCTGTATTCATCCATGTAATGTCAAGCTTCATATTTCTACTTTCACAAGGATCCCTTGTGAATCAAGTCACGAAAAATTCAAGAATCGGCAACAGGCCATGGGCCTATTTCTTCAGTGCCAACACTTCTATTCTATTCTACTTGTGTAGCAGATCAAGCAAGATGGCGGCTACACGAGCGACCACGAGTGGGGCTTCGTGGTGCACTACAACAACCCGTACCAGCCGCAGGCCATCATCGAGACCGGGGACGTGACGGCCACGGGCCTCATGATGGACCAGGTGCTCATGATCAACATGTTCCCGCAGCTCCCCGAGGCTTCATATTCCCGCTTCAACGAGATCATCTTCGTCGTCGACCGTTCAGGTTAGAGCGACAGGCGCTGTCAGGCGTTGGATCGTGAGAAGTTTCTGTTCTTTTTAGTGACCTTGAGAATATTCCCCAGTGTCGTTCGATTATACATTTAAAATAGATAATTTTATGCTAGTGTCAGCTTTAATAAGGTTATGTTGGACTAAGCCGATTCTTATTCACCCTTGCCGATTTCGATTAGAATTTCAACCACCAGTAACCCTACCTCCAAATGGCAGCCGTAATTACGACAATTTCTTACAATCGGCCTCCCCAATTGCTTTTTTCAATAGAACAGCTGTGTGGGACTAAAGTATTTATCTGCAAAACACTTTCGTACGCTGAATATGGTTTAATTTGAGATTAACACGGGAGCAATGACATGGTGTTGCCAGAGCGTTAGTTTGATGCACATCCAAGACGATTTTTACCTCAATTGAAGGATTTCACATAGATCTAAACTGATCACTGTTCTATTTTATGTTTAATAATTTAGTTTATTAACTGCTGACAGGAAGCATGCATGGCCACAACATGCAGAGCGCCCGCGCCGTGCTGCTGCTCTTCCTCAAGAGTCTCCCGCCGGGCTGTCGCTTCAATATCGTCTCCTTCGGATCAACGCATTCCTTCCTCTTCAAGGAGTGCGTCGCTACTACCATTTCTGTTATACAATCAGAAAAATGAACCGGGCATATTGTCTAAATACTTGTACACTTTTTGTACGTGGTACTGATACGCCCTTTTGTAGTGCCAAACTGGGTCGGGATGACGCAAGGCCATCGCTATTTGAACGAAGTCCCACTCATATCTCTATGTGTAATATTAAAATCATTAACCGGGTATAATATCATGTTAGATTCTGAGTTTTTATTTCATTGAAAGTTTAATTATATATTTATATACGGATGCATTAGGCTTCATGTGCATTATTTTTTGTAATGAGCGCAGAGGAAGCCGCACGTACTCGGAGGCGACGCTAGCGATGGCGTGTGAGCTGCACGCCTCCATGAAGGCCAACATGGGCGGCACGGAGGTGCTGGCGCCCCTGAAGGCGATCTACAGCCAGCCGGTGGACCCTTCGTTCTCTAGACACGTACAGTACCTAGCCATTCTGTTGTCCCTGTGATCTCCAGAAAGGCACACTATCCAGTTGACGATTTCTCACGGCGGTGCGTATAATTTGAGCTCCAGTTACGGGCTTTTCTCGGTAGATATTCCTGAAATTATTCCTACCTCACCCATTGACCCCCACTCCACACCTGACCCCTGCAGGTGTTGCTGCTTACCGACGGTGACGTGTGGAACACCGACGAGGTGACGGAGCTTGCCGCTCGCCACGCGTCGTCCACGCGCGTCTTCACCGTCGGCATCGGCGAGGGCGCCTCGACGGCGCTCGTCAAGGGCCTCGCCAGGGCAGGACGAGGGCGCGCTGAGCTCGTCACTGCGACGGACCGCATGCAGACTAAGGTTCATTGCCATCACCTCAAATTCGTCTCATTTAAAGTTGCAAATAAAATGGGCTTAGTGATCATTCACGGATTTTCGTTACACTTTCATCATGAAATTATGCTTGATAAGTACATTTATTGATTGTCATTGGTAAACTGATATGAAATTGACGGACACTCGTGCGTGCCGAAATGTCTCTTATAATCATAACTTGTTTGTGCTCTATTAATCTATAGCAATTGGCCATGCTTGATAGAAGTTCTTAGATTTTCATCACCAAAAACGTCTCCATTTCAAAACCAATTCTAGTTCAGGTTATTTCTGTTCTGTGGTAATTTTCCACGTGGCGTTTGCGGGTGCAGGTGATGGGTCTGGTGGCCAGCATGCTGCAGGCGAGCGTGCGGGGCGTGACCGTCTCCTGCGAGTTCGATGCGCCCTCGAGGCTCTCACTTGTGCCCTCTGAACCGCCCGTCATCTTCGGCGGTCAGCACCTCGTCACCTACGCTAGGATGCCTCCTGGTGCCCAGGTCAGAGGATGGGAGAGGAGCGTCAGACTTTTGTCTTAATCTGGCTTTGATATTTTGGATTTATTGCTGAGGAGCTTCATTTAGAATTTTAGATGCATTGCCGAGGAGCTTATTCTGGATTTATTGATGAGCTCATATTGGATTTATTGCCGAGGATATTATTTTTTGCTGAGGAGCTTCATTTGGAAGTGTTGGTAACGCACCGCTGAGTGGCACTGCAGCATGAGGGCGAATAATGTGGCTTGTGCTAATGATAGTGACGTGCGCAGCTGAAGAGCATCACGCTGAAGGGGACGGTGGACGGTGACGAGTGGCAGTGCAGCGTGACGGAACGCCAGATGGTCACTGTGCACGACGAACGTCTCACCCTTCATCGTCTCGCCGCCCGCGCTTCAATCCTGGACCTGTGCCTGAAGAACAAGGGTGAGAGATGAAGCTTAGGCATGCCTAGTGCCTGCACTTCTTTTTATCTCATTTTCTCATTTATGAAAAAAATGCACTATTGTGCTCGCCATGTCCGTCTGTCCGTCCGTGACTACACGTTTTCGTCGATGAGAAAATGCGCTCTCTGTCACTCACTGCAGTGAGTACTGAGTTATATTTTTTGTTTATTGCTACTGTATGCATCTCCCGTTTCTGGCTTCTTGTTGTCTACGTTTTGTTATTAAGGAATCTTGAATGTGAAAGGAACTTCCTCATGGCTTGGCACTACTGGGCCGAATTTTTTGGCCTCGCTTTCTTTTCAAGTGATTACGCTACGTATCGGATAACTTACAATGTAGAGTGATACCTCATCATTGAACCATACGGTGATACGGAGTATATTAATACCTCGCATTCGAACCATTTCATCTTGCCATTATTATTATTATTGGCTTGTCATGTCCAAGTCCATGGTCGATGTCGATAAAATCTCGTCAAGCTGCCATCCGTTACGCTTGCAGTCACTATCTCGTTGTCCTAATATTTGCTAATCGGATTTACGCGAATCTCTCCGCTTTTGATTTTTGTAAGATACTTTGTGCTCTAACGAAATTAGTTGGTGTTATAGCGATAAGCGTTATTTCTCTGATTGGATGTCAATTGCATAAAATTTTTCTGTGAAAGAAGTTTTTTAGCCAGCTTACGACGAGTATTTGATATCTTTACCTTGCAGATATTGTTCGACTTAGCATTGCCTCTGGTGTTCTATCTCGCTTCACTGACCTCGTTGCCATGGATCTAGACGTTAAGAGACGTTCATAATTCGGAACTCATTCAAATATTTATTAGAGTCGTTCTGTTGTTGAATTACACAACACAAAATAATGAAAATATTCGTTTATTGCTTTGTATCTTCGTCGCTTCCTAGTTCACATACTGCAACTCGATCGCTGTCTTATAGGACATCATCGCTCTTGGATACCAGGCAGAAGCTCAACAATAATTTTTTTGGTCATCGTCGCTCGCTGACAATCAGTCAGGAGCCTATTAACCAATTTTCTGGCTCGTCGTCGTTCTTTGGTAACCTGTCAGGAACTGCACTAAAATTGGGAAAAATGTACGAGAATCATGATACCGAAAATTTCATTCAACCATCAATTGAAGTGTTCGGATAGGCACTTTTGACTCAGACTCCTCTAGTTCCTGGTATCTTCCACTTAAGCGCAACTTCGTCTATTGACAAAAAACCATCTGGAATTTCATATGAGGATTAAAATCAAATTTAAATTGTAGAACGACATAAATGTTACAAGTAAATTTAAATTAGATTTTCAAATATTTTCATGTGCACTAAATATTAGGGATATTTCTTTCTGTTTTTGAATAGATTTTTTCACTTTTCAATTCAGCAGACGCACGTAAGACTGTGGTAGAGCTGAGCTGCGCCTCAGGAGTTCTCTCTCGCCACACGGCCTTCGTGGCTGTGGACCAGCAGGTCGGCGAGACCGACGAGCAGCGAGCCGCGCATCCGAAGGAAGCGCAGCCCTGCGGCGGTATGCACGGCGAGGGCTACATGAAAGCGCGTCTCGTCGCCTGTGTACCAGTACGGTTTCCAATGGTTGGAGGAGGGCCGCCCCGGTCATCGTCACCAAGTCGCTTTGAATCACAGCGGGCAATTGAAATGGAGATGTGTGAAAAAGTGCTGGTTGATGATGCAACGAACGAAGTAGACAAATTTTGTCCCTCTGGAACGCCGAAGGAGAACATATATTGTCAAATAATTGCTCAACAAAAGTTTGATGGGTCCTGGCTGGCCGATGACATTGCGTCTATTCTCCAGACTGCTGCAGGAGATCTGCTGCAAGGTGACGCTCAAGTGAGTCTTTTTTACGAGGAATGATGCAAGTGTTACCCCCCGTTATCCGGAAGTGAAATAGATCTAGCGGAATCCAGGAAGTCTTTTTCGAGGCTAGGTTCTGCTCTCAATTTTAACTTCGTCATGAGTAGTCATGGCTTGTGCCATTTTAATTCAAATTTAGTCATAAAATCGGCGATATCTGTTATTTCTTCATAAATTATTGGCAAGTAAATTCCTCGATTCTGATTCCATTTTCGAAATCGAAGGTCACATTTTTTTTTTTTCAGCCGGCCAACCTAATGACGGCGCTGGTGGTCGTGCTGCTGCAGGAGTATTTCAGCGACCGAGCTGCTGAGTGGGGCTTGCTGGTCATCAAAGCCAAGAACTTCCTGAAGCAGAGCCCTGCTGTGGACATCAACGAGCTCCTGAAGGCTGCCAAGCACCGGCTTGATGCTCTGCGCTCCAAGTATCCACACCACGTCGCCTTCGTGTAGACATCGCGACGCTGGCCTCAGCTGGTGTCCAATAGTGGATCGAATTCCTGTCATATTTAATGTTTATTCAGGCTTGCTAGCGCTAAGGCCAGTCGCGGAATGAGTGCACGGGAACCCAAAAAATATAAATATTGCTCTTAATGTCCAGTTGCACCCAAAACCGTGTTTATTGTTAGCAGAAGATTCGCTTCAAAAGAAAAATTACCAAACCTTCAATTCTCAGTAAAATATTCAATCGATCCCTCATTTTTTGGAGCAAAATATATAGTCTATCCATCGATAGAATAGATGATAAGAAAAGACCAGAATAAATAATTGCTTACATAATTTCTTAATTACCATAAAAATCATTGTTTATTACCATAAATCATTGTTTTTACACCTTCGAATTTCTGACCCGTTGGAAACAAGACCAGTCAGCTTTTGCCTTAATTGGTGCGGACAAAAGCAGCTCGTTCAATAATCTGTGTTTGATTAAATTTCGTATAATATGCAAATAAGCTCATTTCACGCTCATTTTATTGGCTAATAAAAGCATACACCAGCGCTATTCACCCAATCAGAAAAAGTTGATGCAGAAAATATAATGTTGTACTGTCCTTAAACAGGTGTCACTTTAGGTTTCCTTTCAATTTATGGTATGTTACTCATCTTTTCGAAATGCTGTGCCTACAGTTAGGTAGTGCGGTAGTCTTGGTTTTTATGATGAGTTTAATTTATAGTTCGTCGTCAGTGATATGGTGGATTACTTTTTTTTTGTCTGCGCTATGAAACCTAACCTGTGATCGTTTTTTTTAATGTTCCCATTTTCTTAGGCTTAGTTCTCTCTTGTGCAAAACTCGTGCACTCAGGGAGTTGGTCCGATTACTTCATTGCAGTCAAATAGATTTGATGTTATGTTTGTTGGTAATTTTCTACGCTGTATTCAGTTCTAATGACGTTTAGATTCTTATCTTTAATAAGCATGAGCATTCGATGTCGCAATTGGGCACGATTATTATCACCACTTTCACTTTTAATGCTCTAGCGGAATGCTATATTTTGGGGGCTGCAGCGGATTTTTTTTGCTGAAGATTCGGCTTCGAGAGGAAAATATCTCGACACTTTCGTCAATAGAAATATGGAATTTTTTTGATCGTTGTGAGAATTTTTGTACCCGTTCAATGAACGTTTTTTTTCCTACAACCTTCAACTACCAAAGCATTGCTGTTTCTTACGGAAATAATGTTTCATCACGAGTGGGGCTTAATTTAATACCTCATCAGCTGAAACGGCCTAACTGGAACAAGTGGAGTGCGGCAGCAGACGACTGGCCGCAGCCGTCGCCGTATGCCGAACTGCTTGCGCTAGACATGCGTGGGCAACTAAAAAAAACTATGGTGAATTTGTTCATTGTTAGGACTTAGGTCTGCCTTTAAATGCTGCATCATGACGATTGAATTACAACTGCATTATTAACGTTATTAATAGATGGCATAACTGGAAAAATTTGCTAACGTTTCACGCGCCTGCGTCATATCCTTGTGATTTTTAGTTTCATGCAGAGGAATGTACGTTTTTACTCGTGTACATCCTGTTCGTTGTTTAATTGAAAGGATTGAATGATACTGTTCTTGTTTTATAACGCTAAACCTTAATATCCGTTTCTTGCCACATTAAAAAATGTTTGATAATCTACACAGGCGTGTTGGGTAGCTCGCTTCCGAATTTAAAAAGGCTGTTAACAAATGCCCTCATAAATAATAACACTTAATTACTGTTAACCGTGAACGGGCTTCTGACCGTGCAGTAGCCTGGCTATTATTATCAGTATTAATGATAGCGAGCAGCAAACGCTGAGAAATATCGTTGGTCAAAGGAGTTCATCATTCACCAGTGATCGTTGAGAAGGCTTTTAGTATTCCTCTTTTTGTTACTTGAGGTTTTATTATATAAGATTTATTAAAGGAAACGAAATAATTGTCAACTTTTACATTACAGACTTGAGCACATTTTGCGCGCTTGTATATTTTTTACTGTTCGGTAAAAATTCCTCTTGTTCATCAATGCCCAGTTTGTCATGCCTGTATTGACAGAGATTTTTTTTTAAACATGTACCATATCACCTATTTTGATGGATACTTATTTGATGAATACATTTTTCTTGCACCACTGCTTTTATTAAGCGCCTCACACCAATAGCCGGAAAGTTGTTTGTACATCAAATTTTCATTTATTCCTGCATAGTTTTTCTGTGAGTGAAAGTAGATTTCCAAGTTTGCTCTGGCAGTTCACCGACGTCAGCGTCAAAGAACTGAAGATCAAGCAACTTCGGGAACAATTAAATTTATTACGAGTTCAAATGTTCGCCATTTTTGGATTTGTAAGCTAATGTCACATAATATTTGTTTTTTTCATTGTTTCATTTGTACTGCTGGGTTCTTCAACGATTTATTTCGCCAAAGAATTAGAGTTACTTTTGTTTCTAGGAATTCTGCAAGGGTTTTGTTACGGTATTCATATTCATATAGAATAGAAAATCTCCGGACGATTTCTTGAGTGGTTTTTGACAACGCTAGTGTGTTGTTTAAGCTTAGATATATGGTATATTAAGCTTAGCTCAGAACCTATTACATTTTCTGCAATGTCAAGAGACTTATCCACGAGCTTTTCTAATTTTACGTGTAGAGCTTCCTTTATTTAATTTTTAGACGTTTCTCATCTTGACATGTCAGTCAATCGGACATTGTTGACAAAGACTCCAGTATGTGCCAACTTAAACACTTAACAACGTAGTTTTCAACTACGGCCTTTTACCTTAATTTGCTTGCAGTGTTAACCTCGGGATGAGTCAAATTTTATGCGCACGATCAACAAAACTATTGCCTAATACATTTTGAAAAATCTCTTTAATGAAAGTTCTTTTTAGTTCACGGTGAATCCAAAGCACCTTCACGTGTCTTGTGTAGAGCTTGGATGTCAGTTGTGACCTAATGTAATGTTTTCATGTTCGATACATTCTCAAACAAGATTCCCAATGTGCGCTTGAAGAAAATTCAAGTACAGTCAGCAGTTAAATGAAAAAAAAAAACTCGATAAAGTTTGTAACGTAAGTAATAAACGGTTTCGGTTTAAAGAGAGACTGAGAAACTGTTTCAGTTTGAAAGTATTCAGTGATTCTAAAACCCTAACATACGAATCACCTGAGCATGGATTCTGCTATCACAATCATACAGGCAATGCCAGGATCGGCTTGCGGTATATCATACAAAGCGAATATTATTTAAACTTCATTTTGCAGTTTTTCTTGGTATATTTCTGTCGCATCACTCAATCTGAACTATTGTAGTATTTATTCCAGCCGGTGTTTTTCTACACAGATTTTTCTTACCGAAATCATCAAAGCGATGTTGTATTATGTAACATTGCATGCCGTTGTATCACCCATGCGCTAGATTAACATATACGTCAGTATTTTCACTTCGTAGAACTTCAAGTACAAATTTAGACATTTAGGACTGCATATAACCAGTCCATTTCAAAGTAAATGCCCGAGCTGAAAATAAACAAAAAATTAGTGCATTCAAGGCAAAGTTATCAACGCAATGAATAAGTTTCTCCCCGTAATTGTCTCATGCACTTATGAGACAACTAGTTCAGTTGTCTATGGAGACAACTTATGGAGACAACTTGTTCAGTTATCCAGCAAAATAAGCATTTACCGAAATTCATTATCATGTTTTCAGTTTTTGCGGACCGACATCGACAATCCGATGTACTGTTTTGCGATTCGAAACACGACAGTTGAAGAATTTTGTCAACACGCGGGAGGACGGACGATTCGGAGTCGTTGATAGCGAAGTGTCTCCACGGGATTCCGGTTCGAGCTGCGGTCGACGACGGACGTTGGTAAGAGCTGTGACACTTTGAAAATCGGTGAGTAACCTATCTGAAGGCTCTCTTGAAATAGAAATTTTGATATAATATCTCTTAGTTTGTTTTGTAGGTCCAATTAACTTAGATTTTAGCTTTCTAAAGTACGGCGCACGGCGCATTTTTTTACCAACGTAGTACGGCGCACCACGCAGGTCGTTAAAATGACAAAATAAATTCCCGCACACCTGGCACATCTTCCTGACCATGGAACGCGTCCAACGTAACACTCAAAAGAATCCAATCAATGCTTGAACGCGTCCAACGTCACAGTCAAATGAATCCAATCATTGCTAGAACGTGTGCAACGCCAGTCGTAAGAATCCAATTACCATCAGAACGTGTGCAACGTCACTGCCACTGTAATCCAAACAGCGTTAGAAAGCTAGAATGGACCGCCCCAAATGCACACATTGTTAACGCACTAATGCTAATTTAATGGCCATACCTCGCCATATGTGTGAACGCGCTGTAGAAAACTCCCGAAAACGACTCCAACTGTGTGATGCAGCTAACAAACGCCATTTTCCTGATATTGTTTTCAAAACATAAGTATTTTGAATGGTATGTTATGCTAATGTTGAGGAAAATAAACTTTTTTCTTTATGTATCTCCATTACTCTTTTATTTTGCACCCCAAAACTGTTCAATCAGTTCTGCCCCACCCTGTATAAGCTAGCTAACTCATTTAAATTGTATATTGTAATCAATATATAACAAATAGTCAAATAGTTAAAGACTACTTATAGCCTTATAAGAATTAGCTAAGCTGCTAGCTACGTACAATGTACTGCACACATGATGCCTCCATACCAAAAACATTCAATTTATTTGAACCTAATACACACTAAAGGCAACAAGTTTATATACCATGGTGTCATTCATAGTACATTTATGCTAAACCATAAATAACAATACCTCAATATAAATTAAAGATTGCCACTCAATATATTTAAATATATGAAAAAATCAAATAAATCAAAAAAATAAAAAAAAATAAAAAAAATCATGATTTTTTTATAAAAAAATCAAGTGATTTAATCACATGATTTAATCATTTTGATTTAATCATTGCCATCCCTGGTTTGCACTAGCCACATTTGGCTGAAAGAGGCTCCAGGTTGTGCCACCCAGGCTGGACCCTCACCTAGAGTCTGGTTTCTCGTATGTGGCACAAGGTAGGGCATCCTCTAGTTACTAACTTGGGTAATTTGGCCTAGCTACGGTAATTTAATGGCATCTTCTGTTTAGTATGAACTAGTCACTAACATCTCCTGATAATATTGAATGATGTTTTATTTTGAAACATGTCCCTTGATCTACCTGCTGCAAAATATTTCCCTGAACATGATATTGACATATAACTCCCTATGTAACAACTGAATCCCCCTGCAGACGTGGAGCTACATGGACGGGTCTCCAAAGCTCCAGTAATCATCAAACAAGAAGAAGAAGAAGAAGAAGAAACACGACAGTTTTCGGATCTAGTTGCACCTCGATTATCGATAAATTTACAGCTTCTTATAATAATAAAGATAAAATGAGGTGCATTTTGCAATGCTCAAGAATGCTGAAGCTATCTTGAATTGAAAATTAGGGCATTGGGAAGGCAGGTTCTGAGGTTACGCATTACGATTTGTGCTGCTGTCTGCTGTGCAGAGTGCAGACAGCGTGATTTATTGAGTTGCATACTGCATGGGTTAAATTTTAGAGTACATTGATACTGATAGCCTTTTTTCATTGAAATGGCAATGTAAAACTGAGCATTGTGAGCAACTGGGTGTAAATTGCTTGGTGTTCACTAACTTCACTTAATGATGATTGCGGTGTCATCAGTCATGTCACTCATGTGGTGTTCTCAGTAAGATGGGGTAAACGCGGTATATTCCGACACATTAAGGACGCATCGAGAAATAAAAAACTATAAAAAAACCGTATGCGTTATGTAAGTTCTGTTGCCTTCATGTGACTCTCAAAACACTTCACTACGCGTCAGCAACAATGAAACGTCACAAAAATGTTGCCATATTTATTAAAAAGCCTTTAGAATGGAAACCTACCAAATCCCTATATTCCGTCACTGTGTGTGGCAATATTCGACACATGGTGAGTCGTATTGCGTCAGCGCTTCAAATTTAACTGATACGTAATGCCGACATCAACGTATTCGAATTCCGTTCGCTGTGTGAGCTGTATTGGGATACAACACGGCTTTGAATTAGAACACTAACAAATATTGAAAAGTATTTCGACACGCAAATGTATGACGTCATCATTTCAACCATCAATGAACGCATGGAACTAAAACAAAGCTTAATATAAAGGAAAAACTAGAGAAGTGACGGAATTACCTACGATGTCGGAATATACCGCGTTTACCCTAATTCATCATAATTGTAGGTAGGCTATGGCTATCTAACTGTGAATATCAGAACTGATATTTAGTGTTCTACTGTAACAGTCTAACTAACAGAAGATATGGTTTTTATTTGGCTACAGATTAAGCCAGATGGTAACATTACATTGTATTTAGTCAGTTAGTTTTATGACTCTTATGTTAATGGTATTCCTTTTTTATGACTAGACTGACTAATCAAAACATTTTCTGGAAATTTTTGTTCAATAATTTTGTTGTGGGAAGCTTATTTCAGTGATGCTGCAAGGAAGTAGGATTTCCCCTACTAGGGGAGTAGGGGTCCTGCATACCCCCCTCTCCAGTGAGATGCAATATAATGTGAAATTAAAGTATAAAATTAAAGCAAAGTATGTATCAATTTCAGTGTTGACATCTTAGTAGACGCTTGCTCACTATTTGATATGCATCACTAACTTAATCATGTAAAGTTAAAGTAACTCATATTTTTTATGGATTAGTGCACTCCTTAGGTTTATCATGTTAATTTTTTTTTAAACTGGTTAAAGCAGGCAAACTTGAAAATGCCATTATTTGAGGTTATAGACCCCTGTGCCTCGGTTTTGCCCTTGTTCTTTTCTTCTCTGTTCACTGTATATACCTGGTTCTTCTTGTTGTATTGTTCAATAAATTGTTAAATAAACACAAGGAAAATTCTAATGAAAAGGTGGTTTGGGATGGTTGTAGGGGAGGTGGAGACCATCACCAATTCCTTGTTTTCTTGACACCCTTGCAGCAAACACCCTCAGGCCCAAAACGTGGCTGGTAGAAGGATAAAAATAGTCCTACAACAATTTCAATAAGAAAGAAAGGACAGCCTGAAGTTGTACAGGATAAAAGAGGTGCCAAGGTATGAGTACATATATGATAGAAGTAGAGGTAGAGATCTAATGTACTGTGTGAGAGCAAATGCTTTGAGTGTGAATGCTGGGACGTACTGGTGGAATGAGAGAAGAGAGGATATTTGTTTCATGTGTGACAGAGGTGAGAGGGAAACTGTGGAGCACCTGATGATGGAGTGTGATGCATATGAGCGGGAGAGTCTGGAAATGATGAGAGTGATACTGGATGAAAGAGGTGAGGGTGACGGAGTGGTATATGAGAGAACACGAGACGAATGGATGGCAATGATAGTGGGCTTGTCAACTGGGGTGACAGCCGCTATGACTGAGAGTGGAAAGCGTTTTCTGGAGAGTGCATGAAGAGTGAGGGAAAGGAGGAGGCTGGCAAGAGTGGAGGCCGGGGGACAGTAGAGAGCAGCAGTATAATAAAGATAGAATAACCAAACCATAATAATTCAATATAACACAGATAGTCACTTAGGGCGTTAGAGGCCACATAACTAATGTAAATGTAAAGTTACATAGGGCAAAAACTGAGATATAGCAATAATAAACCATATGAATTTCCTCATGATTCCCTTTCACCTAGCTCTCATCTTACCCCTAGCACGAACCCTCACGCCCTCCTTGCTGTTTATAGTTTCCCTTTCTTCCTCCTTTCTACTAACAAATGAAAATGTGATGCGTGGCTGATGGCCGTTGCAAAGGCCTGACTCTGAAATGTCATTCTTCCCTTCAGAGTCACCATGCCCCAAATCCAAATCCAATTTATTTAGCTAATGATCATTTATCAAATATCAATATGGCCTATTATTTATAATTTCTTGAATAATTTCAAGGTATTAGTGTTTTAGTTTGTGTATATATTAATTTTAGTTGAGTAGATATTTCTAAAATATTCAAATTTCATCTCCCTAAAGAAAAAATTGAATTATTCAAATCACACAAGAAAATATAATGGTAAGTGACTAAGTGTACCAACAGAAAATACTAAAACAGACTGGTATAACTATAACTTATATGTAAATATAGAAACAAATTATTTAATTGCTATGCAGCCCCTTTGAATTTACAGCTATTATTCATAATTTATAAGAATTTACTTAATGGTCAAGAACAAAAGTGTGTATGACTTTGCCAAATCTCAGATCACCTACCTGATTTAATTTTTACTTATCAAGTTTTTTAATATTTTTTACTAAGTTTCACTTATTTAAACTGAAATAAATGCATGTAATCATATTTATTCTCAGAATCCTTCTAACTATTCTAGTGTACAGTACAGCTCTAACATTAAGTTATTGCATAGCAATTTGTGACCAAGATTTCACAAAATGTGTAAAATTTTTATTCTTTATATGCTATCAGCAATATTTGTCAGCATCTTGGCAGATAGATTTTTCACTAAAACATATTATATATATAGTTTTATTTGATTATAAAGTGTTATGCTTTGCTGTGCTACTGTGCATAGGTATATGAATATAGCGGAAGCTATTACGATAGTTCTGCTTGCAGAGTGTCACACTCCACACGGATGTTGGAGACCTGAAGATAGAGCTGTTCATTGATCCCTGTCCAAAGGCCTGCCACAATTTCCTAGCCTTATGTGCCTCTGGCTATTATGATGGCTGCTTATTCCACAGGAACATCAAGGTTAGACATTTCTATCCCTAAGCAGAATATGAGTATCATTATATCAACTTAGTGAATATTTATCCAATGTTGAAATTTTTTTTGTGTTAAATTTTGCTAGAACTTTAGCTAATTCTGAGAATATCTCTGATGCTTCGTTGAGTATTTTGTTTACCATTCTATGGGTTGACTTTACTTGAAGTGTAATAATTGTCAGAGTATTAGAGGAGTTTAATATCACAGTGGTAGTTGCTTGTCACTCATTGATTACTTCTTTTCACAGTTGATATAAGTTAGAAAATATCTAATTTGAGAAAGTTTTGATGTTAAATCATGGCTGTTGACACTTGGTTACACGAGATATGATTCAGGAATCAAGATGGTAAAAAATGAAAGTTTAAACTTTCATTAAATATTAAAACAATTTTACAGGCATCATTGATAGAAGCTGAATGATTTGTCTGTAGGTGTTTTGACTGAATTGCGTCATTTAATTGATATACCTACCTAGTGAAAAATAGATCATTTAAATTTTGGACATTGCATATTCAATATATTTGATGCCAATCATCAGCTAGAAATTTGAATGCTGATCCTGAATAAAATGTTCAAGAATAACTTTTTGATTTATATTATTGGGATTGATGTCTTGATTGGCAAGGTACTGTGGTTTTGTAACGTCAGAGGCTTTCTTTGTTAAAGTATTCTTATGACCAGTCATAAGACTGTGCAAAAAATAGTACCTATAAAGACAGGGTTGCCATGAACCATTACTTACGTATAAATTTGTGCATGAGAAAAATGCACTTTTTAATATGATCCAAATTAGGTATTTGAGGAGACCATGAGCGTCCAAGTAGATTCTGTGTTAAAAATACATAAAATTTTACTATTTTCCTCATAAAACAAATAATGCTTAATATTTCTTCACAATCAGAGGTGTCCAATAAAATTTTTCATCAATATTACTTGTGATCCAGAATATTCGATCCGAAGTGCGATCACGCTAAGTGTTACGATTGCCTTACCGCGAACATATGCATTCTATACATCCTCTGAAATAATGACAGCGGTGTTGGCCCAAGTGGTCGAACTGCGTTATCCCCGTGACACTGCAAGTCTCGCAGTCGTCTCGTCCCGCTTCTTAATGTACCCCACGACTGCAGGGTGTGTCCAGTTATTGGCGGTCAGGGTTCGTAACGTTGGTGCCGTATTTGCCATTGGATGACGTTGTTTCTAGCTTGGGCCCGTGTCATTGCTGCCGAGGGCTGTGACCGTACTCATGGACAACAGTTTTTGCACAGTGCTCGTTTTTTGAATGACTTGATAGTCGATTCCATAACTGCCTTATGTTTGCTGTTTCTCGAGTTCACGGCTTTCTTGTAAATTTTCGCCATCTTTGATAGATATTATGGGAGTCCCTGAGAAAAATGAATTACTGAGTTGTAAGTATCAGTTTCTTGCGTCCGTTACTTGGCCCTGACATCAGCTCCGTCTGCAAACCTGCAAACTGTGTTTGTGCTACAGAGCCTTCAGTAGAATTTAATTGCCTTTAAGCCCAACGACGCCGCACACTCAAGCCAGCATAGAAGACACCTCGCCCTTTGCAACAGCTTGAAATACGCTTCCCTTAAATGGCCGCTATAAAAACTTGCTCTCACAGTATGTCGTTGATCCCAATCATACATTGTTTACCATCTCAACAAACACTAGCGCTCATACATACTATCAATTAAGTTTATAAATTTTTTTATATGGATACCCTCGTACAAGGAACGATCCTCTACATTTATTGCGTTGTTGGCATCTCGATCTTCATTTTGGCCGCCAACTCTAATGAAGATGAATGGGTGTCACAATACGTTTCCTTCCAGGCTCTTCGCGTGCTGAACCGTGTTCACTTTGCGTGAATACGATTTATCTTCTCACGAATTGAGCGCGAAAAGGGTGGAAAAAGCCTAGGATGAATTTTCTTGTCAATGTTTGTACGAGTAATAGAGTCGTATTTATGTTGTGCCAAATCTAAATTTTTATTACGTACCTGTTGACACAATTAATATTCGACGGCAATCAGTGCATGAGGACATGTTTGGACAGTCATTTTAATGGCAGGAGACCAGGACTGATAGGTGTGTCGTAGCCTCATGAAAGCCCCATACCAAAGTGTTTACTGCACACAAGATATTTTAGATGGGTTATGTCGGTTCCCACGTCACGCTGAATTAGCAAAGTACGTCTTCTTCTATTTATGTGAGGTGTGGGAGAAACTTAGATACGCCATTCCAGCTTGGAGTCAAGAGAAATGAGGCATGCATTTCTAATAAAAATGTCGCGCGTTGTTTACCTTGACGATGAATTTGAGAGAATCGCAAGTGCATGGAAAAATAATGAGATTCCGGTTTCGCGGGCGTGCGTCTATAAAAGAGCGTAATTATGTGTTAGAGTAATAGGTAATCGTGGGCTTTTTTACAACCATCAAGAATGTAAGAAAATGCACTGATCGAGGCATCATCTGGCGAGAAGTGTTGTACAGGATTTAACAAATAGGTCCTTATATGCTCAGGCCTATTTAATATTATTTTTCGCTCCAAACAATATAATTATGTTAGGGATTGATATAATTGAGTTGTGGTGGTGATGTGTGACCGTATTCCAGGGCTTCATGGTCCAGACCGGGGACCCAACCGGCACCGGCAAAGGAGGCTCTTCTATTTGGGGCAGCAAGTTTGAAGACGAAGTCCGAGACGACCTCAAACACAACTCCAGAGGCATTGTGAGCTCCTTACTATGACTACATTATAAGCTCTGCTTTAAATTCCACATTTGACCGTTTCTCTACGAATGCAGTAGCCATCGGTAATGGTTTGCGAGTTTCATGGCCTGTTAATTAGCGTTACAGTCTGAGGGTTAAACTTTTAACGTACTTCTGAAAAGGTTTTCAGAAGCTAGAAAACAAGTGTATGTGTTACCGAAATACATATTTTTGTATTAATTTATGAGATTTTCCAGATATCAATTCGTTTGAATATACAAATAGATTATAATTTTAAAGTAATTATGAACAACGTGCGGTAGTATTAATCAATTATCTAATATTTCCTCACTTGGTTGTTGCAAAAGTAAGACTCGTTTCAACGCTCCTCCCGCACATTGTTTACGTGTATTGCAATAGTTGTAATATTCCCGAAGCTATTCATATGTATTCATAGCTTGAAATTGACTTGACCGAGTGTTGTGCAGGTAAGCATGGCCAGCAACGGTCCTGACACCAACGGATCGCAGTTCTTCATCACGTACAGCATGCAGCCTCATCTCGACCTCAAGTACACTGTCTTCGGCAAGTCAGTTGTAAAAATTGATATGTTTCTGAATTATTTATTCTTAAGTACCATTAATAATGACTTGGATGCCTTAGATCTCATGACTTTTAGTCAACACTGGACCCACTTCTCTTCTTCTCCGTGTGATGTGACCCGAATCAGTTTGTCTTTCTGTCTTATGGTTTTTATCAAGTTCTCTTATATTTATCAGCTATATCTCTCTAAGTTCAAAATATATCGTAGTATGAAAGTAGAATTTCAATGCAGAGAACGTTATTCATGGTGTTGCAGCTGAGTCCAGACCATTGAAGGACAAATCTGACAATCGAAAGTTCCATTAAGAAACGTATTTCTTTTCTCTCCTAATAGCATTGATTATGAACATCTATTATAACTTCAGTCAACTTTTTCCATTATTTCTCCTAATAAATTAACTCTTAACTTCGAGATCGTAAGCCCCAAACTCTGATTCTTCATAGAAGAAGAATTATAAATCTGTGATTATTTGCCATGGACCGAGAACAACTTGCAGATTATCGCAGGCTGCTTAACATCATTGAAGGTTGCTTCCCGTTACTTCGAGTAGCTTTTTCGCCATTTTGTGTTGATATTACTCAGTGGGAATGATTTTATGCAGTGAGCCATGAACAACACTAGGAACACCGTAGCTTGGAACTGTGATGACATGAATAGGTCGAGAGAATAATTGATGCATGACAAGCAGTCAATTCATAACTTCTTAGAGATATGCGCATTCAAAGATCCGAATTCTCATTCGGAATATTCTTCCAACCGCCAGAGAACAACATTCAGGATAGCATAAAAAACTTGAGGTCGCTAACTGCGGGCCATCCAGATGCTTTTTGCCGCATGGAAGTTCAGTTTTCTGCTTTCGAGGTTGATGCATTGTCTGCTGTGGAACTTTTATCATGATTTCTGAAATTAGTGATACTTGTAAAATAAAGATAGTTACTTGTGAAGACGTTGCGTAATTGTGCCGCAGAACGTGGACGTAAATTTGTATGTGCAAAAATGCATGGCAGTTGGAGGGGCGCTCGCGCTGGTCGGAGCGATCCACGGGCGTCTCTGCTGTATTTCTTTGTTTTAAATCTGATCGAGAAAATCATGGGTGACAGGATTTCAATTTGTGTTTCTTCTCCATTTTGCTGTTTAATTTTCGATCTTATTTTTGTATACACTTGAGATTAGCCCCCCCCCCCCGGTCGAATCCTCTAATGCTCGCACTTACTGGGCTGTAACTATCAACTTGAGCTAATTCCAATTGACGATTTAACCATTATACAGAATTCTAATTATAAATTTCTATCATCTGTAAATAATTTGAAAAATGTTAAAAACATGAGCGTAGATTCAAGTATTGTTTGTTGCAGAGTCATAGACGGCTTCGATACTCTGGATGAACTCGAGAAGCTGCCTGTGGATGCTAAGACCTACCGCCCTACGCGCCCCACCCGCCTCAACTCCGTCACCATCCACGCCAACCCCATCGCCGACAAGTCCGGATGAGTCCTTTTTATCCGATAAATCGGGCAGAGCCTCTTGTCTTCGATAAATTGGGCCTCCTTTCACCCACGCACAACCCCGTCGCCGACAAGTCAGGTCTCGCCTTCCTTCCTTCCATGGAGGAGAGACCGCGATCGTCGCTTCGCCGAGAATCCTTGTTGCAAAGCAGCTTTATGTTCTCATCTATATTATTTAATAATGAGATATTTGCATAAAACACTTCATGATGGAATTAGACAAAGGATTATAATAATATTTTGAAGAATTATTTTATCAAGCATAACTTTTTTTCGTCAGATATTGTTTGATAACATTACACAGTCACCTGGGGAATTGGTAGAAAAGCATTCATTTTCTCGAGGTCATTCAACACGGCTTACTCATGGATCTCAATAGCTTTAAGATTATTTCTACCCAATTTTTACATTCGAATAAACTATTACCAAGAAGCGTTTCATTATATAACTTTTTTTCCTTAACTGCCTTTAGATGTTGTTGGCATTGCAGACATGTGCGAGTTCCATGAATATTCGTTCCAAAGGCCAGAAATAACCGTTCCTATCATTTCTATTTAAGAAATGACTGTTCCTAAGAAGTTCTCTTGCTTTCGACTGAAGTAAACCGAGGCAAAAGTGCAGGAGCCCTCGGCTATCGAAAAAAACTCCTTCAGAGTGCTGGAGCTACAAACAAGCTCCAGAAATTTTCAGAGCAATCTGATGAACTTTTTCCAAGACTGTTATCCAAAAATGTTATCAGAATTTTGACTGAGGAACTACTGAGGATTGTCTCAGGAAATATGTAAAGATTGTCTATCATTGCCTATGGAGGCCGGGAATATCTAATCAATTTTTTTATACCTATGTAATTTTTAGTTTTAAGTGTTTACTGCTCCACACTCCATTTTGCCTTCGTCTTGGTTTGTGTTGACTAAGTCACAGTTTAATGCGCTCTAATTTGTTTTCTACCGGACCTGAACGCCCGGAACAAGCATGAGCTTTTCTATAAATGCAGGAAATGGCATGTGGCAACATCACACTGCATACTCATCATTTGCGTGAGTCCACTGTAAAAAAAATTCGCTCATGCAATCTGGTGGAAGACTGATCACCTGCTTCCATATAGCTCACAGTGATGACAAGCGACACGGAAAGTTATATTATCTCCGGGCGTTGGTAGAATGACAAAGTCGTCAAACGGGGTCGCGGCCAATACACAGAATCTTGACAGGATAATTAAAATAATATTTGCTATACACTCTAATAATGTCAATGCTGCACAAACTTGAAATTTTATATCTATGAAATCGAAAGTAACGTACGACTTCGACGAGTGGGTTGACAGACGTGGGCAGTAGCGCGCTACATGTAGCGGCCGCTACATTTTCGGTAGCGGTAGCGGCTCTACATTTAAGGCAATGTAGCGGTAGCGGTAGCGCCCGCTACATATTTAAGTAGCGATACGAGGTTTTTGCCGCTACAGCGCTACCGCTACATTTATAGATAAAGCCTTTAGATTTTCCTTAAGGGGACCGGCTACCCTCCAACAAAACTTTTTTGTTTACAGACGGATCGTTTTGAAACTTGGTACACATATGTAAAATAGAAATCTAAGACCTTTTTGTTCATGTAAATTTAAAAAAATGAAAGAAAACGTGGAATTAATAGAAAACGGCAAATAAGGGGTACTCTAAAAAAGTTTATAACTTTTGCAAATCTTATGCTACAATGGCGAGGCACATATCATTCGATTTGTAACAACAATATCTAGCGACCGTAGAGCCCCGATTTTTGATTTTCCTCATCTTTTTTTTCGCGTTCTTCCCATTTTTTCACATTTTTACTCCCCCACCTTCCTCCCCCTCCCATATATAAGTCAAACCATGCTCATATTAAAAAAAAAGCTTCTAGAGTCGCTAGGTATTGTTTTTACAAATCGAATGGTATGTCTCTCATTGCCGTAGCTTGAAAACTGTTGGAGTTATAATTTTTTTAAGATGGCGTTTTTGGATTTTTAAATTGTTCAGGGGAGCCAAATGAAGTAAAATTCAATGAAAACAGAAGAATATGCCCAAAAAGCCTTGATATTGCAGCCCAAGCTTTCCCATTGCCAATTATTTGCATTCAAGGTACCAGCACGCGTCTTTAGACTTATTTATGTTCAATTCAACGTGAATAATAGGCTATAAATGGGACTTTTTATATATAAATATATATATAAAATAGTCATTTTACATAACTTTACAACTGCATTACGCAAAAACTATTGCATGAACATCCATGGTAGGAGCTTTGTTAAACGCGTCTTGTTTGTAGCTTTCAAACGAGTGCAAACACTTTGCAATTAATCTAAATAATGACATATAAATACCATTTATTTGTAATTAATTATATAAAATGATCATTTTATAAAAGTTTAAGACTGCATTACACAAAAAAGTATTGCATGTACATCTATGGTAGTTGCTTTGTTGAACGCGTCTCGTTTGTAGCTTTCAAACGAGTGCAAACACTTTGTAATTAACGAGAGTAATGATCTATATAGGTGTAGCGGTAGCGGTAGCGCCCGCTACATTTAGAGCATGTAGCGGTAGCGGTAGCGCCGCTACATTTCCAAGTAGCGCTGCCCAGCTCTGTGGGCTGAACAGCAGACCTTATAGATGTTACATTGAACGAGCTGCGGAGGCAGTGCGCTCGGGATCTCCGACGTGACGTTTGTGGCGTCCTTTTACCTTGGGGATCCAAAAACGGGCGATGTTGTGCTGCCTTCAGGAATGATCCAAGTGTCCCTAGTGGATGCGAGGTGAACTTTGCGGACCCATTGATGTTGCCCTTGGTAGAACTACTCGATTGTGCTGTGCAAGAATCTATTGTAAATTTTAAGCCTGCAAAGGAATTTTGTCCAATCAATCATCGACTCTTCCTTTGTGACCACTGCTGGGGAAAAGTTGAGACAATTAGGAATCCTGATCGTTTAAATGAAAAATTTTGCGGAAAAGGCGAATGAACTTTATAATGATATAACATAACATAACATATTGAACTCGGCGCTGCATGTGTAGGCCTGATGTGGCCTGTCGCAGATTCTTTTCCTTTTCGTGCCTTGTTCACAGAAGATCTAATATCGTTTCATTTGACCGGATCTTTTCATGACTGACGATAGTTTCAAGTAGCTACTAGACTTCCACCGGGTTCGATATTCCTCGTACCGTGGAAATACAGGCAGTGCACATCAGTGGGAGGGATAAAAAACATCTTCAAGTATCTTTAGACTACAAAGAGGTAAAGATCAGAACTTTGATGGCCGTAAAGAGGAAAACAACCTGCTAACCCATTCGTGGAAGAATGCCTGAAAAAAAGGTGCTGCTGATCTACATGGGCTTAGAACACATAAGAGATGAAATGTGTCTATAGAGAGAGCATATGACCGGCATGCTCAATTGGTCATGTTTTGTAACGATTGGTTTCGAGATCTGCGGTAAGTGAAGCACCATCAAGCACTTGGTTTCTCCCAAATAGTCAAGTTTAAGGATAATGGCAGGACCTCATTAATTAACTGTGAGTCTGAGTCGGTTGAATTCGATGCGTCATTGTCGGTCAAAAGGCTGATGCTTGTTGTCAGTAATAATTTTTCCCGATTGATGAATTATGTTGTACAGGGGTTTGTAGCAAAGATAATTTTGTCGCTGATATTTTTAAGGTTTTTGTGCAGTGTGAAGTGTACGATTGTGATACTTATTTCTACCTTGAGTCAACGATTTTGTCCAAAAATTGACATTTTTTTACCTGTTCGTATTAACATTTGCAGCAAGCGAAAAATCGTTGCCTACTGTGATAGTTCTAAGCAGTTCCAAGCGCTGTTGATTTCAAATAAACACAGTAATGGAAACGTGTTTTAGTCCAAACTCGAATCAAATGTTTAATATATCTGGTCTTCCCTAATTTAGCATTTCTATTACAACACTTCTCTTTAACTTCACTTCTTGTCTGTTTGTTTGTCTGTCTGCTACAAATCTTAAAATCAATATTTAACACACTTCTACCTGTCCAACTGATCTAAAATTTTACACTTTCACACTTGCATTAAGTTGAAGACAATGCATGCATGACTCAATTAACAGAATATATAATTTTAAAATAAAGAATTTTTTAAAAATTAAAAAGCTGATCATTGGTCACTTCTTTACACCGTCGGAGATGAGCTGCAGTTGCCACGATATTTCGTTGTGCGGTTCGATATTTCGTTGTGCGGTTCCACGATATTTTGTGCGGACAGAAAAGAAGGTGGCATCAATGAGGATGTGGCTTATGAGAGGAGGGCTAATGTCTAATGCTGGTAGCATGGGAAACGACTAATACTGGTGACGCGAGAAAATGTTTAGTACCATTGACGTGCGAGAATGTTTAGTAGTATTGTTTTGGAAGAATGCTTAGTAATGGCGACGTGGGAGAACGACATGACATGTATTGAGGATATGAGAGAGTATCGCGTAGTGTTGAACTGGTACATTAGTAACCTTACACGTATAATGCAGTTGATTATGAAGCAAATAGATGGAAGAAATATGCTAAAGAAAATTAAAGCTACCACAAATATCGCAGGTGTAAATTCTTGTCGAGTTAGAGAAGTATACGGTGCTTTGTTCGTTTCATCGCCAAGTATATAATCGTGCAGTGGCTTGCTTTTTCTTTTATTTACTCCCTACTCTATTTTGTATCATTGATGCCCTTTACCAATCTTATCTTCACTCACTCCCTATATGGGGGGTGGCAGGACGTTCTTAACCGTTCCTCAGGCTCGGCCGCGCCCTCCGTGGAAGTCATCAGATGTCTTATTCGCGCGCCTCACGACATCCCCAAGGCCGCCAGAGGATTGTCCAGGTTTTAAAAAGAAGCTTATTATACAATATACATGTCCTCTGAGCGTAGGCTGTCCGTTATCCGCTAATGCAGCTAGCTTCTGCTGATTGCAGTCCGAGTGAAATTTAGTTTTTCAGTCCTAATTTCCGTTCAGTACCCGACCATTATAACGCCAGTCGGGGCGATCTTTTTACGTAGGCTTCTTTAATAGTGAACCTAATAATACCGCGTGATGTGCTGAAATGCAGGTGTCTCATCGTGCGGCTTGGACGCCGCCCGACGGAAGCAGTTAAGTCAAGTTGATCGAATGTTCATATTTGTAAGCAACGGACGCGTGGTATAAGTTTCTAGCTACAAGTATGAAGAACTGCTGGTAAAATGTGCTGATTAAATTGATTACGCTACAGATGAGCGTTTTCTACTAAAAATTTCCGCGAGAAAACGTCTTATAGGCAGTAACTGTTTGGCCAAATCTAGCACGGAGTGTTTTGAAAAAGAGTTCGATTCGGCAGTCAGGCTGTCGTTGGCTGTTGCGAGGGTTGTGTGAAATTCGAAGCCACTTTAAATGCGTGCGTATTGCTTGAGTTCTATTTATTTTCGAAGCCACTTGTAATGCGTGCGTATTGCTTGAGTTCTATTTATTTTTCGAAGCCACTTGTAATGCGTGCGTATTGCTTGAGTTCTATTTATTTTCGAAGCCACTTGTAATGCGTGCGTATTGCTTGAGTTTTATTGCAAATAGTGTTCGTCAGTATGTGTTCATTAGTTAGGAAAATTTTTCTGTAAAATTTTTCAAATGACTTTAATAGCTATGCTAGTAAATGAAGTCAAAAATTAATGAGATTTTTACTGCTCTATTTTTCATCGCAATTCGACTAATTTCAATTTATTACGTTGACAGAACAGCTGCTCCCGGTCAATTTAAATTAATATGAATATTATTTCATGATTAATCACTTCTCACCAGCGTCATAAAATCAGATAAATCAGCCAAATTGAGGTCAGCAAGAAAAAATGAGTTTTTGACTGCTCTATTTTTCATTGCACTTTAATTATTTTCAATTTATAACGCTGCCAGAACAGATGCTCCCTGTCAATTTAAATTGATATAATATTATTTTATCATTAATTACTTTTCATTAGTCAGATAAAATCGGAAGCCCGCTTGAAATACACGTGGAATTAAAATCGGACCATCCGATTTTTCTATCTGCGTCACGCTCTGATTGATTAATCGACCTGCGCACGTGTTAATAACGACTGCGCACTTGTCTGGAAAAAATATATATGCATTATTTTTTTTAATGTGTGCTCATGATTCGCTTCGGGAGGATGTAGCTCACTTATACATGATTAAATTAGCTTCCATAAGCGACTTCAATTACTATTCTATTATTGTCTGTTGGTTCTCATGACCAGTCTTAGCTAACCATGCAGGACGGTTCAGGTTCACAATTCATGCTTTCGCCCAGTTTCGCGCCGTTTTCGAAACTGCGTGAAACTTTTAATAGCACACAATCGTATCTTTGTAAAATCATTGCTATGGTGCTAGAACTATTCAACCGAATCTCTTATTCCTAGTCATCGAAAGACGAATTTTTTAGCCGATTGTTTTGTTAGTTTGAACCTATTCCACCAGAATAAACATCAGACATATTGTTGAAATGAGTTGAATGACACGGCGTAGCAACTTGATTTAATGGAATCAAAAAATAAATTTTGTACTCTCACTTGTTTTTATTTTCCCTTTTTGAGTAAATATCTAATGGACTATTTATTCCATTATATGTGCAAACTAGATTTTATTGAATTGATTTTCAGAATAAGTGGTTAGTCACAAGAACCATTGATTTTTCGTACCATATTTATTACTGTTATTTTAGATCCATCCTTCTTATAGTAAACGGAATATTAAAAAAATTTTCTCCAATAAATATTTGCCGAAACCAAATAAGCAACAAATTTATTTCAATGATTGCAATCCTTATTATTTCAAACTATTAAAATCACGTTATTGGCTAAAACACCTCGAATCACAATGGACTATAACCAGGATAATCTCGGTGCGGTTACCTGCACTTAAACAATCTTCGCGAACGCGTTTAGAGAGGATTAGAAATTTGCGCAATCTATAATACGGAATTCGTACATGTGAACAATTGCACTATTTTACGTCTTCTTAGGAATACTGCCTTCATATTTTTGTACGCCTAATCCGCATAATCCCATGTACTTTTATAAGTAGGATATGTGCCTGGTCTATTAATTCAGCGATGTCTTCAATTACACATCAGAAATGCCATCGGAACCTTCAGGAATATAAGCGTCGAGAAGATTCGGTCAGCTGAGAGCTGCCAGCAATTCCATTAAAGAACATGTATGAATGTTTAGACAGTGTATCGAATTCATTACGGACATTCAGAGCTTAGTGTAGTAATTGAACAAGATAATATGATTTAATCTCTCTGGAAAAAATCATTATGTGTAGGGTAAATGATGAAATTATGAATTTTTATCCCTAAACATTTTTATTGTCTTTCTTACATGAAATTACGCTCCTAACGAGAAAAATTTTATCGATACATTTCCTAATAGTATACTTTTCTTTACATATCTTCGTTTATAACCCGCAAAATAAGGACTTAATAACAAATGCCCTGTTGAAAACCGATGTAAAAATAAGGGTCCGACAAGCGTTACAGTGGCCGTGTAGTAAACGGGAAATCGTTCGGAAACTCGTATTCTAATCGAAAAGCAATCAGAAATTAATAATCGCTACCCGCGGAGAAACTAACGCCACGCTACTATATATATATATAGGAGAGAAAAAATTGATGGCGAACGTTCGCGCACCTTCTTGGTCTCAGGCTCTCGTCCACCTGAAATACTTATTTCTGTGAGGGAAAACTCACCAGTTTTTTTATTCGTAAATTACGAATATCGGATTTGTTTTTCCCTGAATCTTATGATTGCTATACGAAAATAAATGTGTTATTTGAAAATTTTATCATTGAGCTATCTATTACGTGTATTATCGTAGCAATTTTTATGTAAATATCTAAATCGTCAAGTTAAGCTATCGAATTCCGTAAATGTTTCACGGTTATTCACTGTTTTTTTGCATTTAATCGGGAAATATTTTTTTCAGAAATTTTTAATCATATTATAAACAAAAGGCTGTAATGTAGACGCTTTTCTATGCCCTCTCTTTACCACAGTAAATTTTGTATTTGTAAAACATTTAATTCAGTGTTATCTCCTATGCGCTTGCACCGTAAAAGTCTAAATCGTCTAAAATCACCTCAAGTCTAAAAAGTATAAAAAAATAGTCTCGTCGAATATTTATGATACACGGTAAAGACACTGACATAAAGTAATTTATAGCAGATAGAAATATGTAATTTTGAATATTTAGGACGTCACACTCATCCATTAAAATTGCAGGCACTGACGTAAACATTTCATGCAAGTCCGCACAGATCAAGAAGCAACGCCTGAAGCAATCGAGATTCGGATAGGCGGGTAGACTGCGTTTGGTTATTTTTTCCATTAGAGATGAGGCGAGACAACAGGGTTTGTTCCGTCTAGCGATAAAATCCGGGACAATTTTCAGCTCTCTGTGGGAATTCCGGAAAAATATCGAGACAAGAGGTTCCGATTAAAATATGAGTTCTAAAATTTCCCGAAATTTTCATCTTTTTTAACGAGACGTACTAGTTAATCCTTGATATTGAATTTAAATAATAAATTGCTTTGGATATTCTCTGATCAACATTTTGTCTGTTAACGGGTTAACGAGTAGCAGCCAGTAGCTATAGTCTACTTCCAGCCAACACGTTTTTACGAAACAGACATCTGCCAGGGAAACAATTGTACATATTTTTTAAGCAATCTTTGGTTTAAAACTGGATTACCGAGAGGTCAAACGAAAAAGTTCAGAGAGCAGAAGGTGCTGCGTTCGCTATACTCGGTTAGGACCAATCACTCTCATGTGTGGCAAGCCAGATCTAATGAGGTGATGACACAAGAGACTTCAATGCTTCACTGGGGTGTAAACTTTGGTTAACCAACATCATAACTTACGACGTATATATCTACCATTTTCATGTGGATCTCGGCTATAAAAATTCTGTGAAGGTTCATCTTCATTGCAGATGTTCTCAAGTTCGATATTCCACATCAGATTCTTTGTTTGGTCGCGGCTTTATGTTATGCCCACGGCTATTGCCCTCGTTCATACCTCGGTCATCATGGTTCTCGTCGGTTCATTGCTCCTTAGAAAGTTCCCAGATATCCCTTTTGATTTGGATCATCTTGTAGGGTCTGAAAAAGTCTTTCCACGCCCAGGTAAGCGGCTGACCGAACGACACAGCGTAACCGACTCGAAGTTCACGATGACGCAATTGCGGGTACTGAACTCGCACGGTTCTCGTCAGGTGCGATTAAAAGCTTATTAGCAACATCATTCACTGAATATTCAGCCATACATCGCCAAGTCTGCCCACTAATTTAACTGCTAAATTACTTTAGCAGCTAAATGTCGCCGAATCCGCCCATGACTGGCAATTAGCCATGAACACACAGAGTAAGCTCGATATTCCGAGGCCACGCGTTCGGAATGTTTCGTTTTGTTTGAGAAAAGTAAGGAATATCTTGTTTCTTATAGAATATTCAAGACTAGTCGCGTCTCGTTACGTTGCGTCTCGTTACGTTGCGTCTCGTTTTATGTTTACGTATCTGTCTTGTATCGTTTCATAATTACTGGGACACATGTATTGTCCCGTTTTATACCTTTATTCTGGGCCACTTTTTGCTTCTATTCCGTTATTTTTTCCCGGAAATTTTTCGTCTCGTCCCGGTTGTCCCGGTTTATTTCGAGAAAATTATTCCGAGACACAGGAGTCTATTGACGAGCACCTGAGAATGCGCTCTGACGAAACATTCCGTTATTATAAAAAAAGTCTCGGACGCTATATATAATGTCCAGTATTTGTGTAAAAGTTATCCGAAAGTTCATTATTAAAAATTTGGGGACTCTAAACAATCATAAAAGCCCATCCCTGAAACAATAAACAAAATGTACAATTTTTACTGAACAATAATACGAAACCTCATTTCATTCTAAGAACACAAATATGTTGATGTACTTCGAAACTTCGATATATATCAAAGTTTTATTTTATTTTCAATTCAAAAGTCATCAGTTGTTTCGATTTTAAACCTATACTCTCAAGATCGATACAGTACACTGCAGTTATAGAAACTACCACGACAGTTAACATGCTCGTATACACTAATTATTGTAAGGTTATAATTCACAATTGCCAAATGACTCATAAAGTGTCTGAATTTATATAGCTGTGGCTGAATTTAACAATTGACATGTTTCAAGATATATAGACTATAAAATAATTCATAATTCACCCATCTTGATACTTAACCAATCCGTTGTACAGGACCAAATAATCATGACCAGCTTCACACTCAATCCCCAGACCAAGATTGAATCCGCAGTGGATGTAAACGCTTGTGCTGCTGTGCGGCGAGTCCTTGTTATGTATGCGAGAAAACGTCCGGAGGTGCTGAGTCGTGTCATTTTTGCCTCATGAGTGCGTGGAAACGTCATGATTTTGGTAGTAATTACCAGTATTTACTTCGGCACGTTATTAACAGTTGTGGGCATTTTTGGTTAGCTAGAATTACGGTTACTGAACGGATTTGTATTGCTAAAACCTCACATACAACTAACTTTAAATATTTTCTCTCAGTTTCTTCTAATGTGTAAACGATTTAACACTTCTTGGGAATTTTTGGCCGTCCAAAAAATCAAATTCTCATGACTTTGGTGTCTTTTATCATGCCATTTGTTCGCATTAAAATCATTCTCCATTTTACGTGTATTTTCATGGCTTACGAGTATTTCACGCTTAAATTTCAGCTGCAGCCAATTGAATCAGATCGAATGAATTATCATTTGAATATCAAGATCATCAATTATAGATTTTATCACTACGATAAAATGATAAATTAATAGATTTTTCACTATGATTGATTTTATGACCATGGTTGATTTTATCACTAAGACTGATTTTATGATCATGATTGATTTTATCACTATGATAAAATATCCAGGTTGTTAATTAACGTTTTTTCCTAATGAGTTTGAGACCAATTAAAAATTTTGCTAATGATAGCTGATTTTCTGTCCTCAGGTGTCACGCCCAGGGTCGCCAGATGGTCATTTTTTTCCTGGAAAATTCCGCGATTTAATTTTTTTAACTGCGTTGGCCGTCTAAAACTTATGATGGCAGTACTTCCTTATTAAATTTTACTTTATTAAAAATATAGCATAATATATATACTTTATATAGTATAATATACAGTATAAAAATAAAGTATAAAATAATATTTTACTTACTTTATTAAAGTGTGAAATAACAGTGTAATTTTTACACCGGAACTTACAAATATTTCAGTATATCTTGAGTAAATGGACTTTATTGGCCTTTTTTGTCCTCGGACTTGCCGTTTTTAGGCCAGCTGGCAACCATGGTCACGGTCGCAGAGTAGCGTAATTTGTTCTTCACAATTCTGTTATTTCTGTTCAAAAATAATAACCGAATGGCATCCACTCTAAAACTCGCGCCTGAGCCAAACGCGGCTGTTGACTTATTGTTCGTCTTTAGTTTCTTGGCTTGACAAAAAACTTCTCGCACGTCTTGGCTCGAAGTGAATGAAAACAAAGCAAAAACTCAGTGAAACCTGAAAAATACTCTGAGAGACTTCCGCAAAATGCACTGCACGCAACCCTCCCACTTTACCAGCTCCAGTACTACGTTTTCATCCGATATTCTCACCATGCAGCAACTCCCAATGACTACCAAGATGTCACGTCATTATCAATCAGCCTGTGGGTTAAAAGACGTCCGTGCATCCCATTTAGCTGTTCAGTCTAGTCAAATCTTTAACTGGAATAATCTAGTAGCAATCAAACAATAGCAACCGCAAAAATATACACCAATCAGAATCATCTCTTAGTTTCATAGCCAAATATTTCATGGCGTTCTCCTGGCATTATTTCAACACGAAATTCTTTAATGTAATGTGCTACATTAAACTTTAGCTTAATGATCGAAGAGTGCTCGCATGCAGTAATTTGAAACATCTTTGTGTAAATTCTGGAGGGAATTCATCCCTGCTAAGCAAAATTAAAACCAAACCTTATTCATATTTCACCATGAATTAAAATGATGAAACAACGAAGTTTTTTGCAATCAATGAAACCAAAAACTTGCCTTCCATTAGAACAAACTCGTCCGACAATGACCGATTCGGCCATGACACCATCAGGGTGTTATACTTATTGGAACATCTGCGGCGCAGAGAGCAGAGAATTTCTCACCTTGCTTAAGAAGAAAGCATCAACAGCTTTAACTATAAATTGATGAGGCAAAAATTACGTATATGTCCCAGAGTTATAAAATCGTGTCGCCCCCCACAGTAAATGGAAACGATAAGAAGGAAATTGTGATGCAGATGGATTGGCTAGGTATCGCTCTATTCCATAACTTGTTTTTTATTTATTTTCTTCAAATCCTACCAACTGAAGCGTTAGCCCCAATCAATTAACATGATAATAATATAAGTATAGTAATCAAATTTAGCTGCAGTGAAAAATATAACTAACAAACCTAATAGTTATATAATTAAAATTTTCAACCGTAAACTGTATAGATTACTTTTAAATGGACAAGTAACCTCATTTCCATTACGATATAAGTTTTGGCGATGAATTATTCATTCTACATATCGTGGACTGTTGCAGCATCAAAGTCAATTGACGTAGCTTTTCCAACATAATTTATTCTCACTATCATCTCCACGCGAGAAACTTCGAGTCTCTGATGAAGCTGCGAATCCTGAACAAAACGTAAGAGTCTATGAGGAAAAATGGCATGGACTTATCAATATTTATGTAGGGTTGTATAATTGCACTGTTATCGTTTTCAAATGTTGTCTATTTTAAAACTCAAATTAGGATGCTGATGAACATTTCGTTCTATTTGTACAGATTGAAATAAAACAATCCTAAGGTTAGGTACGCAATGGCTCAGACTAGTACATGTTATACCCTAGAGCTTTAAAAATATTTTAGAAACAAAATCTTTATTTGAAAAATAATAATTACAACACAGATTATATATAAATGTTATTAGACCCAGTCGTGAGACCGCCGACAAGCGATAAGACATACGGCGGTTATGGAAGATACATCATTTACACCATATTTACAGGGTACAACAGCAGCTATAGGGAGGTACCGAACCTACAGCTACATCATGCAGTTTCTGGCAGCAGGGAGGTGCCAAACCTGGAGCAACATCATGCAGTTTCTGGCAGCAGGGAGGTAATTGCAATAAAGTTGCATTGATATGTTTTAAAAATGTTTTATTATCATTAAATGTTAATGAATAAATCCCAATAGCAGAACAATAAATATTTAGAGATTTCCAATAAGTTTGGTCATTGTAGCGGCTAATGTAGCGCGCTACATTTTACTGTAGCGGTAGCGGTAGCGCCCGTTACAATCTAGTGGGTGTAGCGGTAGCGGTAGCGCCCGCTACATTTAGAGCATGTAGCGGTAGCGGTAGCACCGCTACATTTTCAAGTAGCGCTGCCCAGCTCTGCCTATAAGGACTGCCACAATTAGGACAGGTATACGGTCGCATCTAATAGTAATAGTATCCTATAAGGACTGCCATAATTAGGATAGGTATACGGGCGTATTTAATAGTAATAGTATCCTATAATATAAGGACTGCCACAATTAGGACAGGTATACGGGCGCATCTAATAGTAATAGTATCCTATAAGGGCGGCCATAATTAGGATAGGTATACGGTCGCATCTAATAGTAATAGTATTCTATAAGAGCGGCCATAATTAAAATAGGTATACGGTAGCATTTAATAGTAATAGTATCCTATAAGGGCGGTCATAATTAGAATAGGTATACGGTCGCTATACTCGACAACCGTATCACACTACGGTTTTTATTATTGTTGTTCGAATGGAAAATAGGAAGGAGTGGAACGGAATAAACAATAGTATCCCCATCACTTGGATAAATATTCATATCACATAACATATACTACGGCATCTCATTGTGTCTTCTCGTAAATTCAATCCAATTTGAGGGATTGGATCGAATTATGAAAGATAGATAGTGGCATATAGATGTCAAAATACGGAAACTGTTCAGGAGTCCCAATTTTTTTATAATTTTTCTTCGGCCTGGTTGAGTTTTTCTCACTATGATAATAAATACAGAAAATCAATAAAAATATACTGAAAATATAAGAAATCAAACACTTTTTTATGATGCTGCTTTCGGCGCGGTGCCCCGCTGCTGCAATTTGCTATGATCTTTATTTGAATGAAAATGCGGTCTACTAAAGCAAATACATAATCGCTGCACGTCTTGTGCTACTCTTGTACAACTCTGAGTTATGATCGGCGCTGTCGTAGTGTCATTATAGGCTGGAAAATACGCATGGCAAAGTCCACGCCATCGTTCCCTGTAGATTGCTGATCCTTTTCTGCACGAGTTTCGGCCTAATCAAAGACTCGAAGTTTTTCACGGTCATTTTATTTTGGCCGCTGCGTGACACAAGGCAGTGGCTGTCAATAACATTTAACGAGCGGTTCTTGCGTTGCAGTAAAATTGTGAAGCTGAATATAGGCAAACGATGTACTTGCAAAGCGCATCTGTGTATTGTTATTGCCTACTCGGAATTATCGGTAGATTTTGGTTTGAAAGTCATCAAAGGAATTTTCATTGACCATCGATATCCGTCTTTCATTATCTATTAGACAGAAATTATTATATCTACGAAGTAAACGTCGTTTAAGACTTCGATAAGAAAATTCCTCGGATTATTAATCAACGTCGTGATAAAGAAGCAGCCTTACGCTCCAACATGACATCGGACGCTGCACAGATTTACTTACTAACGAGAATGTTGTTTAAGAGGAACGAGTTTGGAGAAAATTATTTTGGTCGAATGGTACAAATGAAAATAGAGCATACAACTCCTTATTGCTTCTGTTTTGTTAGCATGCATAAAATGTAACAGCTTCTATATGATCTCTGTAGCGGCTGCCTCAGATAGCTCTTCGCTCAGAACAATTCAGCATAATTCCCAACCTCCCAGCATGCTGAGCTTTAAGTGGATGAAGTTTTTCAATAATTTAACACTGGGCTCGCATCATCAGGTTTATGAGTGAAGGAACAAGTTGCGATTATTGAGAAAATCTGCACAATAACACAGAACAATAAATTCAAACAGGAAAAACTGGCATGCATACCTCGAATGAATATCAGATAATCACCAGTTAATAATTAATCACTAGTATTAAATTAATCGCCAGTAACAGATTATTCACCAGTATCAAATTAATCACCAGTATCAAATTAATCACCAGTATCAAATTAATCACCAGTATCAAATTAATCACCAGTATCAAATTAATCATCACTATCTAACGCTGGCACAAACTTTATTTGGCTTAGCCAGCGGAGGGATTAAGACGCATTTGGTTTTATGCTTTAATCGCACCTCAAAATGCAGTGGATCTGAAAATAATGATAATACAAAGGAATCAAAACTAGCTAAATCTGATTGAAAATTAAATAATATACCAAATATGATCATAATGACATATATGGCATTAAGGAAGAACTTAAATATTCATCACGAAATTGACTTACGTATGTGCTTGGCCCTATTGGCTGAATCCTGAATAGAAGATTTTCCACAATAATATTGAATTTCCAGTTCCTAATACGATCTACGCGGGAAAGTTTTACTAACACATTGAATGATATCTGCGTGCTAAACGAATGACAGAAATAAAGGAACATAAATGTACATATAATCAAGTCATGATATTTCTCAAGTAATATTTCATAGAAGTATAATTCAAATATTTAGAAATGACATAACACCAAATAACCTAGTCGTCGCGTGTGTGTAGATAAGGAACAACTGACGTGCGAGACGTAGCGGCTAATGAATGGTTCCTAGAGTGTTGCCACTAGGTGCATGAAGAAAAAATTACGCATAAGAGAACTTAATACTAAAGAAAAGAAAATAAATCCTGTTGCACAGGACACTATCAGATTAATCATCAGTTAAATCCACAGGAACGCACACTGTCTCTTATACACATCTAGATGTGTATAAGAGACAGTTTTTAGTCCGTTGCTACACATGAAAAACGTTGTTGCGAGCCAATTTACTTGACTTGA